>NC_135079.1:20886875-21240000 GCF_051107435.1 Chaetodon auriga | reverse complement strand
AAATTTCCAGTATTACAGCAGCAAAGTGGGCAGCAAAAAATAGAGGGCTTCAGTAAAAAGATATTAAATAGCAAACAAGCAATATAAACAATATAAACAAGGAATATTGAAAAATATGGACAACTTAAACAAGGGGACATACAGAAACTAGCAACCTAGTATGGGCAAATGTAAAATATGGGAGTGGTTTCACATTTCAGCCAACTTCATTTGCCTCTTCCAGTGAGCACCTGCTAGTTAACCATCATCAGGTTGTGTCACAAGCTGCCCAAATCAGATTCACCCCTCTGGTTTGGTTGGTCACAGTTACTGTTAGTGTAGTCAGCTATCTTGCATATAAGCTATTAGAGGGACGAGTACAGAATTAATCTGTCAATCATCGAAATATTCCACCAGATGTTTACTAAATGAATAGTTTAGCAGTGATGTCATGTGATGTTTTATGCCGGGATCAGACATGATATTTTTGTTTTTGACGATGGTCGCGTGTCAGATCTAATGATCACAGTGCCATAAACTCTTGCTGTGTCTTGATCGGGTGACTGGCAAGACTACACGTATGACCTCGACCAATCACAGCATGTCTTATTTCATGATCACGCATGAGTTCAGATGTCATCGGGGAGGCGGGTGAGGCAACTGTCAATGATGGTGACAGAAGTGTTGTGTGTGATGCTGGCGGTCTTTTACAACAACTAAAAAATCATTCTACAAGGAGCAGGCTTGGCTGTGTTGGCCGCATCAAACAGGCCACTTTAACTTTAGATCTGGAATAGTGTAGTAGTAATGGAGTAATGATAGGCATTTTCCTGCAGTTATGACCGCAGAATTAGTAGAACTCTTTAAAGTAATCAACATGCAGTGCTTTGTCTGAAAGTCCTCTACAATAATCTAAATATCAAAAACAGTAAATTGTGCCACACATTGGAGTTTCTTTTATTACCTGTTTGGTAGCTGATTTTCATGGTGTCTTTAAAACACTAGAATTAAACACACGGTTTGACATGGTTTAGTAACAGAATACACATCCTTTCTGTCCTGCTTTCTGAAGTGACGTCTCTTTCTGGCCGTCCATGTTAAACACATAATGAGTCCGTACTTGTAGGTACTTTGGTTGGAAATGCAAAGCAGGCTCCTGAGTTCTTTGATGGTCCTGTGAGAGACACAAGCAGTGTGGTTCATTAAAAAAGGGAACTGTGCTTATGGCATTCAATATCCACCCTGTCACTTCTCACACATGAACACACACACACACACACACACACACACACACACACACACACACTCACACACTCTCTCACACACAGGAGATTCATAATGGACTTGACCCTCACCACTGAGACCCTGTGAAGTGGTTTGTGGCTTTCACCTGACATACATGTGCAGACTGAAATGTCTCATATCTTAGGCACGGACACAGGAGACATGACAAACGCGCACACACACACACAGACGCAAACACACACACACACTCACACACACGCACACACATCTCTTCCAAATCCCAAATGCAGTAAAGTGCAAGCTGCTAATTTAGCCACTCATGCATGCACTTGTCTCATCCCATAAACAGGGAGTGTGTAAGGAGGTATGTGTATGTGTTGTGTGCCTCTCTGAAGCAGTGTGCTCTAAAATCTGTTTGTGGTTGTGCTCACTCTCACACACACACGCCCACCCACCTACACACACACACAAGTTCTCCTCCACTCTTTGCATGACTGCATGCATGTCATTGTTTTCTGTTTGCAGGAGACGACTTTCTCCTGTCGGCAGGCTGCGTGACGGAGCCTGTTCACATTTTACACATGATGTGTCCAACACGAAATCTAACACTTCGTGAAGTTGCCACTGTCATTCACCAGCTTCTAAATCCCACAGTGCATTTCCCTGAGACTGCACAATGACACCGCAGGGAGGCTAGGTGCTGCCCCATAGCTAAACTCCTCCAGTGAGGCTCAGGGAAGACTATCACAGGCTGCAGGCCTCATGAAGTTGTCATCTGGTGGCTGCAGGACACATTTGTTGCTAGGTCTCTTCTTAAAGTAGTGTTTCATAAGCATGAAAATAAACAAGGATGCCCAAATTGTTGTGGAGAAAGAGGCACAAGGAGGCAGAATAATACTGTAGGTTTCATTTGCAAAAGACGTATTGAATTGTTTCTTGTTTCTGGACGTACCTAGAGGGAGCCGACTGTATAATCAGCAGCTCATCTGTATTTTCCTCACATTTTTCTTTCTTAATTCGGAATTTGTTTCTTCGTATTTTGCTTTCTAATTAATTCATCAAAACAATGTCAGACTTCTGCGTTTTCTAAAACAACTGGCTTGCTTAGGGCGGTTCTGATCAGAGGCCAGGTTTCCATCCAAATGTAGCACAAATTTTAAGATTTTCATTTCAGAAAACCTGCAAATGAAATGCAAATGTATGCGTTTCCTTCCGCTGCATTGAGATAAGCGGTGCGTGGCACGAATGCTCCAGTCAACTGCCGTTATACCATTACGGAAGTAGAGGGCACAATGAGATGAAGTGAATTAAAGAATTCCAGTCAAAGCTCAAATGGTGGAGGAAAATGTAGAAAACATGCTGGAAATGTGGCATTTACCTATTATTTAACTGATGTATATTTAATTGTGTTTGGACGCAGTTTGCTGTTGCTCACTGGTCGTATTGTTTAGCTTTAGTTCTGTTTGAATTTCAGTGAGCTAGTTTATTCTAATGGTTAATCCATGTGAGTGTGCAGTTAAGTTACCTCCAGGGAATGAAATTATCACCTGCCACCTGCTCAGTACAGGGTCAATGTTGTCTGTGGCAGACTGGGTTTTTCTTGTATGAATGAATATTCATTTTAAAAAGCAGATCATGAATTAAGAATAATTGGGGATTAAGGTGACATGATGACTTGATGTAGTCCATATTTCTACTCTCAGATATCAGTGACTTTATGATTCTAAAGCCTTCTATTTCAGAAGCGGCTGGTGGAAATGTTGAGTGACTTGCCACAGTGGCAGGTGAGGAAAAAACCTCATTTCAGACTCAGGCTACCACACTTCATTAAGTCCACAAGCTACGATTCTGCTCTGTTAGTTAGATGTGAAACTTGCCTTCTGATTCATTGTTTTCATCCACTGCCCCCTGCTGCTCCTAATTCTGTCGCATTTACTGTCTTTCCATTCCTGCTATCATCGGAGATTCACTCTCAGCTCCACAGACTGTTGCCTTCACTTCTGCTGCCCTACAGCTAAATACCGCTTCCAGCTCATGGGGAGAACCTTCACTCACAGCCAGATTTCCCTGCACGCTGGGATAAAGTCGTTGCGGAGAGCCGAGGGAAATGCGGGCAACTTTCTGAGCTCTAACTATTGTTGTCCAAGTCGTGCTGTTGGAAACTGGGTGAAATGTGCCCTGAGGCTTCTCCTCAAGCTCTCTGTGGGTTAGCTCATTTTTTATACTATTATTTTTTGACATTTCACCTTTGTTCAAAAGAGGTTTTTTTAACAATTTCAAGTGTTTTGTCTGATTGCAAAAAAGTTTGGATGCTGTGGAAAGCAGATGAAACAGAATGTGGTAATTAGCTCATCCTTTTTGACATACGCTCAATTGAAATAAGTACAGAGACAACATTTTTCATGTTTTACCTCAACAACTTCATTGATTTTTGTAAATATCTGCTTATTCTGAATTTGATGCAGCAACATGTTTCAAACAAGTTGGGACAGTAGGAAGTAAAGACTGGGAAAGATGTGGAATGATCCAAAAACACCTGTTTGGAACATTCCACAGGTAAACAGGTTGATTGGTAACAGGTGATAGTATCATGTTTGGGTATGAAAGGGGCATCCTGGAAAGGCTCAGTCGTTCACAAGCGAGGATGGAGAGAGGTTCACCACTTTGTGAACACATGAATGTATAAAGGATGTTAATACAAGGACTTGGGAACACTTCGTAAAGCTGTTGTTTGTCAACACAGTTCATTTGCAAATGACTGCATTCTGTTTTTATTTATGTTTTACACAGGGTCCTAACTTTTTTGGAATCATTGTTGCAGCATTTCCATCTCATCTCATCTCATCTTATGCTTAAATCACATTGTTTTCATACTCAGGTCACACCAAAGAGTTTAAGACAGTTACATTTTGCCGTGAGTTTTCATTTCAAGTTTTACTTTGGTTACTTTGGTTAGAATCTGTCTTTCCAGGTTTCCAGTTATAGATGCTGCTATTGTATCAGCTGTAAGACAGAACTGAAAGGATTCCATCATTGAAAGAAGAGCAAAGAACACTGAAGGCTTTTCTTCTTGGAAGAAAAAAGATATTCTCGCTCTTCTCCTGACTGGCTTTGGCAAGCGGTCCTACTATATCATATGGTTCATTGATCAAGTTAGCCTGTGATAGACATTGACAGACAGATGGTTTATCCAATCACCTGCCAATTTTTTAAAGCGTGCTTGCCCTTTTCGTTTCCCTGATGGTTGTCTGTGACAAACCATCTGGCACATCTGGTCAGGGTACAGCTTTGGTGGATTCTGTTACAACCAGAAGGAGTTGATGGTACAAATACATCGTTTGACTTAACTGCGAACTTTTTGTCCAGCTGTCAGCCAAACTAACAAGCTTTCCAAGGGATCGTCAGCAAGCAGTTAGCAAGCTCATTAGCTCATCTGTGACTGACAACCGCTACAACGTCCCAGCTGGCTAGCCGCGATTGTACTTTGGAGATGCATTCTTTCTTAACTGACATTGAAAATTGTTGCTTTACTCACTAAAACAAAAGAAAATAAATAAATAAATCCGGAGCCATGTAAGGCACCCAGATGAGATCACAGCTTGAAACTTAAGAGTGAAATCCAAACAGAGCAGCATTAGTGAGCGGTGCTCCATTAGGTCATGCAGTGGCGGACTGGTGCGAGACAGGAAGGACGAAGTGACAAGAGTCTCCAGCCACTGAGCCACCAACATGGCCTGCTATTGTCTCTGCTATTGTCCTGAAGATTTATTGTGAAAGCGGCTCATCATTCTCTGTTGGACATGAAATGTAACATTTCTGCCCCCTGGTCACCTGGCGTCTGAATCTGTGGTGTCTCTGCCCCTCAGGCTGTCCTCCACAGAAAGACGGCTTTGCTGCTCACTGTGGAAGAACACTGACATTGAAAACATGGGAAACATTTGGCTTTGTGAAGCAGTAATCCGTGGATTCTTGCCTTTCTCTTCATCTTCTGTGTTAACGGCTCATTTCTGTTGTGTTAAGGCTCTCCACCTTCCTGTCAGTGCTGTGGCTTTGGTAATTACTCTGAGTGAAGTACAGGTTTCTTTCGACAAGCTGTCACTTCTCATACCAACTCACCCTTTTGTTCGTCTTTTAATTTGAAAACCAGCATTAGTAGAACGGGTGTTGTGTGACGTAGTGACACTGGCTTCAAATAGTGTTACCAGTGCAGGATGGCAGCATCCTTATCTGTGATGTTTGGCTTAATTTTAGTACAGTGGAAGGAAGTGGAGACGCGTTGTTCGTCTTTATATATACAGTCAGTGGTGGGTGCGCATAAATTCAGACAAACATTTTCAGAACTGACTATACTGTCAGCCAAATTCCTCTGTTTTGGTATCAATTAGTGGCAGACAGGAGCAGAACAGATATTTATTTCTATGACACTGTCAGACTTTACTGAACACATTTGTCACTGTCACTCAGTGTCTGTCAAGCAGCAGACAGCAGCAGCAGTAGTAGGAGTGCCTGCTCTTCAATCCCTTCAGGCTTAGTGTAAAATCCTCTGCAGGAGTGTGGACACAACTTTCTGATGCTTTTGTTTTGTTATGTGGCTCCACTGAAGTGAGAGTGGACTGATTGATTTGTTGTGATACACTGCTTCCTGTACGCCAGTCACAATGGAGGCATGGTGGAATGATGGTGGCCTGTCGGCACACGGGATTTACCAGCGGATGAATCTGTCTGTGCTACTCGCCGTTACCTCAGGTCCCCTGAATCTGTCATGTTGGCTCTCGGTGATATGAAGCATGCTGACTGCATGACAACAGGAAGCTATAAAGCCGTTACCTCCAGCCAAGTAGCTGCAGGTCATACGCGGGATCACTTCTTGGTGGGAAAAGGTTATCATCAAGGCCATGGTAGAAACATCTAAATAATTTGGATGTTTAGCACTTAGTCCGCTGTTGCTCACATTCGTACAAGTTGTACAGTACAAGACAGGAGTAATCTCTGCCCTGAGGCTTTTCTCCAGTAGCACGCACTGTTGGTACCTGTTGAACGACCTGGACTTTGCTCATCAGACAGCAGCTTTGTGAGATTCAACCTTTTTCTCAGTGTTACGTGCACTAACTGACATCCCATACAAGTCAGGATATATGCAATCAATGGATAATTGTCATACATAATCACTTCAGTAGGTGAAACACTCCTATCCGTTATGATAACGTTGTACTCATAAAGTTAATTAAGATCTGGAAACAGGGTGATGTCGCTGAAATCAGATCAGGGTTTAAACAGAACAAAACTCTCCATTTATCTGCACTTCTATCAATGAACAGATCATGGTGACACTGGTTATCGTGTCTTTTATAATAATAGCAGCAAAATAAAAGATAATAACTTTTATGTAAATTGCTGCCTTTTCTAAAACCTTTATTGCTGAGAGTCATGTTTTCTGCCTTTATTAAGGAGCTGACAATAGAGAAATGAAAGTGAAAAAACAGCTCAGCACCACAAGCTGACTCACTGGAAGAATCTTCTCTATTTCACCAATGTGTTTTGGCACAGGCCATGAATGAAGTACTGTTGTGTTGAATAATCTAGCATTGCCGAGTTGTTTTTTCCACATTTGGTTATTTGCTACTTGAGTACCTTGCTGGCTGCTGAGGTCGTAACAGCACACTCCTCCCAACACAGAGATAAAAGGAAATGAGGGGAGAGAGAAAGAGTATGACAAAGGTCTGTGGTTGGACATGAACCCAGGATGTTACGGTTCATGTTTTCCACCTTAAAGCCAGGCAAACGCTGATTTGTAGTAATTTAGAACTGGTGCCATCGCTACTTTGTGTGATGCATTATGTTAAAAAAAACAGTAATAACCAATGAATTGTTATCAGCCAGGTTCAGCCTCGAAAATCCAGTCTTGGTCAGGCTACAGCGAGCACGCAGTCTTTCTGTGCTGTTGGGGATTATTACTGACATCTCAGGTGACCCCACTTTCAGTTTGACCTTGAAATAAAGTGGTCGTGATAATCTGACTGAACTGTTCATGTACAACCTGAAGGATCCTTTGACTGGTCGTCTTTCCTGCCCAATCAGACTGCATTGTTTAAATCGTTTTCCCAGATCTGTGCAATTGCTTTAGTAAGTACAACACAAGCATTACTGACAGACAATGGCAAAAACTACAAATATAAGATCTCATTTGTAATCTGTTTGCACTGCATCCATCTCGATGCCTCGGTGTGGATGACATTTGTGCCTTGAAGGGATTTCTTCAGGTTTGGCCCAAAGATTAACTTGGACTCAGGGGTGATTTGGTGGCCATAGGTCATTTTCAGGTCATTTTAAAATTCAAAAATTCACAATCATTGGGTTGAATAAAGATGCTCCACTTTGTCTTTCACGTCCTGGTTGAAGCCAGACTCCTGTCCTTCTCCTTCCTGTTGTACAGATACGGATGCTAGGTAGACTCGTTTTACCCTTCTTCCAGTACACACTGTAGTTCTGTAAGCTCGAAGAAATGTTACCATCTACTGGTGTAGCTACTAACTGAACCTCACATTTATCGATGCTTTTCTACATATCTGCTGTAGTAGGACAAGAGTATCCAAACAAACAGGAGGGAAGTTTTTATGTGAAATGAAAATATGTGTTTACAGAGTAAGTAAACACCAAAATATTGATTTATGTATGTATTTGCATATCACTCTTGTGCATCAGGGTACACATTGAAGGATTGTCTTCTGTGGGTTACAGCCCTTAAAGTCCAATAAAACCTCCGTACAAAGAGAAATCAGATGCACCTGAGCTCATCCCACAGTGCTGTTGCTCTGCAGCTCTCCATCACTTTTCTGTGGGATAATCGCCCCCGAAGAGAAGAGCTGTAAGAGCCAGAGCTCGACACTACATGGCACAGACGCAGATGCCGTTTTTCCATACTGAAGACACTTGCCTTTTGCTTTCAGAAGATTATCTAAGATGTGTGAGCTTGCCACCCACTTTCGCTCTTTGCCATCTGAGGTCTGCAGCAGCTTGCAGTCGCCCAAAAGCTGCTCAGCAACCCCTCCCTGGCTTCAGATCCTCCCAGCCTCTCTGTACCGTCAAGTTTCAAAGAAGCATTTGACTATTGAATGCCTTTGGCCTGAAGGGTATCCTAGCCTACATACCAGTCTTTCAATGAACTGCTTACTGGATATCTTTCTAGTGGTTTGGGCCTAAGCCTATTGGAGGAGGCTTAAGATTTCTGCAGAGTGTAGGACAGAATGATGCTCCACAGATTTTCAAAATGAATTCTGCACTCCCTCTCTTATCAAAATGGCTTTGTCCTAAAATGTCAAACTACTTTTTTCTATTTTAAAAGTAAAGCACTGTGACTAGGTTTTAGTTTTTTTTTCATCAACATCAGACGTTGAATACTTTATGTAGGCCATTTTTCTACTAATAGAAATACACTGTTGACAGAGAGGATTTATTCATTGCTGTTTGAGTTAAAGGCAGAAAAAAAGCCAAGCTCTGAGCTCAAGGCTATTTATTTTCATGTGAAGATAGGCGGTGTTTCTTTCATATATGTTTGTTTAAATTACTGTATGTAATTATTGGAGGTGTGCATCTCTTGCCTCTTAGATGATAGATCCATAGCTTGATTCACAAACCACAATCCAATACAAAAATAACACTTGATAAATTTGTTCACGGTACAATACAATGAGCTCAATACCAATTCAGTGCATCTACAGCAAGCATTTAATATTTTGACTTTTGTAGTAATAACAAGACTGACAATCTCTAGCCATGCCACTGACTCTGTGAGGCTGTGTAGCCGTGCTTGAAGCTGTTGTTTACCATTTACGTATGAATCAGTTAATCTTTACACCTTCTTTAATCGTCTCTGTGCAGATCTCATTCCATCTCATATTAAAATTTCAGTCATATTCATGGTCAAAACATGATTAGTTCGTTAAAGTTTAACTACAGCATCACGAAACATGTATTTTAACTATGTAGATTCTGTTGTCCATTCATTTTGATGTGCATAATGTACACCTGGTTATCAATTTAGAGTTTGTTACTATGGAGAAATCGTATGTGATTTCAGGTAACCTGTGTTTAGTGGATACCCCACAGGTGTTGACTGGCTCACTGTGCTCCAGCGAAGTGCTTCGTGCCCTCAGGCTGTTCTGTTTCAGTGTGGAGAGTTTTCGGTGCTACAAAGCAGCTCCCTCTCAGGCAGACAAATGGTAAACTGCTGGGACAGTGAGGCCAGGGAACTCTTTCAGTTCTGCCTTTTACAGTGTGTCTCGACCCATTGTACCCACTCCTTTGTAGAGAGAAGCATTTCCCTGAACATTTTCTGTTTTGTCCCAATCTTCTCTGAGCCCACGTCTGTATGTTTTTACCCACAAGTATTCCATGGTCCACATTCTGCATCCGATTTTAATGAGGAAACACTCATTTCCATGAAACTACAGCAACTCCTTGGTTCTTTAGGTTGTGGAGCTCATCTAAATACCACCGATGAGTTACGCACAGACATCGAAACATCTTCTAATTAGTGCATTAATTAGCTAAGTGAATGACCTCGTTAGCGTAGCTGGTTATGTTCAGTATATCATGGTGATTATTATGGCACATTAGGCAGTCTCAGTGCTTCTTGTTTAGAGGGGACATGGAGAGCAAGTCAGGGAGCTTTCCCAGCACTTTGTTTTATCTGCTGCGTTCAGACCTCGATTGTCAAGTCAATTTTTTTATATCACTCCAAATCACAAATTTGCCTCAGAGGGTTTTACAATTTGTACAACACCTGCACCTAATTTAATTGATATGGAAAAACAACTGTATTGGGTAAAAAATATGTTTAAAAAAAAACAAAAAACCTCAGGAAGAGTAACAACAGAGGGAGCCCTGTTCTAAGGCAGACAGATATATGTTTACATTTGCTGTTGTATGTAGAGTACACAAAAACAGTTTTGGTAAATAAAGCACAGACTTATATGACTCACAGTCTGGATCTGTAAATCTGTGAGACAAAACTCAGGGACAACACTCCCACAGAGGGAGAAGTGACAAGAGATGCCCAGAGAGGATGAAGCCGTTCATTGCAGATTTGGACACATGATGTAAGAACAGTGCTGAACAAATATGAAGGAAACACTGGTCGAGTCTCCTGGAGGAAAATGATCCATATCAGAGACATCTGGATGAATGGCACAAAGTCCTGGGCAAGGAAAGCAAGAGAGAGGGAGAGGAAGAGAGGAAAAAGGAGGGTGACAGAAGAAGCAAGGTCCCAGGACAGCTGACGAGCCACCGCAGTGGAACCAGAGTCCTCAAAAAAAGAGAGCGAGAGCAGGGAGGCAGAGCCAGAAGCCAGGTTTCCTTCAAATGTTGCACAAATTTTCTCTGAATTTTCAGAAATTCTGCAAGCAATTATAGAAAGAGGGCACAATAAGATTATTTATTTAAAAATCACCTGGTAGAGCTCGCACCCCCGTGTAGCAAGACTGCAGCAGTCCAGGTGTGATTCCCCCTTGCTGCATGCCGCCCCCCCTCTCTACCCCCCGCCTGTCTCTCTTCAGCTGTACTATCAAATAAAGGCAATAGGCCAAACAAAAAATGCAGCAGTCAAACCTAATTTGAGGAAGTTTCCAGTCTGCTCATCGCTGCACACAGACAGTGACGATAATAGGCAGATGGTTCATCTAATCACCTGCCAAGTATTTTTTTTGAAAGTGCCTGTCCTCCAAACGGTTTCCAAGGACGACTTCCCTGATGGTTCTGTGTACCAAAGTGGTACACAGAACCAAGCAGTGGTGCGTCAGGTTAACGGCATACACTTCTATTATACCACTACACACACATTTTAGTCATACTCACATTTTCTGCAAATTGCATACATTTAATTTGAAGGTGAACTGAACATGTGGTTCACAAAGTGTACGATCGTTAATGTTTTGCGGCTTCAAAAGCCATCATCCATCCGTATGTGCATCAGTTACTAAATTAATCAGTTTATTTGTGGTAATTTGATTAAGCACAACGTTATTCAGGAAATGTAATTACTTTAATAATTAAAAAACAACTGACATTTATCGAACTTGTAGTTTCATGGGACTGGATGGGGTTTGTTTATTTCTTACTTTACATTCTCCCAAAATCAAGAAGTGTAAGACTGTGTTCTATCTCATCATAATGTCATGCATTATGGTCTCTAAACAGCATGCAGGCTCTTCCAGGGAAAACATAATGAGAGTGCTCGACTCTGCAGTCAAAAAGTTTCCAATCCTGCTTCCCAGAGCTGAATTATGAATGATCTTAGCGAACAGCTTGAGCCAAGAGATTGCTGCCACTTTCACAGAAAAATGCACTTCTTGATCATTGGGAATGATTGAATGTAATGAAACTGAAATGAAGCGAGTTGCGGTTATGTAAAGGCTATTGTTGCTGCAGCAACACCGCTCTGTACTGCTTCGCCTATTTCAGCCTGACTAGCTGTCAGTCACTTGAAGGGATACAAAGCAATCTCTCCGCACACATGGATTTGGAATTGCTACAACTTTCCGAGTTGAAGTGAAATTGAATTCTCCTCAAGGTGAATAGCAGAGAATAGGTCATAGCTCAACGCTGAATAGGTTTGCTTACTCGGGGTTGATCGGCTACTTTACAAAGTAGTATTTCACATATGAAACAAGCATGAGAACGCTTATTCCTTTTACTTGTTGAGGGCCATTCTGTCTATTTCTTCTAATGGAAACCTGAGGGATGAAATGGCAGCAGAGATTGCAGAAACATTTCAGTCATGGAAAAATCTCAGTAGCAAAAGCCACGTCAAAAACCACCAGGCCTTTCAAATAGAATGATGAAAGAGAAGAGGAAGGAGAAGTGGAAGAGAGAAAACACAAGGGACATCGGGAGGATAAACCGATTGAGAGGAACAGGGATGCAGGAAGAGAGGAGCCGGTATAGACAGGAGTGGAAGTGTGTGTAGAGGGCAGAGAGAGCATGTGTGTGTGCCTGTGTGTGTGTGTGCCAGAGTGATCAAGACCGGAGATAAAGAGAATAGAAGGAGAATGGAGAAATTGAAAGAAAGAGTGGGAGAAAGAGTTTCAATCTGTCTCTGGAGAATTACCTTTCTTGTTGATGCTCAGGCTCGGAGATAATCAGGTGTTGCAATTCCACTTCCCCGAGGATCCCAAGAGCAGATTACAGAACAATAAGCCTCTCTCTCCCTTACACACACACACACACACACACACACACACACATGCACACCTCCTCACACAGACATACACTCTCACTCTCCAAAACTGAGTAAACAGTGTTGTTTTCCCTCCTTTTGTCCATGGTAATGTCTCAAAATTTGCAGAGTTTGTGAAAGAGGTCAGTGTGTGTGTGTGTGTGTGTGTGTGTGTGTGTGTATATATACATTATGTGTGCTCGCATGAAGAATGGAAGTGGATACCTGCAGCACAGATATGCATGAGTGTGTGTGCGTGGGTGTGTGTTTGCTGCAGCAACAGGAGAAACAAGTCAATCAGTGTTTTGTGTCTTCAGGGAGAAAAATCCTGTCTGCTCAGCCAAGACGAACACCGCACACACACACACACACACACACACACACACACACACACACACACACACACACACACACACTCTAACACGCTCACTTCCATACTTCCCCCTGGCTGCCTACAAGATGTGAACAGCAGGGTGTCTTTTCACCTCTTTAATGCATGTGCATGACGGTCCATGCCCAGTAATGTGTGTATGTGTGTGTGTGTGCGCGCGTGTGGTTCGAGCACAAAAGCTGAACTCTTTTGGTCTCTGCAGCGCATCATATTTTATTCCAGGTTAGAAAACTACATTGCTTAAGCTCCGTAATGAACTGCTGTTGCTTTAATGTTTTCTTGTGTGCCTTGAGGAAACGCTTACGCTCCTCTGCCTCTTCTTTGTTTTGTTACTGCCTTAATAGACCGGATAAACACTACACAATTTCCTGAATCCTCTCTGAAGCAATAGCCATGTCTTCCGTTGTCGCTTGAATTACGGTGAGAAAAGTGTCCCCAAAACTTTCAATCCAGATTTTCTTCTTAACGAACATTTCTGGGGGACTTTTGGCCTTTCGTGCTTTCAGGATTCTGATTTTACACCTTGACTGAAGTACTTCCTGTCACTACATTATATCATGAATATGCATATATTGATTGATTAATTTTCATTGCAAAGCTAGTGCTTTAATATCAAGGTAAAAGTTTACTACTCAAGCAGGACAAGAAAGGTCAGAGAGAGAGAGAGAGATTGATTTGTACCCTGGATGTCACAGATGCCTGGTGCCTGAGCCAACTAAGCCACCATGACGCCCTTTAACTGGATCTATGAGTTTTGTGGCTTAACTTGGATTTCACCTCGTAAAATTTCCAGCTCTGCAGGGCTTCACAGCACTATATCATCCAAGCTTCTTATAGATCCTAAAGTATGCAGAATATGGTGAGGAAGAAGACATAAAAACACTTTGTCTTAGCTTACCCAACTGTACGTTAAAGGTGTGCCAGAGAACGTTTTTATTTTAGCGATGGATCAAATGACTGTGTGTAATGTGAAAAGCCAACCTGCAGACAAAGTTCTTGATTAGGTGGAAAAAAGTTAAGCATTTAGCAGCTAGCAGCTAGCTAGTGAAGAAGGTCAGATTTAGAGGCTAAAGAACAAGGTACTTACCCCAAACACTGGTGAAGACCATAGCCTGCCACCAGATGGCCAGAAACATGACTCCAGTGTTCATCTGGAGTAGAAATAACTGCCACTGGAAATGCAATTAAGCAACTGCAGAGTGTAATTAGAGCAATTACAGTACAGGGTATATATGGCAAAACATGTTAGCCATATACAACAATGTAGCAAAAACAAGTGAATCCTAAAAGTTGTATTTTAATACCCTGATAAAGGCCATGAGGCGTAAATGAATTGAGTGTAGTTTCATATTTATGATCAAATTACAGGCTTTCCAATTAATTTTAGGACTAAAGTTCTTCCACAATTACTAGAGGTCAGGTTTTATCAGAACTCATAGTCCCATAATCTCCCATATTAGCACCCAAGAATAATTGGAATATGTGCTTGAGCACTACTGTCTCTGTCCAAACTCAAACAGCATAGCGAAACCGCACTTGGGCTTAAATATGGATGCGTTCATAAAAGAGAAAGATGGCAAAGTCATCGGCTCAATCATCTTCACAGATGGTGCTGCCTTTTTCCCTTAAAGAGATTCTCATCTTTGTACGACTGAGATCGATGTGAGGAGACCATCCATCTCTCCATCTTTTCGCCTGGTGTGACTGCTGCTAAGGTCGACCCATCGTGATGCTAATCTGTCAGCCTCCCTGCCCATCAGGCTGCCTGTAGTTGGACTCTGTCATGGCCTCCATTTCCTCCACCTGACAGACAGTAGATTGTATGGAGCCGCAGTGGTTTATGCATATGAAATTGGCCTGTTATGGCTGGGAATATGATTTACAGGGGCATTTTAGGTCACTCGAGTCTTTCAGATTTAATAAAGTGCCAGAGGAGGAAACTTAAGCCATATGATTCAGCTGTGCAAACTGCACTAACACAGATCTCTTACAGGTGAATGACCATCCAGACCTCTCATATTCTTTATAGCTTAGTAGATGAAGGGAAGACAAAGGATGATCTCTTTAATTTATGATCAGTTTCTCTAAGAGTTTCATCTCTCTGAGCCACATCTCTTAAACAAACAGAACCAAAAACTTGTTCCTCCTGAGTGCTTTCTTAATGATAGGATCGGGTTTTCTCTTTGTCTAACAGACTTGCACAAATTTGTGCAACATCCACGTTCTTCACACTTCAAATCAGAGCCAAAATCCACTGACACTTAAAAAAATATTCCCAAGGACATCTTCTTGTCAGGTTTTTAGCATCTATGGCGATGCCTCGAAATATTGCATCGACATGCGTATCTTGTCATTTCTGTGAGAGCGAATATCCCCACCTTTTCTTTGCTCCTGTGTGGAAATTAATCAGACAGAGAGAATGAGGGTAGAGGACAGAGACAATGGGACCACAGCTCAGGCAGGATCAGTGTTCTTATTAAAGAGGCATTACAGGGTAATAGCTTTAAGCTAAGTCATACACAGGAATATCAGGGTTTTTGCAGCCTTCAGCGAGTATTTTTCAGACATGGCCAGGCACATTCTCAACAAGTTGTAGGGAGCAGGAAATACGTCCAACTTCTGGAGGACACAGGTTTAAAGGAATAGGTCAACATTTTGCAAAATGTGCTGATTAGCTTTCTTTCCGAGAAGGGGATGAGAAGATTGATACTAGACTCATGTCTGTGTGTTAAGCACAGAGGTGGAGTCAAGATGTGTGTAGCCTAGCTTAGCATAAAGCCTTGAAACAGGTGGAAACAGCTAGCTCTTGGCTCGTGCCAAAGTGCCACAATACGCTGACAAACGCCTCTAAAGCTGTCATACAATCCAGTTTTCTTAACCTTTAACAGAAATTTGTAATTTGAGGGGCTCTTACATGTCTGTTTCTTAAGGAACAACAGTTTGTACAGATGTCAAGCCCTTCTGTGTCTTTGGCGATAGCACAACTTGCCAGATATGGTCAGCGAGCTGAGGTTTGCTTTTGCTACTGTGAAAACAGGGTGCCATCAAACCAAATTCTCATTTTTCCAATTATATATAATCACAAACTTTACATTTATGTAGACTTCTGTGTATGTACACTACAGGTAAAGCAAGCGAGATACTTTGTGGTAATAATGAGATGTATAGTAACTGGTAGGTGTCAGCGGACACACAATTCAAATTAATGTATTAAAGAAGCACATAAAACAGCAGACAAAATGGGTACAACGGCATGTCATGACATGACTAACATTACACCTGTAACCATTTAGGTATGAGCATGCAACTGTGGTAGCCATAATTGTCAACACTGGGATTGGAAAATAAGGGACATTTTCTGATGCCCCACCCTGGGCCACCCCGCCCCCCTGCCCCCCTCACCACTGTCCACATACCCCTTACATTTGACAGGGGGACACAAAGTGAATCCTGAAATCACCACTACACAACCACCTGCTTTAAAATATCAGAGCAGCCAGGATTGGATTAACTGTTAGGTGGTTAGAATACCTGGTTAAAGTGACGTGAGGGTTGACAGATCCAGTTTTAGCAAGTGCCCACATAGTTTAACTGGTTGTATGTTTACCGTAATGATGTATGTCTTCTCATTAAAATGCATAATCAGATTTGAGGGTAAAATAGCTTCACATTGACTAGTTTGGCCAGCCAATAAGTTAGCTAAAGTATTTGATAAAAAAAAGTCCTTTCAAGTCATCTGTCTCAAGAATATCAAGTCAAAGTCTAGCCTTTTACAAGGCTGCCAGCTCTCAAGCCTGTGCAATATCACGAATGTAACTGTACTTCAACGCTGAAATAGAATAATATGACATCATTTTATTTTTTTGGTCAACATTAGGGTTGCCAACATGCTCTCATGCTGCACGAACAAATCTCACAGCAAATAAGAGGAAGCCTCAAAGCCACTCCTTCGTGCCTGCTGCTTTCTCTGAACACTGGACAAACTCTGAGCATCAGGCTTTTTTCCAGAGCCTGAAGCACACAGTTTGTGTGGCTTCAGTTGACAGAGGAGCACACACACACACCACTCCAACATCAAAAAACACCTTTCATGTGGGCTCGTAAGAGTTTCTCCTCACTTTGCACTTCAGTCTCACATCTATGACAAATTGAAATGTTCAGAAAAAAGAAAACTTTTTGACAGGTTAGAATAATTAGCTTCACCAACAGTGTCTCCTCCATCCACTGAACCAAAACATGCTTAAACACACTGAAGTGCTGCTGTAGTGGATGGTGTTATATTGAGAGGTGTTTCTAATGTTTTTCTATGTCACTGACAACTGTGAATGTTGTCCAGTGCGATACCACCACCAAGGTCTCAATAATAAACATATAGTTGAATTAATATCTCTATGACAATGTCAGCAATAATTAATAAGATTCTAATTCGCAGACAGGCTGAGCAGGCCATCGTCTAACTAAAGCATTATGCTGCAATAAGGCATCATGCATTGTTCTTCATCCTAGCTCTTATTTATCAGGTACTACCATTGCTTATTAGCTTAATTTAGCTGCCACGGTGTCAGAAGATGAATTGTCTTTGTAGTCTTATCAGTAAATACGTGTTCAGCTAAGAACTATTTCCCTCTCTTCTATTTCTGGACTGGCTTTCTAGTTTAATAAAATCTAGTTTGTTTTCTGGACAAATCTGTCCTGTGGGGTCTGCTGTGTTTGCACAGCGTCTTTCTCCTTCATTTACTTTTCATACAATTTTAGTGTTTATACATGAAGCTACTCCCCTCCAGATTCTCCTGAGAGTCACATTTTTCAGTGCCCTCCTTCCCCCCTGTCCTCCTGACTCCACGTTTTAGCGACAAAATGACTCCATTAATTCACTACAATGCAGGAAAACAGGTTCTGAAATTAACAATTTTCTGGAGGAAGATGTCCTGGTTAGATTTGGTCTCCTGACTTAGGCGATGGTGTTGAGAGGCTGGCTGATCAACCATACTTTATTCAGCACTGACCGTGATAATTGGCTTGGCTTTTCATCTATAAATACTTTAAATTTGTGAACTGAACTGCTGAACTTTTCAAACAAAATTCCTGAGGGTTGACGAGTGATGACTCCAAGCCCTGTGGTGGGTAAAGTCACAGAAGGCCTTTTCATGAAATTCCCCGACTTCACCGATACTGAATCTCACACCAAACCAAACTGAAAAGATGGCAGCCCTGCTTTTGAAAATGACTGAATCTAGAATTTCTTCACAGTGATGTATTGATATTGTTTTGTGGCAGTTTTCTTAGGAACAATTTTAGCTGTGCTTTATTGATTTGGAGATTCAGTGCGGACAAATGATAAATTCGATCAGCTAAATGGATTTCTTTATTTAAGGACACATTATTTTGAACAAACTGTGAGCACATCTTGCACAATCCCAGTCTAGTCTGGCTGGCACTAATCACTCGCTCCCAACCAGAGGAAATGAGAAGCTAAATCCTGCTTAGTGACATATTTCCTTTTGTGGCGGAAATATGATCTCCTGTATGAAATTCTCCTTAGAAAAATGAATCCTCTTAATGCTCTTTTTATATCTCACACATTGATTTTTCAGTCATGCTTCTTCCATTCCTCTATAGGTTTCTTATTTCCAACAGCATTTTGGTATCACATATACTATAAAAGGCCAGCAAGAGCCACATATGGCCTTGTCATAGAAACTTAGCTAACCGGACTCGTAGTTGTACAGTAGCATCATGTTCTATTACACCACGTTGAACCTTCAGTGTGGCAAAATGAAAGACGTGCAGGTGATGCAATAAATATGTTGGCAACTTGTTTGTGCCAGACTTCTTCTACCGTTTAATCCGAGCAGATCAGCAGGCATGTTTCCCTGTTAGGACTGCCAGTGGCAGCAGGAAAAGCAGCTTTCCTCAAGCAATTTTAGCAGCAGACTTTAAGACTTTCAGCTGTCACAATGTCATCATGATGTAAATGCTTAAACCAAAAACATGTAGAGCATTATTGTTATTGTGGTGTGAATACATTCTGATCTCGAAGCATCGAGGATGAAGTGCTGGAACGTGCTAGAAATATGAATGAATGACCTCCCATCTCTGTCACTGATGTGCTCAAATGGCTGCTTTGTAATTGGTAGCTTCTGCCGTCTTGCATGTTGGAGTGACAGCATTTCTTAGAATCTTTTGAAAGAACAAAAACAAGAGCTTAAACACAGCACTCAGTGGTAATTGTTATATTAGCCAATATTTGCTCACAGCCAGCAATTGTAAATACATAGAGTTGCATTAAAGGTTCAAGCCTCAATCGTCTTCTTGGGTGCAGCACACATGATTTGATCCTACTTCTGATGGATTTTTCCTCTATTAAAATGTAATGATCATTTAAAAGGTAATTGCTTTCCCCTGTTGGTCATCCGTGATGGACTCTTGTTCTTGATGTTCATGTATTTGTATTCCACAGTTTGTAATGTGTTCTTCTCATACACCGTCATGGGTCACTGCTCAGGCTCATCTGCATGTTGTTTGGTCTGCCTCGAAAATGGATTTCACACTGTGAAGACAGCAAGATAATAATGTGACATGCACAACTTGGGGGATGCTAATGTTGTTTGATCTGTTGAAGTGTGTCGTTGCACTGTATCTCGTCTCCATACAAATTATTACCCTGCTGCGTAATGTATATTGCATTGTCAGTGATATGCTTTGGATTTCATGCTTGGTTGAAATTCACGCCGTAATGACAAATGAGATGGTTTTTGTTCTTTTTCCCTTATCAAAACAGGCTAGATGTAGATTAACTGCGCAGGTTGTGTCCGTCCTTGTAGTTTCCTGATTGCTTTCACACGATAGTGATAAAGTAATTAGTTTTTTTAAAAAACATCTGAAAGAGACTCAGTATTAAATGTGAGGACCTTCAGAGTACATCCCAGAGGAGTAACGTAAGTTTCATGTCCGTCAAAGAAGGAGTGGAGGATCCTCGGCCCACTGAAACCCCTGTTCCACCAACACAGAGCGGGTTCTGTTCCAGTTTGTGTGCCTAATTTTTAATTGTTCAGAGCGGTTCAACCAAAATAAATCCTGAATAAGAAACGCTGGTTCAAGATTTTCTTTGACCTGCAGTGCCAACTGTGACTACATCAGTAGAATTGTCATATTGCCTTGTTATCATTAATAGTTTTTTGGATAAAAAGAAATATCTCTAATAAGAGAAGAAAAGGTTGCAGGTAATTAGTGAGATCTGTCATCTTGTTATTACTCTTTACTTCCCTTCAGAGTGTTGCAATACTGATACACAAATTTGTACCTTTCTCTGTATCTGAGGGTATTGTTGATCCTCTGGGGCACTTTCTTATTATCATGACAGCGAGGATCCGTAACAATTCTGACCCTCACTAATGTTGATGCTCCAAATTGGGATGATGAGAATTTCTTTGAGAATTTTTTATTTTCTATCCCCAAATTTTACTTTCTGTCATTCTGGGAGGGGATTTTAACTGTTGTCTAGATCAGCCAGCTTTTATCACACCTAATCAAATGATGTCTTTTCCCCAAACCCTGATCTCTACTAAATCCTTACTGTTAGGGCTGAGTTTGACTTGTTGATGTCCATTGATCAGACTGGGTTCATTAAGAGCAGGCATTCGGCCCACAATGTCTGGCAGCTGTTTAATATTTTAGACAAACCCGCCTCCTCTAAACCCCCAGAGATCATAATATCTTTAGACATGGAGAAAGCTTTCGACTGAGTGCAGCGGGGTCACCACTTTGAGACTTTGAGCAGATTTGGTTTTGGTGAGAATATCTGTGCAACACACATCCCCTGTGGCATCTGTGAGAACTAACAACAACCTCTTTGGGTACTTCTCACTTGGCAGAGGCACAAGGCAGGCCTGTTGACTTTCTTCATGGATGCATTTGGTAATATAGTAATATATTATTCATAATCTAACTTTGGTAAAAGTGAACCAGTTGATGGGAATCAAGGGACTGTAACGACTAAATGTCGAAAAGGATAAAAGGTTAGCCCTGTTGGAGGGTTGAGTGGCAGACCTGGAACAATATTCTGCCATGAATTACCTTGTTGTCAGAGGCTTGCACATCGGGCCTCTATCTTACGCAAGGGCAGAGCCCACTGAGCCAGATCTTGACTCCCTCAAGCACCAGGTGATCACTTTCTTTGACAACAAAGGTATATCTATAGATAGCAATAATACTGAAGCTTGTCATCCTCTAAAAAAGAAACAAGAGAGAAACCAGTGATAATAATTTGCTTTGTGAGCAGAAAACAAAAAACACACTGCGTAGACAGGGGAAAAAGCTGAGGGGAACCAATGTGCGCAGGATGTCAATGAACACCTGATGAAGAAAAATGCAGACATTGCCAGACAGACATGCTTCCTAATACAATCCAGACGACGTGGACAAGACACTGCAAAGTGTTCATAAAACTCAATGGTTCACCAGAGGAGGCAAAAGTGCTGGTCATCAGGGAAATTACAGAACTGGACAAGTATATGTGATGAAATCCCCTGGACGAATAACATCTAAGTAATGAAGCTGTCACTTGAACTCAGGACAGATCGCAGCGAGCATAAAGTGTGACTGATGTTCAATACATTTCATGACAATGTCTGACAGTTGTCTATCTCTATCGTTAACTTAAAGCGCTTGATCGTTTAACATTTCCTCAAAATAAGACTTATCTTATTGTCTTACGCAGTTCTTGTTGATGTGTCCAAATAACAAAGCTACGTCTTTGCTTTCAAGTTTGCCAAGGAAGCATTTGGTCCTAGCTCACTTAAATATATGTAGCCTCAGGAATAAGGTTCATGAGATTACCAGAGTTTGTTCTGCAGACAATACTGATGTTTCTGCAATCAGAAACACACCAGAACTTTTGATGATTCTGAGTTTGCTGGTGAAGGATATAAAATTCACCCTCCATACTGTAAGCCCACTCTAGCTGGTTGTTGTTTTGGCCACCCATTTCTAATGCAAATTATTTGGATAGAATATGTGAGACTCTTGACATACTGACAGATGAAAGTAAGGATATCTTCCTCCTTGGTGACCTGAATATTGCTTGGTTTTCTTAAAATGGTCTGTTGCTTAAAAAGCTGATGTCTGCAATATTTGTCAGGTTGTTACTCAGCCTACTAGAATTTCTGCTTATATTGATGGTGTTGATACTTCAGCCTGTATTGATCATATTTTCACTAATATACATGAGTTGTACTCACAGGCAATATCAGTGGCAGTGGGATGAAGTGACCGTGATTTGATTGCTTTAAAGCTGCAGTAGGTAACTTGCATAAAAGTAATTTTTTGTCGTATTTGCTAAAACTGTCCCTATGCCAGACAGCAGTACATGAAACATGTAATCTGTGAAAAAAAAAACCCCATATATATACTTTAGAGGACAATGCAATCTAAATAATGTATTCCGGTGTTCCACAAGTGAGCTGTTTAGGGTCACTTTCATAGTATAATGCATGCTATTTAACTGCTATATACAGTGACACAGGAAGTCAGGGTGAGTGATGGAGTAAAGGAGGCCACTTAATCAGTATTTCAGTAATAGTCACAGTACTATAACACTGAAAAGCCTCTTTCCTGACATCAAGAAAGAATGTTGCTGCAAATGTAAAAACTGGTTGTGAGCAGCCTATTGTACAACTGAAGTGTGCAGCTACTTTCTGTTTCTGCCTGCTCTGATAACATTAAAATATTTGTCCTGGCATTTGGAAAAAGTAGATTGAAGCCTGTGTGCCTCTTCACGCTGTATAATATTTAATAAAGGATAGAGTACTGAAATGGATGGTGGTACTGGTCTGTCAGTTGGTCCACTGCTTTGGTCCAGACTGAAATATCTTAATGACTGTTGCGTATACAGAGCATAC
Organism: Chaetodon auriga; assembly: GCF_051107435.1. NCBI lineage: Eukaryota > Metazoa > Chordata > Actinopteri > Chaetodontiformes > Chaetodontidae > Chaetodon > Chaetodon auriga. Next base: position 21,217,274 of record NC_135079.1, on the reverse strand, counting down.
TTTCATGGTCCCCACAGGATGAATCTTTTTGGCTTTGGTGATCCCCTTAATACACAGCAAAATGGCAACATGTGAAACAAAATATGTGCTAAACATCAGCATGTTACTATTTACCATTAGCATATTAGCATGGTGACACCATTTAGTCAAAGCACTGCTGTGCTTCAGTACAGCCTCACAGAGCTGCTGGCATGGCTGTGCAAACATGACAAACATTTCTTCGTTTCCAATCCACTCTGTTTTTGTATCAGATTAAACGAGTGTTGCTCATTATCTTTTTTGGCCGGCCAAGTTCTCGTTGAATGAAACATCACTGACAAAATACTCGTCGTCTGTCAGTTTACATCAACCAAACTTATACAAATGCTGTGATAATTAATTTTGGCCCAAATACTATATTTACCACCCCATTAGCCTTTTAACTTAAATCTATGATGACGGATAAAGAATTCTTCTTCATCATGTGTGGATGTGTGCTCTGATTGTGAGTTCAGTGACTGAAGTTTGAGTCCAAAACTAATGATTGCCAAGAACAGTTGAGGATGATATAAGTTTACTTGCCAACTGGACGCCGATCTGACATGTGAGAATGAATGGAAGATTCATTCTGTGAATAACACACCATGTTCAAACAGCACTATGATTTGTTGTACAGCTCTGGTTGAAGTAAATGGAAGAAATGAACAGCTGTGTGTCTTAATTGATGGAGCAACATCAAACACACAGTGTATCTCAGGATGTAAGCATGCTCCAGTGTGCTTTTGAGACTTTTTAGAAGTTTGTTTTCCCCAAAACACCTTGTGAGGAACTTTTTGCAATAGTATTGACTTGGCATTCTTGGATTTGATAACCTGTTTGGGCTGCAGTAGTTTCTCACCTCAGAGTGTTCTTTTAATCTCAGTCCTGCTCTGCAGCCAGACTGATATCCTCCTGTTGCATCAAAATGCATGACTTGATTCACTAGTCCAACATTTCACAATGCAGTGAATACAAGCTTTTTGGACATGAGGTGCACTGTGACTGAACTGAGGAGCTTTACTAATGTGAATCTGCAAGTGTCCAGTAAGGCTTAAAAGAGTCTCTACATTTAAAAGTAGGTCTTCTGTATTCATTATAACAGTGAGTTCTTTTCACGTTGTCACTCATGCATGCTGTTGTATCTTCAGAGCATTTTCTCATGTATTTACAACAATTTAAGAGTCACATTAGAAGTGTTGACTTTCGGGGCATCATATAGAGTAGTGGTTGAGATGCACAGCACACAGGACTGCCAAGTCCCTCGTTCAGGTCATACCCTTCTCTCTGTGTCTACACCGTCACTGTACCTAACTATATCCACTAAAGGGTAGGTCCAGAGTGCTATCTCTACAAATATTTGAGGTTGGATTGCAAGAACATTTTGGTACATGCATTTATTTTCCCCAGAGGAAGAATCCTAATGATTCTGATGACCTGCTGACTTTAAACAAAGCAAAGCAAATTTATTTACGTGGTACCTCTCACAGACACCAGTCACAAAGGGCTTCACAGTCAAACAAATGCAATGAACTAAATCAAATAGAAACACATAGACAAAACACCAGATAAAATATATAAAGGGATCAGACATAAAATCTACTACATGCTACCTACATGCCTGTCTGAACAGATAAGTTTCTAGATGCTGTGTAAGAGACTCAAAACCTCAAGCTAATTGGAAGACTATTCCAAAGATTAAGGGCTACAGACTGGAAAGCAAGATCTCCCCATGCCTTTAGTGTCCCAGGTACACTTATAAAACCTACAGTAGAAGACCAAAGAGCTCATTTATGGTGTGGGGGTGCAAAAGGTCCATGATCTACTGTGGAGCCTGGCTGTGTGGGGCTTTATATGAGCGCCAACATTTTAAAATGAATTCTAAAATGAACTTTTCACTTAACCGTGTCCACTCAAGGGGTACATCGCAAGTGTCATATTTGATATTTCCTCTCTGCTCGATCCTCGCTTCAGCTGGAAGTCGTCCTGGTCCACCATCTTGAAAGTCATCTCAAAGCTCTTATTTCTGCTTTGAAGAGTGAGGAGAGACCTTTGAGGAGCCATGAGTGATGATGTGCCCCCGTGTTGGAAATCAATTATTGATTGGACGCTGCAACTGATCAGACTGATACATCCCAACGTCACTGTAGTTTCAGACCAGAGTCAAGACAGAAAACAGATGAAACTCAATTGTATCACCCCCAAGTATTATATTATATTATATATACAAATCCAGAATGCATGTTGTTATTTATGTGCAGGTGTTTATTGAACAGGTAAAAAGCAGAGAGAAAACACTGCTGCTCTGTCACTGATGGCTGTGTGCCTTTACTAGTATTAGCACAGTGCACATGTGTGCAGGCACCAATTCATCAAAAGTCTCTACAGTTGTTAAAGATGACTGGTGGCTGATCAGCTGTAAAACAGATGTTGCTTCAGGTGATGCTTCAGATGGCAGGATGTTGTCTTATTTCTCCTTGTATTTTCTCTCCATGAGGGCCTAAGACAGTAGAAGAAGACACAAGAAAGCAAACATATTCATGCAGGTGTACAGTGCAGCCATTTGAACTTGACGCTCACACACAAAGCTCGTTTGGACCAGTTATTTTGAAACCTGGAATGTCTCATGGCCGGGATTGGCTGGTTTGGGCATATGTGAACACAGCAGTCATACTCAAATGTGGGGTAAAACAAGTGGGCTGAGCTCATCTAGAGAGGGCCATCTCTGCTCACCTGCACTCTCAAACTCTGGAGCAGTTTGTAAGCAATCAGAACACGATCGACCCCAACATCCGAAACCACTGGCTGGTGCACTGCCTTGTAGTTGGTACAACTATCCAATCAATTTGACCTGTTGGCACGTCTTCTAATAAGATGCATCAGGATATTGTTTTCCAGCTGCAGTTGAGATGCTCTCTGGAACTGGACTTTGTTCATTTAATGAACACTGTGTTTTTTTTTTACCACATCAATACATTGAAAACAATTAGTAATGAGCGCTGCTGGCGCTCCTTAATGAAGAAGAAAAAAGAAACATTTTGAGGCAAATCTTCCAGATAATTTTTCTGACCAATGAGAGACCAGCTTGCTCGCACATGGCATCTGTTTCCAACCTTTAGACTGCTCTTGAATGTTGCTTTGCGAACACGAAAGGACCAAGGGGCAAATGCAACACTTGTATCAAATTAGTTCCTGAATCAGAACAAAGCAAACAAACTACAGGTCTGGAAAGCTGGTTCACTTGTGCCTTGTGCCTCGCTTGTATCTTTTTGCTGCAGCCGCTCCCTCCACTACCACAGAGTGCTCCTTATGTAGTATTTTCCATTGTCAATATAACTACCATTAAAAATTCATGGATGTTTCTGAAGGGCTGGTTAGTTCTTCTACTGCTCGATTTCTTTGAACCCATAATTAGATACCTGCAGTGAACTGTGCATGGGCAAGGTTCACTTTTACAAAACTGTGCCATTACAAAGTTTAATAAGTAAAAATATGTTTCAGCTGCAGGGAATATGAGGAGACTCACATCTGAATCGCTTAGATTTACCTGACTGTGGTTTAGGTTCTGTATTTTCCACCCAGAGCCATTAGTCTGCCACCTTTGTCAAACCAAGTCACGCTCTGAAACATGGCCTGACACACACTTTCATCGATCCACAGAGCTTTGATTATAGCACCAGACAAACTGTTTCTCTTCATATTAAACCAGCTATATTTACAGTGTAAAAGAGTGAGGTGTCTTACCTTAGACAACCTTCCTGACCTTGTTACTGTAGCTGTAGTTTTTGCTTTCTAAAATAAAAGCACTGCCCTTCAAAATGAGTGGCTGGCCAGTGCATCCAGTACATACCCTGTGCACAGTAGAGAGGAAAATAGAGAAACCCTGCTTGTACTCAGAGCCTGGCTGCTTATAAATCTCTGGATGCATATAATTATGTCCTCTGTGCTGGAAGGGATATTTAATCCCTCCTGCGATATTGAACATTTTCCACCCATCACTTTTGTGATTCATGCAGTTTGCTGGACGACAACTCCTCCTCAACTCCTCTCATCAGTGCTCTTTGCAGCATTGTTGTCTGTTATCTACCCCCTGACTGTGTGCGCAGATCAAAATGATGTTGCTAGTAAACTTGAAAAACAACAGTGTTCAACAGCATTTTAAAGTGTTGGAGCAATGGAAATCACCGACTGCTGCTCTCACTGAGGACTGTCAACACTGAACGTACTCAGCCGCAGCTAATTTAAAAAATCTGAGCCTGGCTAATAAGCCGTCTCTCTTTCTAGCAACAGCAGATATTGGCCAAAAACTGTTTTGTGGAAAACAATTTGCCACTGTGTATCATTTTTATGTTTGAAAAGGGCTTTGGTCTTTTTGTTGTTCCTAAAGACCAAGAAAGTGGCTTGTCTTTTTGTACATGCTGGATAAAGATAATCACCTCAAGTCAGATTTAGACTGCTCTCCAGCAGGTAGCAGCAGCTGTTGAGTGCAGATGACAAACAGCAGATGGACAGAGCTATTTCCCATTAAACTTCAGCACATAATGTAACTTTAAGCTTATTGCCAGACAAGTTCAGAATCTGGATCTATTAAGGCAACGTTAATGTCGGCATAAGCATTAGAATAAGTGAAGGGCTGGCTAATTATGCAACTGTTATCATTAATATAGTGTGTAGAACGTATAGAACAAATAGGTGTTTTCTGTATATGGTGTATAGTTTTTATTGCTTTGTAATGCACACTATCTAATTATCGATTCTCAGTTTTTATCATTTTCTGTTCAGTATTTTTGAAACAAAAATACTTCCATCGGTCACTCTGTCCCCTAACATGTGTCACATGCTTACATCCGCTATTCCTACAGTCAAGTGAATTTCTTTCAGTTGGTATCCATGTTGCTACATTTAGATGTTGATGCATTATATAAGGAATCTGCCGCAAGGAACATTATCTATGCCAGCTGCATCTCCATAGGAAAGAATTAGTTCCCGTTGGTTGGATCTGCTGAGTATATGGTATGGAGAAGATCATGGCTGATGACAGTTGTGTAGCTAAAGCTCAGAGGTATGGATAGGCTTGGCAGGGGATGCCTCAGGTCATGTCCAGCACATCAGCTGTCAGTGTTTCAGCTTTCATGTAATTCAAGAGGAGATGCTCCTGACAGGAAACGGAGGTCCTGAACCTTCCCAGGTTCCTCATCTTTCTTTGTTGGAGATAAACAAGAGCTGAGGAGGAAGGAGCTGAGGAGGAAGGGTGAGAGATTTAAAGAGAGTGAGATGATGATTTGACAGAAGAAATTACAGAGGGGAGTGTGAGATGACAGGGGAAATACTGGAGAGGGAAAATTGAAGAGGAGCTGTGGACAGATCTGCTGGCTGAACAGGATGAAGTGCTCACACATGTGCACGCTCACACACACACACACACACACACACACACACACACACACACACACACACACACACATACCTCCCAGCATGTGTAGCTGGACAGTGCATCACATGATTGTTGCTGTGTAAAAACTTGTTTTTGCCTCGTCCTCCATCTCCATTTCATGGTCACTGCAAAGATTAAGTCAATGTTTGCCTTTAATTGAAAGTCAAGTACCATCAACCTCTGATCGGATGGATGTTTAACTGGTTAAATAGTCAGTGTAGAATTCTTGAGATTGTAGTGTAGTGTAGATAAATTTGTTCAATATTTACTCATCATCGTTTTGTGTCTCAGGATCAAAAAGTAGCACTAGAATCTTCGACATCTTGTCAGTCATTTTCACTGTGAGTGAGAGGTTTTGAGTATGAAAATGTGTTTTGTCACATGAAGTGGAAACTGACATTAGCATTTACAGTATTTGGAGTCTAGCTCTTTAGCTGCTAGGTACCGAATAGATGGTTCATCAAAGCTTTTGTTCTTAGAAGAATATTCTCGGTGTGACTGGCTAATGAAAAAGGACTCAGGCTGGTGATATTGGATGCTCTGATCTTTCATTTCTCCCAGGGTTACTTTTTTATATTCTTTTATCAATATCTGCATAGTGTACAGGAGCAGAGCGGCGTGATACCTGACACTAATCCATATTTTATTTTGACTCAACTTATTTGTTATTGCCATTGCATTGCTATTGTGCACACAGTACTCTACAGGGAAACACATGAAAAAAACAGAGCAAAGACTGAGATTATAGAAAAAGACAAGAGGTATAAAAGACTGTGGAAATAAACAGCTGTCTGATGAAAGCCCCAAATGCAAATCACACAGGAATTAGGAAAAATAGTCTTGTTCTCAGACTGTAACATTCCTTTGTGGAAGTGGTTTTGAATGTGTTGTGTGATGAATTCTTCAGTGGATGGAGGAAGAAGTAAGCTTTAACCAGAACAAAGTTATAGTCACAAGGTTTTTGCATGACTGCAGTGTTTTCCAGTGACTTCACAGCACATGGTTCACCCACACCATTTACTCATCCACCCAACGTAGAGGAATAACAGATTAAATGTAATGAATTTACAATTATCTGCTTTGAAACTGGGAAATGGACTGTAATCCATCACACTTTATTGGTTTACCTCAAAGAACTTGGCAAGCAGATTACAGTATTACCGCAGCGAAAAGGCCTTTTCGCTTGGAACATTCCAGACATACGGATATGAACGATAACATCTTTGATTTTCTTCCTCCTGGTTGCAGAGCCTATGGATCGTGATGTTGCTTGTTAAATCCTTCCGACACTTTAACCCTGTGAGCGTTCCTCTAGAGCCACAATGAAGCAAGAGTTTTGACTTATACACACGATTCATAAAAAACTAATGGACAGATTGCTGTGAACTTTGAGCACAATGATGTGGAGAGAATGAAGAACTTCTTTTCTCTGCTGCCTCTCAGGCCAGCAAACTTACATTACTTACACAGAGTATATTTGAGCCATGGTACTGACTTTGCTCTAAATTGGCAAAAATTTCTACATTTTCGTAGTGCGGTGTGTGAAGGACACTCTGCTTGGTTCACGCTGCTGTTGCTGTGCTTTCTGTCTTCAGGGCTGCAGACCAATTAGGAGCTTTATCAGCAGCATGGGACACACCTGCACCCAGTGTGCCCCATGCATATGAGACAGAGCTGCAGCCAGTCCTTGAGCAGATCTCCTCACCCCATGCACCTCTGTGCTGAGGCTTTTCTTTCCTTTTCTTTGTTTCTATGGCACGTCTATGCACCACATTGTCACTCATACACTCTCTACACTACAAGATGCCTCCCATCTATTTGTTTGCATTTGTTTTGATTATTTTGTAGGAAATAAATTCCGTTGTTATTTAGCTTCCATGTGTGTCTCACCTATAGGGAAGACTTGCAGAGTTAAAGATTGTGGATGTTATACTGGAGGTATGTCTTTTTTACACAAGAGAGTTTGACTTGTCAAAAGCAGGTGTAGACCAACCTTATTAGTAACAGCTGCACTTTCCTTGGTAGAGACCTAATGATAAATATTATGTTAAAAATGTTTGACAAAAATCTATTTTCAATGTTAACTTGAAGGGCACTTGGAGGACACAGACCTCTGCTAAGGCCAATAGCCCACTCGTCTATGATATGTAAATTGCAGAGGATTAGTGATACTCACGGATTATAATATGAAGTCAATGTCTTTCTACAGTTGGCTATGTTTTGTCACTATTGAACTTTTACCACCGCATTTTAAGATGTGGCATTTATTCCACCAAGGCCAAATGCCCAATCTTGCAATGTTATGAAAAGTGATAACACTGCATTAACAATTTGTCCAGTGATTCAAATCTACTCGACAATTCAATGGGGCCTTCACTGGCTAATGCTACAATTTCCAACAACTTTCATGAAAATCAGTAGTTTTTCCATAATCCTGCTGGCAAACAAACCAAAAAAATTAACTCCTTGGTGGAGGTAATTATGAATTTTTAAACTCAATAACTGTTTCCAGCTTCCATTTCCAGCTTTAGTACAAAAACTGCTGTCTTGTCTTTTACTGCATTATCTCTGGTGGCATCCCTTTAGGAGAACTATCTGTAAATGAAAACCGCTACATGATGTTTTTCCTGGAAAATGCAGTTGAGGTTCAAGGTGTTTTTCTAATCCCTGAGTAGTGTCTGCAGGCTTCCTCACAAGCTGCATACAGCCAGAACAACCTTCACCTCCACCCCCTGTCTCCTTAGAGACAAAAATGTAAAAGAAAAAGTCAGCAAATTACCTGCTATTGCGTGTAAAGATTAATTGCTATGTGTGCATGGTAATAACTAAAAGCAACTCAGATGAATGTATCAATATTTTCAGCAGCTCAGATCTGCTGACTGTGGTCGCTGGACAGTAAGAAAACAATGTTCAGAGAAACTTGGGTAAGACAATCGCCCTGAAATAATAAAAGTCAGGAGGACAAAAATAAGACTTTAATATGAAACTAATTCAAAGTTTGAAATCACATTTTGGTCTCAGATCACAGAGGTATGCAGTTCTGTTTTTCTAACCTTGGCTTTGAGCTGACATGGTGCATAAATCTGTTTATGCCCACTCACAATGTGGGGTCCGACAACTTTTTTGGGGACCAAAATGCTGGACCTCAGAGTGTAACTCATTAAATATTAAGGTGAGGACTTTAGTTAAGGTTAGGATAAAGTTAGGTTTAGGTTAAGGTAGGGTTTCGGTTTAGGAAAGTCGTGGTTATGGATAGGGTAAGTCTACAGGAAATCAATGTAATGTCCCCACAAGTACTGGAAACAATTGTGTGTGTGTGGGTGTGGGTGTTGGACCATTCACCCATCTGTGCATTCCAGATTACTGACCGTAATCTTAATCCCTCTGCAGATAAGCAAATACTGACCCAGTATCTCTATCCCCCCAACCCCTCTCTGTCTGCATTTTTCATTCATGTTTTCTCATCTCTCCAGTGCTGTCATTGTCACACACTGAGAGCGCTGCAGTGAAGTGAATGCTGTTTCAGTGGAAAAACACGGCAATCACAACCACACAGACTGTACAGTATGTACACACACACGCACAGCAAAGGGACACATCTTCACACACAGCTTTCCTCAGGAATCGTCCACCAGTTTCACCAGTTTCCCAAGAATTAACTGATGTTTTCTAGTAAGCTGTAGCTGAGTGGCAAAGTTTGCTCGTGCCCTAAAATATGACCCACCTCAAATTCGCAAAAGTCAAGAGAAATTCACTTCATTAAGTGGCGTTGAGGTCATTTAAAAGTAGGAAGGAGTCTTTAAAGGCCTCACTGCTTCCTCCACCAGTTTCTTTTTACCTGAATCCTCATACAACTGGCCTGTCGCACACACTCGTCAAATGATACAGCCTTCACTTCTACCAGATGTCAAATCAGTTTTTCTGGCTCACATGAGAGATTTTAGGGCATCATATTAGACAGAGCTCTCCACCACCATTATCAAAACACCAGATGAGGGAATATTTGATTTTAAGCAGCTTCTGAATAGGGACTTTGTGTGTGTGTGTGTGTGTGTGTGTGTGTCTGTGTGTGTGTGTGTGTGTCTGTGTGTCTGTGTGTGTCTGTGTTTGTGACAGAAAGAGAGAAAGCGAACGACTTTATTAGTGAGCAGGGAAAAGGCCAAATCTGCATCTAGTTCAACAGTTCTGATGAAAACATCATGTTTGATTAAGGACAAAACTGTTGTGTGTGAATAAAGATAGTCTTTCATTATCTCATGTCAAAAGTATTCATTCAACCATGCTGTTATTCCACCCTGTTATTCCACCAAAGTACTACTAAGTGTAAAGATGAATTCGCGCCATGGGGGATTAATAACTGAGTTCTTCTTCAGCCCCATGTAGTTCTGTCCCACGTTGAAGAGATGACCACATGCACAGCAGCTGTGCTTTTCTATTTTCTGTTAAATCGTTCTGTTTTTTATGGTGTGTGATATGGAACATTCAACCCTGATTGAAATATAGCACGCTGCTGGCCAGCAGTGATTTGTTGATTTGTGTGGATGAGAGGGAATTAAATTGCTCATCTCATCTCTGCTTTTTCAAAATTGACTTCAGATGGAACTTGTGCTGTGACTAAATATAGGCAACCATACTGCAAGAAAATGACACTAATGTGTGTCGAATTTGCAAAACCGCAGATTAAATTGACACAATTTTACTTCCTATCATTCCTATCTGCACACAGCATCTACGGTGTGTAACCATATTTATAAAATGCATCAATTTAATATGTGTAAAATGAAGGGGTCGCTCAAACCTACGGATTTGAACCGAACTCTGCATGTCTCAGCTCTAGAGAGTGTTTTAGCAGCTTTCAGCTCATTGTTTAAATTTTCTAGCCCACAAACTCTCATTAGCCTTCTCTCCAGCAGCTGTTTTCAGTCAAAAAAAAGCTCTGATACCCCCACCATAAGCTACCTGCAGACAGACAAAGTTAGCAAGCAGCTGGTGAACATGATGGAGTATTTAGCAACCTCATGGTGACGACAAGTCACTAAACCATGAAATTGTCCAAATAAAACAAATGTGACACAACTTGCCAACCAGTTAAAATAGTTGGAAGGGAGATTTTTTTCACTTAGCCAGGCTAGTTTATTCCCCCTTCTGAAGTCTTAATGCTAAGCTAAGCTGTCTAGTGGCTCCAGCTTCATACAACCCTGATTCCAAAAAACAGTTGGGACACCAAAAATTTGACAAAATGTGATAATTTTCTGATCCTTTTTGACATATTATCAGCACCAAGACCTCATTGACTTCATTGGTTTTTGTAAATATCTACTTATTCTGAATGTGTTGCAGCAACATGTTTCAAACAAGTTGGTTCAGGAGCAACTAGAGACTGGGAAAGATGTGGAATGCTCCAAAAACACCTGTTTGGAACATTCCACAGGTAAACAGGTTGATTGGTAACAGGTGATAGTATCATGATTGGGTATGAAAGGGGCATCCTGGAAAGGCTCAGTCGTTCACAAGCAAGGATGGAGAGAGGTTCACCACTTTGTAAACACATGATTGTATGAAGGATGTTGCTACATGGGCTCGGGAACACTTTGGAAAACCAGTAAAAACAGTAAACACAGTTTGTCTGTAAATGATTACATCCTGGTTTTTTATACAGCGTCCCAACTTTTTTGGAATCGGGGTTGTATACAATGGACAGACATTAGAGTGTTATCGGTCTTCTCATCTAACTCTTGGTAACTGTTACAACAACAGTGTCAAACGATTCATTTAATTGGAGAAAAAATCTTTTGAGAAGAAAATCTCATTTGCAGCACAGCTTCTACTGCAAACACACAGGAGAGCTGTATATCTATCGTTAAGCTTGTGCGAGTTGTTGGCATCGAAATTTAGTCCTGCATTGCCAAAAAAGGAAAAGCTTATTAAGCTTTGATGGCTGTCGATGTCAACATTTGGGTCAACTGACATTTTGTCTAAGGCTCGCCGTTTTAATTTATGACCGCTTTTAGACTAAAAACACCTCATTTTATTGTTTATGGTCTTTCACCTTCTCAGGTCTCGAAAGGTTGTTGTGCTGCCAGAGGATTGTGTTCAGCACAGTTTACAGCTTCTGTGCAGCTCAGACTACTTACTGCAGGCAAGCAGAAACTGAAGAAAATAATTAAGAAGAAAATATACTGAGGAATATTCCTGTAATTAATCCTGGTGAATTCTCTGTTTTTAGGTTTGTTTTTAATGATAGAAAGTGAAAATAACGAGTGGTAAGTTTATTGTTGTTTGGAGCTTTCAGCGCTTACCTTCAGAGCAGCGGCAGGACAGATGGCTCCTGCTCGATGCAGAAAGATAACATTAGTGCAATTTAAGAGCATTAACACTAATTAGCAACAAATGATGCAGCTCGATTAGATAGATGCTCATTCTAATACAACCCAGCAGAAGAGGCTCTCATCAAGGTAACTTTATTTGCTTACCTTCACAGCAGTCAAGAGAGTTCAGTGTCTTCTTTATCTCCTACCTTAGAAAGAATGAAATGTTTGTCAATCAAAACTTACAGAAACGTTTTGTAGCAAAGCAGATAACAAAACCGTGTCACTGCCAAACAGAATCCACTAAAACAGGATTTAAAGAAACAAATGTACTGCATGGATCTCCCATCTGCGGCTGTACAAGCACTGCATGGCTCTGACCTATCTGCCTTTCTGTCTTTAGGCTCCTGAGACGTGGGTGTTTTCAGTTGAAATCTTTTTTCGTGCAGACAACACCTCTGTGTACATGTTTGGCTCCCAGGTTGTTTCTGCTTGAATAGCACTGATGCTGCTTTATAGGTGAATTTCTCAGGTTTTTTCCAAGCTTTTAGAGGCCGCCCAGAGACAAATTTGGAAGAAGACTGTGTCAAGCACAGCAAACACTTAGAAACCACTCAGCGACCAAGGCGAACCCCAAGGTTGTGTCAGAGGAATGAAATGTCGATTTTCATTTACAGAAAATATGAATGATGTGTCCGAGCTGTCCTTCCTTCAAATAAAGTCAAGAAGCAAAGATACTCTTATAATGATTTATCGTTCTGCCCCTGACTGGGACTCTAAACCAGCTGGATTGCTGTTGCTATACGCACAGAGTACACGCACAAGCACACACACACCTGTACAAATCCAATCCCCAGATACACACACAGACATCCTCAGAGAGAAGTAAAAATAGTCTCAGACACACACACTGCAATTACTCGCTGGAACTCAAACATGTGTAGTCTGCATAAATAAGCGTTCTCCATATATACCACCTGTCTTTAGTAATCTAACCACAAATACATCACTTGTGTTGTGCATGTGTAAGAGTGTGTAGACAAACCTAATGTGGTTTACAACTGGGTAACAAGTCAAGCCCCCTAACACACACACACACACACACACACACACACACACACACACACACACACACGGTGGGAGATTGTTTCCTTTCATGTTTCTGTGATTTAGGCTGCATATTATGCTGACAAAAGAGCTATTTGCTTTTGCTATGTTGTATTTTGTCTTTTGTATATAGAACGACACAAAAACAAGTTGTGTCTTATCACAACTGCTTCTTCATAAAATAGGCAGAACTTTGTAATTTTCTAAATGTTTGTTGCTCCAGTACAAATTCTTGGGTCGCCTCTGTGTCTTCATTGTTATGTACAAACTACTCAGTTCCTCTTCAGATCCCAGCAGTTGTCTCAGTGTATGCCTTAAGCTTGTTGTCTGTACTGTACAGTATATAGGACCACATGAATCACCAACAGTTCTGCAGCACGCAGCTCCATTTGTTTTTCAGCTGCAGTTTGTATGAGGATGTTGGTGGCGCGTAGGCTTGCCTTTAAATACAGGAGAAGAAATTGAGCTAAAGGTCCCATTAATGCCTGTTATTAATTAATGCAATCTGTATCTGGGTATTTTATGAGGGCCTGGAGCCTGTATCACAATATCTAGTGAGGATATCTTAATAAGGAAAGATGCACAACAATGCAGGTGGAATGCATGCACGAGGCACTGCGTTAGGAACACAATCCGGCTGATCAGACCACTTCTAGGGGCTGTCTGCCTCGAATTGTGATCACATCTCAGCCAAGTGTTAACCCACACCTCCTTATCCATCCTGCAGAAAGAAAATCTGAAAAAAAAAGAAAAAACTGGAACATGTACAGCAAAATTTGAAGACTCTTGAGACACAGCTATGATACGCGAGAAGAGGCTTATGTTACTGAGGAGGCTTGCCATAGTAGCACTAGTGCTTGCCAGCTTGAGCACTGGCGCAGTATTACTGATACCGTATGATATACTGTGTAAGTAATGTTAGCTTAGTTAGCAAGGCCACTGAAAAGCAGCCTGGAGATATTACGTGACCCTCACCTTGCATGTTGTAGCGGCCCCTCGAGAGTATCCTGCATCGCTATTCTTGACCCAGTGTCACGTTTTTTGACAAGTGCGAGTACAATCAAGATAATCACAATGCATATCAATACCAGGTGTAAATGCAAAAGCCTGTGATCCTATGTCATTAACTAGAAAATGTATCCAGGTGCAGTTGTATGTTAAAGTTAGACTATGTAACTTTGAAACAACAAATTACATAATGATGGGCTGGTCAACAAATTTAATCCTGTCAGTTCAACTCTTGACAAGTCAAGGTAGTTCATCACATTTACCCAAAATTATTACCAAATGGCAATCCTACTCATTAAGCCAGTGTTGCCATACTGGCCAGCCCTTGCATGAACACATAAAATACGTCATCTTTATCCCATCTCTGTTAGATTTGATTTTCCTCCATATTCTCCTTTGCAAGATCACATTTCCCATAAATTTCAAGTCCGAGGGACAATGAAACAGTTGGCCAGTGAAACTCAACCCAGCTGAAACATTTTGCATCTAATAGACAAGCTTATCGATTCTCTAACAACTCCTGAGATACTTCCCGTTGTTCGGTCAGTACGCTGCTGTCGGCTCCAGGGAATGGCCTGCCTGCCAGGTTTGATGGTGGGTCCATGGACTAATAATGGGATTCTGTAGAGTGGGTGAACTCGGAATTACAGCCTTTTTGACTCATTGCCAGAGCATGGCAAGCCAATCAGTGATCTCTCTCAGGAAAATCTGGGCCTCTTCCACTAGTGAGTAACATTCAATGCGTGAATTTTGTGAATTCATTAATATTCTGTGGGCTGGATAGGAAGTTTTGGCAGGCCCAATGTGTTCTGTTATCTCCTGTTACAAAGAGAATATTTCTTCTCTTGTTTGTCACTTATATTATTTTGGAAAGAATAAAAGTATGGAGTCAATCTGCCAGTCAGAGCTGCTAAATGTTTGCTTCGTAATTATACCAAAATCTTAAAAATTAATGTGAAAGATACCTTTAATCACAATCAGCCATCTCTTCATAAATTACACTGGTAGGACTTTTTTAAAAATATTTCTTTAACCCCTATCCCCCGATCTCCATTCCCCCTCCATCCCTCCTCAGGGGGTAGTAGGTTGCCATCTGTCTAGGCCAGGTTCTTCTCTGCTGGGCCTGCTCCTCTTCCTTCAGGGCCCCTTCTCTGGAGAAGGGGCAGAAGAGGTTAATTAGCCATAATAGATACCTCCAGCACGGATGAGGTGAAGTTAACAGCGTTCAGGCACTCTGCTTCCGTGGAGAGATCTGCTGAAGATATGTACAATGAGTTCTGCTCATTTTTATAACTGTGTGAATCCAATTTAAGATACACTTATATAGCTTATAGTACATGTACTAATAAAGCTTTAGTGTGAGAGTGAGGGATTGAATCGTTTGACATTTTAAAACCATTGATGTTGAATTAGATTTGTATTGAACATGTTTAGAGTGCCTGCTTATTTTATACTGCAGACATACTGTATGCGCTGAGCTGATTTATCAAGGCCAAAGAGGACTTTGTCACTCCCACACAATGAAGTACACGGCAACAAAAGTTCTTTTGAAAGTGAAAGTATTTTCTCTAAAAGACAGAGGAAACAGAAGAGAGGGTGGTGAAAGGAAAGGCAGACAGATAGAGTACAAGAAGAAAGAAGAGAGGAAGGAAGAGAAGCTTTATGTTGACACCAAGCTGGCAGTGCGAGGAAGAAAGTAAGAGGCGAGAAAGGAGAAACAAGAGGGATGCTGAAGTCAGTAAGATGCGGAGCAGACAGGGTTTGTCTTGAAGGCATTACAGCTGATTGACAGAATGAGAGCTTGTCTGGCAATCCAAGGCAGGGTGTCATGTCACAGAAGGGTAACAGAAGACTGGAGAGTTAGGACGCAGAGGACTACTCAAAAACAGTAGGTGTGTATATGTCTGCCTATCTTCGACTTTGGCCACTAGGCTGTCAGTATATGGGTGTTTGTGAACTATACGTCTGTCAGCTTATGTTTCTGACTCTATTTGTCAGGGATAGGCGAAGATGGTTGAATCGTGGATGCCGAGAGAGACTCTTAAGTCCACAGATATGCAGTGATTTCATTTTTCTTTCTGTTAGTTTGAATGACTATGCTAACTACGATTAATGACGAAATACAGCCTTTGAGTGTTTGTTCCCATGGCTACGAACCTTTTTGGTTTTTGACTCCTTGAAATACAGCAGTGTGTACTTGCTACCACTTGTCACAGGTTTCAGATGTCGAATTTTCATATTGTGTTTATTGAATGCATTTTTCAGTATTGAGAATAGCTGGTAATTGTTCTTTCACACATTTGCAGTGCACTTGGGCACATCATCAGTGATGTAATCTTGGTGATTCAACATTAGACCATTAGAACATTAGGCCCACGAGACTCAGCCAGGGCTGATCCAGCTCCAGCTTGTGTGGTCCATAGGTCGCCCCTCTTGATCCACTGCTATCATGGCTGACATCATTGATGTTCCTGTGCAGTCCTTTGAGTAGAAGGAGCTAGAAGGCTCTATTTAAGAACTGACCAACAAAGCCTCTTCAGCCAATCTCAATTGGCACACACTGTGTCTACCATCCTCAACTCTGGCACTTGCCTACTAGGTCTTGGCTGTCTTTCTCCTAAAAGCCTCCAATCTGGTTTTCCCAAGGTACAGTAAGTTCCAGCAGGACCTCTTGCTTTTCTGCTTCGTACATCAGTATCATGTCTGGCCTAAGTGTGGTCTCGACAACTGTGTCTGGGAACTTGGGCTGACTCACAAGTCAACCTTGAGCTGCCAGTCCCTAGCAGTGAGAAGAAGGCCCTTCAGTGATGGCATCTGCTGTTTCCCTCAGCACCTAGTCATGATGTCACTGATAGTACTCCTCTCCTGGGGCCTTCAGACAACAATTCTTAGTATTCTCCAGGGATCCCCTTCTTTGGTAAAATGAGCAGTTTTTCCTGACAGACCCCAACCCCAAAGGATGTGCTGGTGAGGACGATGTACACCTAGTCACTCAGGAACTTAATCTGGAGTGGCTTGGCCTTTTAGAACTCTGACCAAGTTATCTTTCAGTCAACGCCTTCCTCCCATCAGGTCCACACACCCTGTTGCTGCATCCTCACATCCTACTGATATGCATTTCCCCTGCTCATACCTCTTTCAGAAAAATGTGACACCTGTCCTTCCTGTGGGCTCTCTTGTAGCGAGGTCTTAGAATGCAACCAGCAGTACAATGTGCCGGCTTCCTCCCACTTCTCACCTTGATTGATTTTCTGACCTAAAGATCATGACCCACAGGTCTGGAACCCCTGGATTACACAATATTAAAATAAAAAAAAAAGCAAAAAACACTCAAAGTACTATTTCAAAGCAGCCACAACAGTGTTGTAAAATAGTTCATACTAATGCAGTACAAGGAGGATGTAACCCTGATGTGACACGCAAGGTAATTTGCAATGCAAAGTAAGTTTGACATAAACACTCTAGTTTCACAAACCATGCAGAACCTAACACATTTGGTAAGGTCAGACCTCAGATGTAGGCATAGAGATGATTCATCCATGTTGCTTGGAAACTAAACATAGCTCAGGTCCAACTCAGTTAACACTGCTGCCTTCACTGAATCTATGGGGATTGGGGACAGTGATGAAAATTGACCTGAGCAATACTCCTCTGTGGTCATCTCTATTTAACCTGACAGTCAAAAAGATTTTGATTGTTGTTGAGACATGATTAAATTCAGCTCTAAACCTGTGTAAGTGATAGAACTGCTCATGTCAACAGCCATCACACTGCAAAAAGAGCTCTGCTCAGACCTAAAACTGAGCCCTGAACTCAGCCTCCACTCACTTATTTACAGCCCCATATCCATTGAGAGACAGACAGGAATTTATCAATAAACTACATTTGAAAATAACCAACAACAGGGCCCAGACCTGACTCTAAACCAGAGCTGTCAGTTGCCACTCAGGACACACGTGCTAAAATGGCATGTGCAGCTTTTTTCAAAGTGAATTCTGTTTGTGGGACAAATAAAATCCTAGAAAAATTACATTTCAGAAAAATAAGGCACTTAGTATATTTCCAGCATTCATGGCAGGATAAGGAACCCTTTGAAACATTTAGACCATCTTGTAAAGAAAAAATATTTATAATTGAACAGTAAAATGAACACTTGAATGTGAAAAATAAATAAATAAATAAATAAAGGCTTAGCTATGTCCCTGCCCAAAACATGTCAACAGTGCATCTGGGACATATTCATAATTATGTTCTAATTATACATGAGGCTTAGTCTTGTTTAAAGTGCAGTACAGATTAAAATGGCATATTAGTGTAAGTTATGCTAAACACAATATGTACTAGCTTCTATAATGATTTGCTGCTTTCTTGACAACCTTTAGTAATGACCAAGTTCACTGTGGAGCATGTTTTAAACCCTGGAGCCTGCTTCAGCTTCACTTCATGTAAATGTGAAAACGTGTCACAGTCAACAGATTGGTCAGAGCTGAAGGCTTTGTGGGTCAGGGGGATTACATCTGCACTCTGTTCACTCCTCTTTCCTCATTGCTTCATCCTTCTCACTACCCTTTTTCACTGTCTAGTCATCCCTTATTCAGTTATCCTTCCTCATGCCTCATCTCTTTCCTTTCTTTGCGCATCCTTTTCTGTCCCCCTGTTTCTCCAGCCTTATCTCTTCCTCCCTCCTCCCTTTTGCAGTCTTTGGCATGCTGCCTCATTCATGCCACTGGTAGGTCACGGCTGACAGATGGCTGGATGGCGAGGGCCGAGGTTGTAAGACACTGGGCAGAATGAAACAGGACGGGCTCCATACATTATCAGGACTCAAGGCCATGTCTCATTTTTAACCTTTATTTTCCCGGGACAGGCTGACAGAGAACACTCTTTGACCAAAACCTTGCGCTTCTTTGTTTTAGAAGTGCCGTGACATTTTGAATTCCTTCGTGCTCTGCCTCTTCAGTGGGACACTTGTCACATTTTGGGAATGTGAAGTACCATCAGAGGAATTTTGTGGAGGGTTTTTTTGTTGTTGTTGTTTTTTATTCTTCCCCACAGTCTGACAAGTGTCTGCTGAAAAAACAGACCCTAATTCAAAATGTCACCCCATCCAATGAAACACGATTGTTTCTGTGATGTGGCCTCTGTTGTCAGTACTCCCTTAGACAAAATGTAATCCTTGTTACTGCAGCAACCACTCCATAGCAGCTCTGTCAACAAAAATAAAAAAGAGAAGAAGAAGAAGAATTTCAGTTTTCTGGTTTAATGGAGAGAAACAATGGGATGTACCCCCTTGGTAAAACTTGACACAATAACATTTAGATAAGGTGGCTGGTAAATGTTTCGTCCTGTCTGATTTTCTTTAAGATTAATGGCAGCACAGTCTCATGTCGCCATTTATGACCCAATACATCATTCTTTGGCATCTTTAATAGAGTTACTCTATGAATGTTCAACCTGCTGTATGCCACAAAGGATCCCAATACCATATCCACTGTACTGACAAATACAAATAACATTACTGTGCCTCAATATCCTGATATTTTAAAAGTTTTGAAACCATACACTCCACATTTGGAGCCCTAATTATTGCTTAAAAAACATTACTACATGGCCTGCTTACCCATTACCATTACCCTACCCATCAGCCGCTCTCAGCTGTAGGCAAAGCAGCCCAGTCAGGCAGTGATAATCCAATCCAAACTCCAGCCTGAATCTTTTCCCCCAGCCCCAATCTGTCCTCTCTATGCCCAACACCAGCAGCTACATTCACATGCACAGTTGCCTCATTAAAGTGAGACTTCATGTTACCAATGAAAAGTTTAGTTCATAAGTAATAAAGTGCATCCACCATCCACTCAGAGCTGCTGCTACAGCCTTACTTGGTCTGGTATGACCAGTAGCTTATGGTGGATAATGTTGGCTAGTAAGTCAGGAAGTAAGTTTATTTATATGGCACCTATCAAGAGCAGATGTTACAAAGTGCTACACAGTAAGAGACAATACAAGCACAAAGCAATAGTTACAGTGGCCACAGTCCAATATTCACTCACTGTTTTTAATTCAGGGTTGGTCTCCACCACTTCCTAAGAAGAAATACCATATCTTCTCAATTATTGGCTCATTGGTTTATGTTCCTCAGGGCCAGAATGCACTAGCTGCCTTCATTTCGAACAGGTTCATATTAGAGACAGGCTTTTATTCCCAATTACTCCTGTACAATTATTGCAAACTCAAACTTCATCTGTGCTTACTCATTACTGTGATGAATTTAACATAATGTATATTCCCAGAGCACAAATCCAATCAATGACACTCAGCACTTCTTACAGATTTTTTGGGATTATGTCGTCAGTCTTACAGCCTTGCCTTTACTTGTAGGCTTTATTTGTGGTGAATTGTGAATTATAACAGTATACCTGTTAAAAGGTGAAGCTGAGCAGCAGAGTGATGAGTATCACATTACATGATTAATGTCACTTTAAAGCTAGTATGATAATTTCATGACAAGCAATGTAGTCTCCGTGTTGTCATGAGTAAGCCAACTACCAAAATATTCTTATCACTGGCTAACAATCCCCTGTGTCAATAAATAAGCTAAATTAAATCAGCCATAATATGTAGGAAATGAGGATTGCTGTGCCATCTCCTTGACGCTTCCAACAAATTTCCTGATGTTACAGGCCATTATAATTTTCAGTCTAATGAATCCTGGATGTCAGAGCGCCAGGTTGTAGCTGCTGGAGATGCACTCCGCCTGGAAATGTGCTGATGGTGCCAGGACTGGGATCATAAATATACCCCCAGGCCTGTCAGGACTGCTGGGAGAGAGAAGTAGTGTTTGAGTTTACAGATGTAGAAGGTTTGGATGTCCCCTGCCTCATTTGCGAAGATGTGCGGCATCATAGAGCCTGTAATGCTATCTCTCTCACAAACACCTGCTGTATTGTACATCACTTGCTATGAGAGTTACACTTGTCTTAATTAAGTCAGGGAGATGTGGGGGGGCATCATGTCGATGCCAGCCAATTCATAACGCTGTGTGAGTCTGAAGCTCTGCAGATGGTGAAAACTGAAAGAGACAGCAGTACAGTATGTTTTCATTCCACAGTTTATTATGGGATTGAGCAGGGCTGCTTGAGCCGTTTTCTTTTAATTGGAGTAGGAATTTAGCAACGTTTTTCTAACTCAGTCCTGATCCACGTTACTCAAGTAAGCAGGTTAAGAAGCAATGTCTCTGTGGATGCAAACAGGATTCTCCTGGTGGCGTCTTAAGTTGTCACTGTCTAAAAGGATTACATTTGTGTCAGTTTCAATGGAGTTTTGTATGTTTAAATGACTATATTGATCCATTTCTTATTCTTGAAGTTTAAAAAACCTTTTTCAACCAGGTTAACATCCTTCCACACCCCCTACGGCCCCCCTAGCTCTGTGAAAAGATATCAGGATATCAGAAATAACAGAAATCAAAATGCTGGAACACCCATATTACAAAAAACAACATATTTTCTCACTTAACTTTGGCTGTATCTAGCCATGCAGATAGTTTAGATATTTTTTTCTTTTGTCCAGTTTTGAGATATCTGTCTCTGAGTTTTCTGCTTCCAGACCTATTGAGATCTTGCTGTGATGTAGCCATCCAAGCAATACCCCAGCTCATAAACAACCATGGTTTATTCATTGTTTTGTATGAATCAGTTATTAAACAGGGCAAATTTCCACCCCCTTATTTGCATGAAGTTGAGGTTGAGTCGTGTTCATGTCATACAGATGCAACGAGCTGTTCGTCAACTGGCCTTGGCGTATCCATCATGCACCGTGCAGCTGCATCTCCTGCTCTCCATAAAAAAATGAACAGAATCTGTTGACTTGACATATGTTCTGCCATCTGCTGTGTCTCCTCCTTAACTTAGCGCACAACACTGTCTTTAACAAATCCAAACGGTGTCTCTTTCCAGAGACAATGTCCAAATTACTCTGGATATTCCATAGAACAAGTTTTAGTGGATCAGCTCGGGCAAAATGAACTTTTCTTTTCTTGTTTTTTTGAATGAGCCAATATTCTAAATTTGAAATCAGTCAGTTATTTTTAACAACCTCCAAATCTCAATCTGTCGTTCTGTAACACCTTTTTACGAGCAGAGGCCAAAAGCAGCCCTGGCCCAGTCCCATTCCTAAATAAACCAGCCTGTTCCGACTGAGACCTTTGCCCCTCAGAGACCAGCAGGAAATGTGTCCCACCTCCAGAAACAAATAATATATGAATCCCGCTGGAAGTGTGAGGAGGCTGCCCAATTCTCTCTCTCTCTCTCTCTCTCTCTCTCTCTCTCTCTCTCTCCCTCATCAGAATGTATGTCTACATATGTATGTGTGTGTGTGTGTGTGTGTGTGTGTGTGTGTGTGTGTTTGTGTGTGTGAGAGAGAGAGAGAGAGGGTGAGTATTGACTGTCCAGTCACATCCTCTCTTCCTGCTATCAGTACTGCTGAGGTCATCTGTGTGTGTGCTCCCCCCAGGTCAACACATTATCTAAATGATTTAATATCACTGCAGCCGCCCCGACCCTCTCCTGTCATTGTGCTGTGGAGCAGGGAGACTAAGCACTCTAGGATGAACGTTGAATACTTAATAGTATTTTTCATTGCTGTAGTAACAAAGGTTTTATGTATTACACAGATCATCAACTCATTCCCTGTGTAGTTATATATTTAGTATTTGCAGTTTTGTCAGAATACCAGGGACAAAAGTGGAATTCAGCTCTGTAGAGTAAGTTGGGAAGTCTTATGTGACTTTGATTACAAAGTTAGGGATTGTATTATGTCCTGTTCCACCTGTGTCACAGTCTGATATGTATATATATATAAATATACTGCATATGATAAATGAATGTGAGCCTGTACAACCCTATCCTCAAATCATAGACTGATTTTTATTTCCAAATTTCTTTTTGGAATAAAACTAGTGAGTGTATCTCAGACCCTGGTGAATGCTCTCTGTCTTGTGCTCCCTCTTTTCTTACTCATTACATTCAGCTTTGTATTGATTCAATGTTACAGAGCAGCGACTGGGACAAGCGTTTGTGTTTGCTGTTTGGTTTTCAGGAGTCTGAACTCTCAGGTATAAAACTGAATGTACTGTGAAGCTCCTACTATTTAAACACTGAGAGATTAGGTAAAGGTAAAAGCAACACAACATTTCCAACGTAAATGTCTGCTTTGTTACTCTCTATAACAGAATCTCATAATGCAGCAATGATTCAACCTGCAGCCAACTGTTTCAAACAGTCTGACTTTTTAGTATATTTGAATTAATCATGGCTGTCATTTTTGCTATATGGCATTGATTGCTAACACACACAATTCTGGTGCAATTAACAAAATTTCTATTTTGGCTGTACCAGCCGTCCTCCACTAGGATTCTGCTGAAGGAGAATTTATCAAACAGAAATGTCACTGAAGGACCACTGCAGCAGTTTAGTATCGCACTTGTTGTGCAAGTCGGGGGACTTGCAAAGACTCTACAGACATGCTAGAGTGAGCAGCAGTCCTCTGTGAGGTTGTACTAAATGTGTACTAAACAGTGGCAATGCTAACATGCTGATGTTTAACAGGTATAATGTTTGCCTTGATCACATCTAGTTTTAACATATTAGCATTCTACCAATTACTAATTAGTAATGAACACAAAGTACAGCTGAAACTCACTATACTGATTACTATATTGATTACTTGGGGGGACATTGTACCAAATTTCCTGGAAATTTGTCCAATAGCTGTTGAGCCATTTAACTCAACCTCATGGTGGCGCTAGAGTGCTGGCCTGACAGACAGACTGACCAATGGATAGACACTGCCATCACTACAGCCAAAAGAATGCTCAGAAAAAAATGCTGAAAATCAGTGCAGCAGAGGCAGAGATATCCTCATATTTGGTCCCTAATATGAGTCAAGCTCCAAAAACACAGGATCCTACAATTCCCACAATGCAACACATCAGCATGTTTCACCACAGATAAATATAAAATGAGTACCCCATTAATGAAAAGCACTGTACTACCAGCTGGCAGGTTTGTTGTGTGGTCACTGGATTAAACACATTTAGGAATGTAGCATTTAAGCACAACGCTGTCTCAGGACAGGCTCTGTTGGGGTGTAATACAGCCTTGGTCATGAAGCAAGAAATTATATACATTTAGGAAGGCAAGTGGTTACATGACCCTTTGCTTTATAGTATTAGTTTAGACAATTTTTGCTGAATCTATTTTGACTGTTTTGGCTTTCTGTAGAAATTGGAAATACTGCTGTTGTGCATGTTTTTAAATTAATATTGCGTGCAATCAAATATGACATTAACTGCAACCACGGGTGTTAGAATATGACAAACACCAAGGTCAAAACACTGGTGGTTAATAAGAGCTGGGTTGTTCAGGTTTTTAGAAGCCATTTTATCCTAAATTAGAGTATAACTGAGGAGCCATCATTATAAAGTGTGATTGCTGAACTTGCTGTATGACTTTAGATTTCGCTTTGGTTTGATAAAATATTCATTCCTCTCATAAATGAATTGCATCTGTGTGTGAAAAATGGAAATTACCATGAAAAAAATATCAAGGACGTGACTTTATTGTCCTCAGTGGCAGATACAGCTCCGAGTGTGTTTACTGTAAATACAGAAATGCTGAGATTACTCACAGTTCAAATTAATCATTTGATAGTTGTAGAATAAGGAAGAACTGGGTTGTTGTGCTTGTGAGCACAGATGAACAGAGGAGGGCTACGCAACACCCTGTACAGGTACAAACAGCAGACAAACGCTCACAGACAAAGCAGAGACACGTCCTATTTCCAGAGACCCCCGTCTCCCCTCTGCTGTCATTTAGGTATAGCTTGTGTGTTGGTGTGGTGGTAAGGTGTATGTGGTGGTCACATGCTGCCATCTTAAATGAATGGTGATGACCTCACTTGGGTCAAATGTCTCTGTGGTCGTCTTTGACAGGTGAACGTGTGTCAGGGCTGAGAGACGAGTTTGTGACAGACAAGATCTGTCCTTTGTTTTTATGATGTTGAGCTGTGAGAATCCCCTCTCACATGCTGCTCTGCTCAAAGGCAGTGGAAGAGGCAATTTAACCACCTTGTTGATGTTGCAGTAACAATCTGGATCGCTTGTTTTTACTATTTGGACCAAGTCACACTCAGAGGACGCTGTGAGACGTTTTTCTGTTTGCTTTAAGTGCATCCATTCTCTCTGTGGAGTCTCTGTTAGTTCAAGGTTGTTTCTGTGATGTCCTCTGATCCATCAAAGAGCAGACCACAAGATTCAGTGAAATCCTCAGCACAAGAAGACATAGGATGTGTGTGTTCAGCCTTATGAAATGCCAGGAGAAGAACATCGCACAGAGCTTGCTGTTGTTCTTCATTCAACTTGTTTCACCATTTAGCAAGTGGACAGCTGGACTTTTCAGCTTGACTAGCTTTGCTTGTTAGCAACAGTTTGTGCTACATTCGTATGCTGCTTACTCGTTTTGTCTTTGTTAAATAATGGATGATTGAAGTTCTTTCAGCCTGTATAAAAAGCACCTGTTTTGTCTGCTAGATGTGGATGTGAATGACATATCTTGCACCACATTTTGGTGCGCTCATCATTAGCTTCAAGCCGCGGCACATGTTGGAGCCACTATTCAGAGAAAAGTCTTTTCCTCTGCTCGGGCTCGGTCTGACATTTCTTTGTGACATCTCTCACAGTGGGTTATTTCACTGGATCAAATGTGTTTACAAGACACACGTGTAGATGACAAATGTGTGTTGATGACCGATGACAGTCGCTGCTGTCTTCCTCTGTTATGGCAATTGGCATCCAGAAATATTACATTACTACTATCTGTTGATTGTAACAGCTTCACAGTGCAAAGTGTTTACAGTGTCCACCCAAGGTGACCCCATTCGTGACATTGTCCATTCTATAGTCCAGTCCCAATTCAGTTGCTGCCTGGTAGGCAAAGGCACATTTTGAAACAATTGGATGTTATGTAATGCTGATTTTTGTCATGCACATGTACCTGCATGCCAGTTATGTGCACCGCTGGTTATGATAGCGTTGCAGTCACCACAGTAGTTTAGACACAGTTTAAAACCCCTCTTATTAAGCCACATGGTTCTTCAGAGGACAAACCTTAGCAGTTGCTTTGTGAGTGCAATGTTAATATGCAGATAGAAATGATCCTTTCATAAATGTGTCACACCCAAAAGAAATTAACAAGTTATCCTTCTATTACATTTCATCTTATTAATTTGGTTAGTCTTGGGTATTTCGCCTCTCAGAATCCACTGATTCAGTAAATTACCTTCTTCAGTAGCAAAACGTTCAAATTAGAATTCAGCCTCTGAATACTAGGATAAGTAGTATTTAATAGCAAACTCAGAGACAACTTCCTCCTTTCCTGAAAGACATTACGTGGCTTGTGCAGCGCGACTGTAAGTTATTTTAGTTTAGATAATGCGTATCTGGGAAACGGAGTCAATGCATTCAGTAGAGACATGATGTCTTACATTCACATGCTCTGAGATTGTGAACGAGGTCTGGCTGCTTGTTCCTGGTGGTTTCAGCCAAGGACACTGTGCTGCCTGAAGCATTTTCCCCTCGCCAGCCCACAGCTCCCTCCTCATCCCTCTGTCTCACACACACAGTCACAAACACAACACGCTCACACACACACAGAGCAGAGTACCGGTCCACTGACCCGCAGTGCCTGTCAGATATTCTGCTGTCTCTCATGCAGATGAATCAGAGCGAGAGAGAATAAGGAAGGACAGGGACAAGTGACAAGACTATCTGAGGAGACAAGACTTGCTTTTGTTTTTTTCTCTGAATGTTAAGAACAAAACCTGCACTAGGTACTGAGGGAAATATGTAGTCTCACCGGAAAATCTGTGATAAACAATGTTTAGTCAGAAGTATACCTCAGACTGGTGATCAGAGCAGAAGATGAACAGCTAGACAGACCAACAAACTTAAGAATAGCCTGAAGGGTGAGCTGTGACAGGAAGGAGAAAAAGAAAAGGAAATTGTTGCTCGGAAGTAATGAAATGTGTGCAGTAATGAGATTTTGTTTTCTGAAGGCCAATAGCAGTCACCTTGTCATTGTGCATTACGTTCCTGCCTAACATTACCCTTTTAGCGACCACTTGCAGCGCAGAGGGACATAGCACAAGCAAATAGAATGTCCTTCATATACTCTGCATCCCCCTCATGCCCTCAGCTCTAAGAAATAACACCATGATTCAACAACAGTCAGCATATGAGGCATGGCTGGGTGTCTTTCTATAACATTTGATGAAAGCCTTTGTGGTCCATGCATCGCTAAAATGTAAAAAAGA
Source organism: Chaetodon auriga (assembly GCF_051107435.1). Lineage (NCBI taxonomy): Eukaryota > Metazoa > Chordata > Actinopteri > Chaetodontiformes > Chaetodontidae > Chaetodon > Chaetodon auriga. The sequence continues at coordinate 21,190,034 of NC_135079.1, read as the reverse complement.
TTTGGAACAGACAGGATGGACCTTGGACTTGTGCACAGCTTCGCATTTTGAAAAGCCTCAGCAGGACTTGTTTGGGTGCCCTGGCAGCTAATGTCACAGCTTGCGTGCGACTGGAAACTGAAGCAGCCGTCGTCAGCGCCACATGAGAGAACTCACTCGGAGCACCAAACAGAAGAGTGATATTCAGATCACAGCAGGCACAGATCATTGTGATGTTACAATGCCCAGAACCCACCATGGCATTTTCATTTGATGCTAAAAAATAAATAAGGGGCTGCAAATGTCAAAGGGGCATAGAGCGCTCTAAAAACTTTATCCAACTGTCTGCAAGCAGTCGGACGTGCAACAACATTAAAATTCCTCGTAGTACCCTCAACGCACCTTGACCTGCAGGTGTTTGTTGCTGACACAGATAAAAAAGTCATGTTGTGCCTCAGAGTAAGCTAACTAATGAGAACAGAATGTCCAAAGGAACACATCCAAAATACTGCAGTACTACTTTAACAGTAGGCTTGAGAGCAAAGCTTTCAGCTGTGCAGTGCAAGTGAGATTTGGGGTTCGATAGCATTTTATCACATTTGAATCCAACATTGATTGCACCCATTGAGCCCAAATCCTTTTGAAACCTGTATCAAATCTGTTAAGGTTTAATTTAAAGCTAAATAACTGCAGCTTCAGTTGAGATGCTTGTGTTTGCTGAAAATGCAGACATGTCATATAAGCTGTATTTTTGACTTCAAAGCTAACATTCACAACCTGTGGCTGCATTTTTTTTTAAAAAAGGTGCAAGCTGTCAGGTATCCAGTCAGTGCAAAGTTTTGTCGTTTGATACCACTTTAACACCAAAATTAGTGTGTAAATAAAGAGGCTTTGGTGAGCTCTGAGCCGACAGTAAGCCAGTAAGCTCAGCGTCGGAAGTAATCAGTGACTCACAGATATTGATCAGCCTCCTATAGATTTAATATGGTCATTTTGTGCCGTGGGGAAATGAGCACCTTAACTTATAGCCGTCAAACCTTTTATTAGCTCCCAGAAATTATGTCATATACTAAGTTTGATTTATGTGCTGGTGTTGCGTGCGTGTGGCAGCTGAAATGAGAGTGGGTGTGACAAATGTTGGCACCTTATCAGCATGATTAGCATGACTTTGAGATGCTGTGATGGATATTTGCTTGGAGCTGAACACACAAACCTCATCAGTGCACACGGAGAGCCTTGCTGGATGTATGTGACTGATCTGCAAAGTCAAAGGAGAAGCATTTTCATTTAGCAGCAAATAGCATGCCTGTTTGTAGAGGGGCTGTTAATTTCATCTCACAGACTCAAACTCCTGACCATGCATGATGACGCAGCACAATAATAACCAAGAAGTGGTATATAAAATCATTTCATCCCAGTAAGTTAGTATCAGAGTCAGAAATGCTGCCAGTAGGTTGCTGGTTCCACTCAAAATCAATGCACCATATTTCAAACAGATGAGCCTTTAACACAGTTTGGGTTTTATTACCTTTTGTTAGACACCCTTGGGCTGTGACTTATTTTACTAAATTAGTACTCTTATAATGTGGGAACCAACCAGGGATAAGCCCATTGTGGGCTCAATAAACCAGGACATGTGGTGTAGTTTGAAAAGACAGCTGAATAGTTAAAGTAGAAATTCATTTTGGCAGGTTCTTAGGACAAAAGGGCAAGTTGGTGAAAGTGCTGCGTTGCCTTCAGCCTCAACAATGAGCAAATCAAATCAAGTTTTCTTGTCACATACACAATCAGACACAGTTCAAGGTGTAGTGAAATTTGATCCTTGCGTTTAACCCACCCTCAGGAGCAAGGGGCAGCGCCTCGGGACAAACTTCAGTTCTACCCAGTACATTTGTTTGATTGTGGGGTAAAACCAGAGCACCATATGTTGCAGTGTTTTACAACTATTGGACGGATTGTCGTGATATTTGGTATGCACACTCATGCTTGTCTCAGGATAAATGGTAATAATTGTGATGATCCCTTAACATATGTTTCACTAATGATATTCTCTTCAGCCTCAGCTGTATTTTGCCTTTAGTACTAATTAGCAAATGTTCACATGTTGACACACTTAACTTAGATGCTAAACATGGTAAACATTATACCTTACAACTGTCATCCTGGGCATGTTAGCATGTTGTCGTTAGCATTTCACTCAAAGCACCACTGTGCCTAAGTACAACCACTAAGTACAGAGCCACAAGCATAACTGGATCTCCTGTTTTGTCAAGTCCTGGTAGGATCAGTTACATAACTCTGTGATCTGAGAGAATCATAAAAGTAACTGTTCTTCCAATCTTACTAAATTACCAGCATCAAAAGTCCATCCTCTTGTCAATGCTGGAGAGTGTTTGGGGTCAAAGTTCTATTTAGTTGGTGAAAAATCATTGGCAGTCCATTGAAAAAAACATGCATTCTTCTTCTTCTTCTGCACAGTGTCAAACTTGGTATAAGCACTTCAAACAAAGAGAGAAAATCGGAGTTTAAGTTTTCACTTTCCCAGGGCTGCACTAAATAGTTTGAAGCTTTATCCAACACTGACATTCAAATTCTAAATCAACATTCGAATACTGTTTTTTTTTTTCTTAATTTCTGCACTGTTGCAGATAAAACATTTTTTTTGGCTACAATAATATCATTAGTATCGTACTATTTCTAGAATTGGATTCCAGCCGTGGCTGTGAAAGTTTGTTTCCAGCGTGGGTGATCCAATTTCAAGTTACTTTAGAGCTTTGTAACATCCGCTGCAAATGAAAAAAGACTAATTCATTTAATCTTATGAATCATTATAAAAATTGAGTATCTTGTTTGAGGGATTTTTTTAGGGCAATGACATCATAAAATGTGACAACATTCAGAGCTTCATTCAAACACCTAAAGAGGCTTCAAATAAAAAAAAGACATTCAGTACAGCATTACACTTTCCACCTCTTTGACCTTCATGAAACTCAGCTGGTACGGGCGGCAAATTAACCAAAGATACTAAACCACAGTGTGATCTGTGTGCACTGATTTGTTCTATTGTGTCTCTGTTCTGAGCAAATAAATGTTTTATCACTGACAGCTTTAACTCTTAACTGAACAGAGAATAGATATGATTTGTCTTGTACTGACAGATTTTGAACTCTCCTCTCTTCCTCCTCATCTCCTCTACCCTTCTCTATTCACAACAAATCTGCTGTTCTCCTGCTGTGTACTAATTGGCTTCCTCAAGTACCAGTAACAGGTTTTTCCTCTCAGTGTCTCCAGGGTCTCTTCTTTTGGAGAACATGCATGCCCCTCTGTTCCTCTGATTATGCCCCCAGAAGTCAAGCACATTGTGTTGTTAGAGCAAACAGGCCACCACAAATGCAAATGTCTTGTTCAGAGAAAAAAAAAAAATCTTTCCAATTTGTTTTGATGTATATTTTAAATGGCTGCATAGCAGCACATGCTGATGTATGTTTCCAGTGAGGGCCAGCTGATAGCATTGTTCTGGAGAAAGCAATTCATTTGCATAAAGATGATATTTCCCTGGATCTAATTTATTTATGTGAAAGGTCACAGAGGAGAACATACAAGGCATTTCTTGGTTTTCCCAGCAGTGTTCCTCAGAGCATAATCATGATTTGCAGTCACTTTTCTCAACAGTCAACTTTACTGTACTCGATCGTGTAACTTAAATGCACAAAAATTTATGTTTATTAATTTTTAAATCCAGCTACATGAAAATATAGTTTTGTTTTTCTAATTATTGCATAATTGTGTGTGTCTGTAAAGTACAGATGCACACATAGGTTACAAAAATCTATGTAAATCTATGTAAAAATTAAGGAATCATCAATAAATACAGCACTCTTTCTTCTCTTCGAACCAGAAAGACATTCATGCATTTTAGCAGCATTTGTTCTCAACCCACAAGAAAGAGCTACATGATGCTTTATACTGGACCAGTTCCAATTACCTGTTTGATTGTTTTTTCTGTAAGATATTTTGCACATCTCTTAATTACAGCCAAAATGTTTCCCTTTTTAGTTACCGCTGTCTGAATGGCTTTGACCCATGATCAGTTATTGTCCACCTGCTTTATTAACATGTAATTTAAACTGAGATCAAGCTTTGTTTTTGAATATGACAAATAGTCTGTTTCCATTAGCACAATGGTTGTTGAAGACACATTCAAAATACGTTTTCAGTGTTGAACCAATCTACAGCCAACTTCAGCTCCTCTAGATTTGGATTTAAGTCACTAATTGTTGCTTCTACTACATGTATTGTGGAGTCATCAGCATACGTTGAGATACGGTCAGTAAAACTTGCGCACACAAGAGGCCCAAGACAACTTCCTTGAGGCACTCAAGTGAGCGAGAGAACTGAGTGTGAGAAAACTGTGTTTGAAAAATGTTTTTTCAACATTAACTCATTTATTTTGTGATCAAGGGGAAAAAAATGTCAAAAAATCAAGCAAGACAGTCGGCCAGTCATCAACCATTTGAGCAGCAGTGGATGTGGAATAATTTTCTCTGTGTGCATGTTGGAAATTAGTGGCTGTTCAAATGTGTTCCTACACAAGTCATTCCATTATCTCACTCAACATTGGCAACAAATTTATAGGTTGACTGTTGGATTCAGAAAATTGCAACTTTTTATTTTTTGTTATTGTCAGCATTTTCCACACTTGTAGACAATGTTTCACTGGAGCATTAATCAATAATATGTGTTGACGATCTGAGCAATTAGTGAAGCTACGGGAGCAGCTTGCCATCGTGTGCATATTTTGCAGTTGTCACTTTCATCCCAATGTGAACCAGATGCAGCTTTTTTCTCAGTACAATGAACAAACTGTGAAGAATAAAATAGCAGAACTTAATACAATTTGTGTGTGATAAGAAAATCTCTATTCTTTTTTTATTTGGTTTTCTGTCTTTCCAAGACGTGCCTTTTATAGCAGTTACATTGTCCTGCTCATCTGCTTGTATGAGACAATGAAACCTTATCTGTCGTGCTGTAATCTAATTAGTGGAGCAGTGGAGCCGTCTGTTGCTGCAGAGAGCCATATGGACTTACAGGAAGACCCACTCAAACTGTATTGATTTCTGGAAGTGGACGACTTGGAGAATCAAGCGGTCAAGCTGCAATCAAGACATAGATTACCCTCCCATCATGTTCGCTGCCCATGGCGTGTGTGTGTGTTTTTTCAGTGCGTGTGTTTCACTTCTTCCTGTAAGCGTGTGTGTTCATCTCCTGAGAGCATGATATATAATGTTTTTGGCTAAGATGCAGAGAGAGACGATCCATTGTCTTCACACACACACACACACACACACAGAGGCAGGGAGAAGGAACAACGGTGTTTGTCGAGGCTACCACACTATGACGACAGCGAGATGGGGAGAAAGTGATGGCTGATAGTTTTAAAAGGTTGTTAGTGTGGTAAAGGAGGGAAATGGCTTGATAATGGAACCTGCCTCTGATCTTTAATCTGCAACCTGTCAAGCTTTGTGTTGGAGAGACAACAGAGAGAGAGAGAAGCGAGAGGAGAGAACACTGCATTATTCCGCTCAGTAAACAATGAGGTGAGGGTTATCAAAGCGAGGGAGTACAAATTTAGATAAGTCAGCTTGCACAAGGAAATTGCAGATAGAAATTTCAGTGCTGTGGCGTATCTGTGTTTCTTTGTTCTTGCAGAGGCAGCTGAATAACCGCTGTCAGACGTGCACTTCATTACATAAATGTGGTGTCACTTTGTTACATGTCGGTCTCATGGTTGAATAAGCCCCTGCAAGTCACTTTTTTCCATAAAAGTCTCAACTGGGTCAGACTGAGGAACATTTCTTTAGCATTTCCAATGCAGCTCAAGTTTGACCTGAATGTCATCACAAGAACAGAGAGGCTGCAGCAGCACAAGATGAAATAAACTGAGAAAGGAAAAGGACCGAAAGAGTTTTTACATAATACTTAGTCATGCATTATCATTTCATATATATAAAAACAATCTGATGAATAAATCAGATAATGAAGAAAATGAGCCATATTTAAGTTGCAGATCAGTCAGATAATGTCAGATCAGTCTGCAATAATAGGCTTCCAGTTTTTTTTTCTTTTCAAACGGTGGTGCAGGGGCAGGCGTAAAAGGTTTGTCTTTCTCAAAACAAAGCTAGAAAAACAGATAGAAACAGCTTTGACAACATTTGACTCGTGACTGATCAGCTGTTTCCAATCTGAGAGAAGAAGAAGAAGAAGAAGAGGAAGAAGAAGAAGAAGAAGAAGAAGAAGAAGAAGAAGAACCTTTTTTCACTGTTGGTATCTTTGAAAAATGGAAAAACTCTCAAAAAAAAAAATTAAATCCTGAAGACCTCTTTTTTTTCTCTTTTCGATGGCGTAGGCAACTGGTTTTGATTGTTCTTGTTCTGTTAGGTTTATTCACGGTTGGCAAACAGCTGGTTTTGTTTTCTCTACTTCTCCTGTGCTGTGCCAAACCTGGGATTTGGGAAGCCTAATTTATTCACTTCAAACCAGTTGATGGAAACTCGCCTAATCCACATTTTCTGTCTTCCTTTTTTTTTGTGGTGACATTTCAAAAGTTTTCTTCAAATTCACTTGACCCTTAGGTGGAAACATGGCTAATGGCAAGTGGTAATATAGAAGTGATTCAGCCATACATGTTCAAACCAGAAAGTGGTTCCAAAGATCGGACTGTACAGGGCTGCCTATGAGAACGATACAGTATTTTATCTATCACTGTAACATTACTGCTCTGTCTCTATCATTGACTGCTTATGTTGTTCCTGATATGTGTTGTAGCCTATAAAAAACATCCCCTGGACGTGTTAAAAAGGTTAGAAACGTAATTTTCATTCTTGACAAATAACAATATATCTATCCACAAATTCCTCTGTGGCTTCTCTGCCTGCAGTGCACTGCGCAGTCACTGCACTCATGTCTTGTTCACCAAGAAATATTTCCATTATGAATTATCCATTAAAATTCCACACTGGCATTTTTGAACATTTCTCTTTTTGTACCAATTAAACAAACAAGATACACTTAATTAAATGGTGAACCTCAGAGGTGCCTGTAGGTGTGCTTTTTGTAATTCTTCAGACGGTGCCAGGTTAGTCGTTTTCCCCACTTCCTGTCTGTGTGCTAAGCTCGACTGAACATGTCCTAATTCCATCTCTGTTCTTAACTCACAGATGTGAGATTAGGAGTGATCTCATCTCACCCAAGGAAGAGAGCAAATTGGTGTACTTCTCAAAATGTTCTATTCTTCTGAAACAGACAGGTGAGGCCAGCAAAGTTTTAATTCAACATCTAAAAATGCCTCATGCGTCCGATTTCTGGTTTCCTGTGTGTCTCCGTCTTGCTCTGTCACTGTAAGTACAGATTTGACTTGTCCAGGTGTGATCCATTAAACACATTATTCATACCTGAGGGGAGAGGAGCAAGACAGAGATCACCATCTGCTCGCTGCTTGATTAAATTAATCATGTGTGAACTTTTGCAAAATGCTGCAGGCCCCCATCCCCCCCTGTCTCTGTCACACACACACTCGCTCTCTCATTCTGTCACTATGTATGTGTCATTGTACCCCAAGAAGGAGCGGACAAAACTCGCAAAAACTAGTTTCCTCTACTTGGGGGATGTGCAGATGGGCTCTTTTCTTGCCCCAGCTGGGAGCAGCATAACATTTTGCAAATGAGTCTTGTGTGAACATGCTTGTGGCAACACAATCAAACACACTGCAAACAATTGAAACGGCACTTTTTGTGAGTCATCGCTCGCTGTGACATGAAAAGAAGCTGTTGTGTGATGTGAAGGGGCTCGGAGTGAGTACAAAAGGCAAATGAATTGCCTGTGTTTTCCCTTTTGCCTCTTTAAATATTGGAACACAAAAAGCTTTTGGAGGGAGATAATGTTGCAGGGTTTGCTGAGCAAATGAGATTCTCTCCACGAAAACAAATTCTTTCAAATCCTTGGGTGTGAGTGGGTGTATGTTTGTGTTACAAGTGCAATGCCTGCTGGGATAGGTTCCTGCGAAGCAGCCGCCGCAGCAAGTGTTTCAATGTAGGGCTGATGTGCAACTTGGAAGTACACAGAGGAGGCGCAGAGGTCTAATTGAGTGGCTTTACATCCACGCACAGTGTTTTGCAAATCGGGCTCATGTCCCATTTAAGGTCTTGATGACATTAAACGGTTTATGTGCGTCTTTCTATCCCACACATAAACCAATGGGGCTGAATAAACAGAGGATTCACTGTATGACTGAATGCAGAGGATAAAAACAAACACTAGATGGGTGATGTAAACACTTGGTATCAGTGCTTTCACTCCATCAAAATAAGAGCTGATTGCAAACAGGATATGAACTCCAAATCCTGAATGCTCCTTTCTCAGCGACATTCAGTTCCCCTGAATTGACGTGCTCAAAGATGAGCGTACTGTATGCAGAGTATTTTGTGGAGAGCCTTTAGAAACGAGCTGTATTGAGGCGTGCATCTTTACAAAAAGGTGAAAAGGTTTCTAAAAAGAATAAGTAAACGCTGGAAGCATCTGTTACGCTGACTCACAGACAGCAGACCAGGAATTTTTGATCCAGCACTGAATCATCGACACAACCCTGGAGCAGTTCCCCTCCACGCCAACAGGCCTGTATTTGCATGTTAATAATGTCCTCAAAAGACATCTCCATCAACTTTTTGGTGACTAGTTTTGTGTGTATTGTGTGTCTGAATTGCGTGACACAAATGCTTGCCAGTTAGCAGTTGGATTAGAGCACATCTGGTTCAAACACGCATCTGGTACCCAGATTGTGTGTTTTTTTTTGTTTGTTTGTTTTTGTTGATATCCTGAATTTGGTTCACAGTTCGGTTTAGACTTTAATATTATTTTGGTTTCTCTTTTTGCCTCCAGAAGCCTCCTCCTTACTTCCTACAGAATAAATGTCATCCAACACTTTATCTTCCCATCTACCAGTCCACTGTCAATCAAAACTTAACGGACAACCGAGCTGCCAAGCTCTTATCGAGCTGTTATTTAGCGAGCGTTTGGTATGCAGGGGCTGGCCAGGTTTTACATCAAACCAAACAAGCATCGAATTTTTATGTGACGTGGAAATCAGAACAGAAATATCCAGCAGAAAGATGTGTATGTCTTGTTTTTAAAGGTGGTGCAGGAAGCAGCTATGGTGACTACCAGTACTGTCAGAACTTTCCTGAAGCTGCAGTTACAGGGCTTTGAGCTCAGGCACAAGCTGTTATTTGCACAAGGATTCAAACAGCAGGACTGCAGGACTCGTGAATACGGTAATGTAGTTGCAGATATAGCTGGATGATGCTTCAACTTTTTCAGGGATATGAATAACATTCAGCTGTGCTTTACCTGACCACATTACAGGTATTGCACATCATATTATGTCATTATCAAGATTTTTCCACTCTAAGGGCTTTTTATATTCCTGTCCTTTGCTTTCAGTGAAAAAGCTAAAAACCCACTGTACACCACCTGCACAGCGCCAAACTGCAGACACAGTTTAGAGACTGGTAAACATAGTGGAGTATTTAGCAGCTAAAGAGACAAATATTTCCCTCAGGAATTGGTAGAGACCAAAACCAGACAAAAACCAAAAATCCACACCTGGGTTTCAGTCGAACGGTCTTTTTTACGTAGGAAGCCTGCGCTCTCTCCTTTTCTCTTCACACTGTACACATCAGACTTCAGACACAACGCTGACAGCTGTCACATCCAGAAGTTCTCTGATGATACAGCCATCGTTGGATGTGTATCACAGGGGAATGAATTGGAATACAGGGAGGCCATCAGCAACTTTGTCAAATGGTGTGAAGTGAACCACCTGCACATAAATGCCAGCAAGACAAAGAAGATGGTGATAGATTTCCAGAGGAAGGTACCACAGACTACACCAATGAACATCCAGGGTTTGGACATTGAGACCGATGGGAATTACAAATACCTGGGTTCCCACCTCAACAACAAACTGGAATGGACAAACAGCACAGATGTCCTGTACAGAAGGGGCCAAAGTCTTCTCTACCTGGTAAGAAGACTGAGGTCCTTTGGAGTATTTAGGACACTGTTAAAAAACATTTGGCACATTCCTGCTACTTTTGCTGCTGCCTGTAACACCCTAATTTCTCCTACGCTGGAATAATAAAGTATTATTTTATCATATCTTATCTTAATTTGAGAACGTTTCCACAACCACAGACAGCAAATTTGAACACCAACATACTGTATATCAAAGCAACCAACAGTGAACAAATGCATGAGAACTGCAAGGAGATGAAGAGGGAGAGACAGCGCCTGGAGGAGGGCAATAGATGTGACCCACTACCAGTTTATCATAATTTATAATAATACAGCGCAGTGAGGATACAGACGTTTCATAGAGGAGATGAGTGAAGCCTAAACACAGATCTGTCTGTTTGTCACTGTTTACAGAGACTGCAGTCTGCGGTGCAGTTCATACATTTCACTGATAAACCACAGAACTGTAGAGTGACATTAGGCGTCATGACATGAGCTCTCTCTCTCTCTCTCTCTCTCTCTCTTTCTCTCTCTCTCTCTCTCTCTCTCTCTCTCTCTCTCTCTCCCTTATCAATTGATAGTTTTTATGAATGCCTGGTTTTAGGTGGTGCTGCAGCTCCTGAGCACCCACACTTGCCACATCCAGACCCATATTCTCTTTCATTTCATATCCATCCTTAGTAATCAATCATTTTGACATGGTTCTTATGATGATACAACACGGTAAGAATGCATGGGGAAAAGTATCTAAGATGTACCTAAGTCCTTATGAATTCTCCGTCACATGTCTCCTTGATCTCATGACACTTTCCATCAAGGTCAAGGAAAAGTGTTCAGCAAAAACATTCAAGTAATTTTTTTTTTTTTTTTTTGACCATTCAACTGCAACCCATCTGTCATGACTCACCTGCCCCCGATTATGCCACTAGTCAACCCTATAAATATTCTCCTCTGATTTCCTTGTTCCCCTGCTAGATTACCTTTGTTCATCCTTGTCTGTTCATCGCTGTCCAGCATTTTCCCTCATTTTTGTCCCCATGGTTTTGACTTAGCTTTGTTATTTGGTTTTTGGAGTTTTGCCAACTCCCAGCTTGGCTTTGTTTGCTTGTTTCAGACTGATCTCCTGTGTATGACTGCCTGGTTTACCAGTAAAGACCTTGTATCTTTGAACTTTACCTCAAGTCCAGAGGGTTTATGCACTTGAGTCTCTGTATTGTCCAGAATCATTTTCCCCGACCTTAACCAAGTGTTTGAAGTGTCTAAACAGAGCCATAAAGTCATGGGGGGAGAGAGTCATCAGCACACTGAACGAAAGCACGTATGGCTAATAACAATAATAAATAATGAAAGTAACTCAAACAGATTTTTCCTATAGGTATTATCACCTGACCATTTTATCTCGCCTCAGTACTTCATGGTACTGATTATGTATCTTGTAATGCCTCTTCTGCTCGATTACCATTGTCAGTTTTAGTGAAGCAAGTAACCCAAAGAGAGAGAGAGAGAGAGATCTCAGGACAACAGCCAGCGATATGCATGTTGGCTGCTCGCCAAGTTCTACATTTTTTTTTCTCACCCCAAACAAACTCTGAAATAATGAACTTCAACACAACACACAGCCTGCTGCCAACATTATTGTTATGCAAGTGTTCTTTGAGTAATACAATGTCTCAATGCTCAACTCAAAACTGCATCTTATCAGTCCACTTCCTGTCTGCCTCTTTTTCCTCTGCTGATCGTTTTACGAAAAGGTGTGTGTACACATATACAGAGTCATATGTGGTAATCTGTGAAGATTCTTAGTCATCCAGGATGAGGTTATCCAAGGAGGGTTGAATCAAGGACAGCTGGACCTTGAAAATGTTTCGCCTTTCATCCAAGGGGCTTCTTCATTTCTCACTGGCTGGTGCGGAGATTAAATACCTGGGAGGTCGTAGTTTCAATGATTAGGATCATTGAAACCGCCCGCTGGAGCATAAGGCAGGAGTTATCAGAACCCTGTAACACCGAGCTGATAGTAGGCCAGTCCAGGCCAAGGAGAACGAGCACAGATATCTGAGAGATACATTTAAAAATTGTGGATACCCTAACAGGACCTTTGTAAAAACAGCCGCAATATCCTGGAAGAACACCAACATTGTGGGTGGTAAAGAACAGATGTAACAACACTGTCATTTCATACATATCTGGTGTATCTGAGAAACTCAGGTGGAGGACAAACACCACATCCCTGTTCTACCTGAGCAAACGCATGACTCAGTACAGGAGGGCCAAGTCCTCAGGTCAAGACTCAGCAGTTTACCTCCACCTTAAAGAAAAGGGTCCCTCATTGCAGGACAATGTACATGTTTTGGACAGGGAGTGAACGAGGCCATTTACATAAAAACAGAGAAAACATCTCTCAGCAGAGGAGGTCTACGACACCAATTAACCCCCACCGACAATGTTGCCCTTTATCCTTTCCCAGGAGATTTAACAACCATTCACATTTGGCCTCATGTAACAACCCTGACTGTTGTTTACACCTTGTCAGGGGTGACTCCAGTGACGCTAATGACTTCCACCACAACAGCCAGGAGCACAAACAAACCAGGTGGAATCAATTACCTTGATAACGACTCCACAGAGGTTAAATACGTGGGACTCCCCACCAGTCAGAACTGAAGAAGCCCCTCGGATGAGAGGTGAAATGTTTTCAGGTCTCCACTCCATGCAATTACATGCATGTATGTTGCAAATTATTTGTATGTAAATGGCATTTCAGGGAGACTTTTTATCTCAGACGTTAGATGTCAGTCAACGTCAGAATGGCAATCAATGATAATTTCAAACCAGCAGTATGAGGTGGAAATGATGAAACGCTAAAAGCAGAACACGTTCTGTTTTCATAAACACCACTTTATATGTAGGAAATGGCATACTGTATGCATGACTTTATGTTGTTTATGCATCATTTATTTTTATTTCCGTTGTCGTCCCTGGTGTGTTCAGTCTACCAATCTTTACTAACATGAAGGCTGGCATTCCATGTCTGCCCTAGGAAACACTGGACACAATGAACAACAAAAACAAGACCAGAAAACAAAATAGAGCAAACCGTAAAACATGAAACAATGCAAGATAATCATATTCTCTTTAGAAATGCTATCTAATGGCTGCAGTTTAATGAACCGCATCAACATTTCTTAGCAAAACATGAGACTATCTCCAAAATACAGATGGTTATATTGTGTACTAATTCAACATATTTCAGTTTTAAGTAGTTTTTATGATAGACCTCTACATTTCCAGTTTGTAAATTTCTACTTCTGTCACTAAGACAGATAGAATAAATGCAGAATAAAAGCCGCAGCTCTGAATTTGTTTCTTTTCTCCATAGGACACACAATGAAAAAAGTTGTCTGCATATATATTGTGTCATTGTCTTCAACCTTTCATATATGAATTTGTGAAAGCCCCTATGGTCAAGCACAGAGGTCCTACATTTCTGTTAATCCTTCCTAAACCCATTGTTGCTGGTGTGGAATAGCTCTGGTCTTGACTGCAGCCCCAAGACAGCGTGTGCTGGGGTCTGAGCTCTGGTCTGCAGCGTGCGGCATGCAGCCTCATGTGTGCTGAGCCAACAGAACGCCAATTCTGCATAAAGTGACTGGAGGACAAGGTGAGACACATTGTCACCCAGCAGAGCTGCCCGTTCCTAATCCATTAGGTTGTGGGGAGTTCGAGTGTGATGCCTCGTGTGTGTGTGTGTGTGTGTGTGGACAGGGAGCTGTCTCGGTGTCTGAGCCAATAACTGAGTGTGTCTCTGCAAGCTGATGTGACGGAGCTCAGGGTCGCCTAGTTTACAGATGCCCAGGGATGAATACCTTCTGTCACAAGCCCTTTATTCTCTTGTACTCCTCATCAGTCTTTCTGCCTGTCCTCCTTCTCATCACTCTCTCATAACTCGCTCCACGTCTTGTCGGCACTTTCATTTTGTCACTTCCCTGAATCCTCTGGCTTCTTCTCATTCTCTTCCATCATCCTCGCTCTTGTAATTACTATTTTCCTTTTTTTCCCCTCTCTTTTGTGTTCTTACTGTCCATTTATGGGTCTGAGATAGTGAATTTTTTTATTGTATGTATAAATGTTTTTAAAGCACATTTTCGATTCAGTAAATGTACATTTCATTGTTTTTGTGAGGAAAAATTGGAGAAATTATTTTCAAAATTGTCCACCTCGCATTCTCTCTGGACCATTTTTGTCAGTACATGTGCATTGTGTGTTCTGCATGTGTGTGTTCGTGTGTGTGTGTGTGTGTGTGTGTGTGTGTGTGTGTGTGTGTGTGTGTGTGTGTAATCATAGCTGAGCAGACATTGGCAGTCAGCCAAGTTCCTTTCCCCAACAAGAGTGTCACAGGATAAATTTCTACTGTTTACCATCACAATGCAGTCCTGGATGCTGCCAGACTGAACAGTGAGCAGGACTTGTAGGGGTTGACCTCTGACCTTCAAGGTCCCGTGTGTGTGCACAACCAGCAGGTCTGCCAGCGTAAGGAAAGAGGACGTAGAAATTGTGAGTAATTGCGAGTGGTTTGTGTGCTGGAGAAGATAAATACTGTAAGTCGTAAATAAAACTGATTCATGTGGAGCTATGGCAACAAGTCACACGTTACAGTGGTTATTTTTTCCATTCTGTATCTTCCCATCTAGAGGTAGGGAAGAGGTCTGTTGTATATGTGTCATCGAAAAACAGGAATTGAACCCAAATGCAGACCAGGAACTGGTGCAGTAATTTTAGTGACAAGAAAGCAAACCAAACAAAGACTTACAGGAGGGCAAGGCAGGTGAGGTCAAGAAGGATACCAGTCTCAAAATGGCTCTGGAGTCAGGATGTTCTTAGCCTAGCTTAGCATAAAGAATGGAAACGGGGGGAAACAGCTGATCTGGCCCTGTCCAGAGTACAAAAAACATACTACTGCTCATCTGTCTAAAACCCACAAATTGAAACGTCTGGCTTTAATCTGTACACAAAGAAAAACTTTCTTCTTCAAGATTTTTTCCTCAAATGTCACAAAGAATGTAAATAACCATATTTTGCAAAATGTTGCACTAGACTAACTGACCTTTCAGTCAGGACAAAATACACACACAAACACACACACACACACACACACACACACTAGGTTTTCATCACATTTGAGGACATTACACAGACTTATGTACAGATTCAGATTCATTTCCTTACCCTGACCTCAACCCAAGTCTTCACCCTAAAATGTAATGATTAACATTATGAGAAGCTGCATTTTGTCCCCATAAATACGGCGAGTCCCCACAATGTGATTGTGTAAACAGATTTATGTCCCCACAACATGACTAATACATGGGCACAAACACACACACACTCACAATTGTAATGTTGAATCTGTCTGGTATCGTGCTTTGTTATTTGTTCGTCAGTTGCAATTACATTTCCTGACAGTCCACAGTAAAGGACACACACAGGGACTATAAATTAAGACTCTCACATGTACATGCACACATGCACTCTGTCCCTGCTGCAAGTACACATACACTCATGTGCATACATTACTGAAGATACTGTACTACACACACATAGTCACAATTTCACTATTGCTCTACTTGATTTTCACTGACTTTTCCTCCAAAGGTAAGCTATGGCCTCCAGCCATGCAGGAAAGGGTAGCTGGGTCCTACTAAATTAATAATGAAATATGTCATACACAGTGCAGGGCAAGACACAACACACTCCCTCTGTTCATCTGTTCTCTACTCGAACATCAAGAAAGCTTCACAGGTGTAGTTGCTCTGATGCATCTGTCCTTTTCTCTCCTGAGAATTTGGCCACACTCAGAAACCTTTCAGAGTGCTCGCTGTCATTCCTGCTGTCCTCCAGAACTAAAAAGCACGATGCATTAACTAAAATCAGTGAATATAAATGGCTTTTTTCAACCAACATTCCTCATTCTGTCAGATATCAATTTAAAAAAGTTGCCCAAATGAGTCGACTTAAAACTCCTCAAAACTTAAGGTGCGTCATAATGTATGGGTGGCCAAGAAAAGTGTAACAGAAAATCATTTGCAGTGCTTTTAGGGTGCTTATTATGAGGCTATGAGGCTTTTCACCCACGAGAGGACATGTTATTGCCAAAGAGTGAAGTACTGCTCTTCAAACTAATGAAAAAAGCCCCATTCAGCTCAGGAGGAAGAGAAGGATGAAGTGCCTCGAGCAGGCCTGTTTAGAGGGCAGAAGATAAAAACAAAGTGGTGTTTGACAGACTTGGACCAGAATATTTAGATAAAACTGAAAGCAAAATTCGGTTTTGCTTAGAAATCAGTATATACAGGATGTGCAGTACATCCCTGGTGTTTGTCTTGACCTGTGTGTTAATTTGGTCCAAACTGTAATGATGAAAAAGAAGATAAATAAAATTCTAGTAATTTTTCTGCAGTGATAGTTCCCCCTACATATGTGTTGTTTTTGAAGTCGTGGCTTTTATTCTAAATGAGCATCTGAATGATTTGGTTTTATGTTGTAAAATACTAGAAAATACTATATCACCATATGAATACTGCATAGTTAGTCAGTCAGTTATGTTCAGCTCAACATGGACGTAGCCTCTGTGACGTCACCCATAGGTTCCTGAAGAGTCATTGTGAAGCTCAGTGACATCTTGGCAGTGCCTGACTTTATCAAACTCCAGCTAATCGAAAAATAGCCAAAGAGGTAGAGTATGGGTGGAGCTGAAATGGGCCAAATGACGCTGAAATTTAGCAACTAGCTCAGAGTCCATTTCCACAATTAAGCATAACTTTAATCCTTAACGTAATTAAAGTGAGTTATATAAAAATTCACCCCTGTATAGTTGTCATGAATCCAGAAATTAGCTAAAAAGACCAAAACTGTTTTTCATACCAGGCTAAAAAAAAAAAAAAAGCAACAGATGCTGTCCATGTAAACTCTCACTCCCACATGAGAATGGAAAAACAACTCCAAATGTTGAAACAAGCGCGCCAAACCAATGGGTGGGAGTAAAGTCTACATCAACGATATGTCAGTTACCACAGAAGAACAATCTGCGCATGCATAATGAGATATTTTCCTTTGGTTTGCATGTGGACGAGAGGCCAAAACTTTGGCCTTAGACACTTTTTCCCATAGATACTGTACATCCAAAAACTTCTTGATACTCTTTCGATAAATAGAAAATATGTACAGCAGCTGCGCTGTCATTCTAGTTTACATTACACAGAAAGTGGCCATAATTCAAACTGCTGTTCTTTAAGCATTCGGAGCATTCATTGTGAGTGAAAACAAGTATTGTTAATTGGGATTGTTTCATTTTTCAGGCAAAACATTCATAAGCAGTTGTGAAGGTGAATGGAGAAATCCCCTCAGTTGATCTGGAATCTCGTACTGTAGCTGTAAATCTTTGTTTCCATGGCTTGAGCACACCTGAGTGAGGATTTTTAGCATGCTTCAGCCTCATGAATGTTGCATTCTCTCAGTTGATCCCAATGACTTGGACCAACAACAGACCGCTGTATTCAGATTCTGCTGCTGCTTTGCTCCAGAGGTGACAGGGAAGCTGCAGAGCATCGTTCTGCATCCCTATTTCAAATCATGACAAGCTCGAATGAGTGCAGCCTATTGGTCTGCTTGCATGATATAATTCACCTAAAAAATAAATATTTCAAACCACAAAGTACGCTTTCTGTTGTTTGCAAATGTTTCTTTTTCCCTTCCAGTCCTCAAGCATATTTTCTTACACTCTCTGTTTTCCATCATGCATGGGAAGCGGCTGGTGCTGCACACATAGCACAGGACACAGCGCTGATTTAAAAAAAATGTTTCCTTGGGCACGATCGTGGATTTGTGTCCACCTCTGCAGAAACTGATCGGCGTGGCTGCCAGAATGAGTTACTTGTAATGACAATGAAAATCCTTGTTACTGCGCATCACATTTGTGTTCCATCCCTTCCCCCGTGCTGCTGAAATTATTTCAGTCCTCAGCACAGGGTTTGTTTGATTACCACACAGCGTCCTTAGCGCTCAGTCATTTTTTCTGCCAAGCTCTGTGAATAGAACTGAAGGGAGTTCATTTGTCATTCAGTTTCTCCACAGCGTAGCGTCAGGTAGCTTGGCTGTCACAGCATCTGGTTGCACAGTGGTTAGTGATGGATGGAGGAGAACACTGTCAGAGAAAATACTGAAATATGTTCCCTTAAAATCCAGCTTGTCCAAAGCGCATCAGCGTCTCTCCCTCTCTGTCCACAGAGACCCCACAGAAGGATGGTGAAGACGCTGCGTCCTCGTCAGACGCAGCCGCAGACTCCGCCTCCTCCCTGTTCGACCACTGGGGTCACGACCTGGGCCCCGAGAGTCGGCGGGTGGCCCTCAAGAAGTTCCGGTACTATGGCTACAACGGCTACCTTAGCGATCGCATCTCCCTCACCAGGCCGATCCCAGATTTACGACCGGATGGGTGAGTCGGTCGATTGATGTGTGATTGATTAATCTGTATGGATTCCACCTTTGATAGGTGTTCAAGCCTTGATGGCGCTCCAGTAAGAAAGCCTCTGGCTCTCTGTTTCAGGTGCAGAAACATGTCATACTCATCAGACCTTCCTCAGCTGAGCGTCATCTTCATCTTTGTCAACGAGGCCTTGTCAGTGCTGCTGCGCTCCGTCCACACAGCCATCCAGAGGACTCCATCACACCTGCTCAAAGAGATCATCCTGGTGGATGACCACAGCAGCAGCTGTAAGAATCCTAAAACTTGCTGTAATTTCACTTTCATGATACTTGGACAGCACGCCCACTTTTCCTTAACTTAAAGCTAAGCCACAGACGCAGCGCTAACACTCATTCATGCCTCCATCCATCCACAGGGAGCAATCAATTTCAGGTGTGATTCAAAGGTGGATCCCATTTTTATATCTCTCTTGGCAGCAATACTTCTCCTTGAAAGCATTCACCCCTTGGTCATAGGCTTTCTAGGAGAATTTTATAGTATTATCAATATATATATTTGCCCATTGACTGGTTTTCTGCATCATTTTTCACTCTCACTCACTTTGATCTGTTGAGGTGTAGCAGTCCATAGAGGAAACCTTTTGAGGGAAACAAAGTGTGCTGTACTAGCAGGCATAAAATGAACAGAATGGGATCCACTGTTAATAGATTCCTTTCAACAATCTCTGGAGAAGTGACCTTAGATTCATAATACAACTACTGTAAAAGAGGCATAATCTGCTCTGTAGTTTGGGGACCAGCTTGAATGTTTCATGCACAAACCACATGTGGTGAGCTATGCTGAGCGAAGAATAAGTTATTGTCCTTCTACTTGTTTTATAACTCTATGGCTTCAAGTTTCACAGGAGTAAGCTGTGTGAAATGGCAGGTAGTGCTGAGGCAACGTGTGTTCAACGCACTCTCAATAGCACCTCCCATATGTGGTAATTTACACTGCTGGATATGTCTGGCCATCCAAACGAGGGTGTGATGGGAATAT
Source organism: Chaetodon auriga (assembly GCF_051107435.1). Classification (NCBI taxonomy): domain Eukaryota; kingdom Metazoa; phylum Chordata; class Actinopteri; order Chaetodontiformes; family Chaetodontidae; genus Chaetodon; species Chaetodon auriga. The sequence goes on along the minus strand of NC_135079.1, from coordinate 21,170,470 downwards.
TAGTGTCCCCTGTTATGTGGGGAGGTTTTGCATAGGACAGACAGACTGACAGTACTTTTTGCAACAGTTACAGTAGATTGATATCACACTCATGCATTAAACATGAAGCTAGAGCTGGGAATGGGGATGCTTAACTTAGCTTAGCATGAAAACAGGAAGCAAGGAGAAACAGTGGTGGTATAATGGTGATGAACCAGCGTTGATCACCATTATCTTATAAATAATCTGACACCAATGGAAATTGTAAATAACCCACATCATAAGGCCACCGCTCGTCAACATAAAAAGCATCGGTTCTGCAAAAGCCATGGCCTCATGTCCAAACGTCACAAGCTGCATGTGAACACTGCGCTGCTTTCAGAGGCGGAAAAAACTGAGCTTAGCAAACAGGAAACAGGGGACAGCAACACAGGGGTGACAGAGAGAGGAGAGTACTGAGAGAGGACTACTGTCCTCCTGTGGTGACACGTCATCTATGGACTGTTTATGGTATTTAGCTCATCACTGTGACATCTCTGCATGTCACACTTCAGTTAGCTGAGTTGCTAGCGGAAGTTATTCAAGTGTCTCCCTTATTAGTTAAGGCTCAATTTTAATAACAGCATTCAGTCATTGACTGTTATACTTAATCGTCATTATCTGCTCCACTTCTCACTGTCTTGCTTTATTTTTTTTCCTCATCCTCTTTATTTTCTCTCGTGTTTAATTTCCAGAGGGATAACTCCTCTTCCTTTTCCTTTGTTGACTTTCAATCTAGACATCGAGAATGTTACACAAATCATGCAAGTTTGATGGGAATGACATGGGGCCCCTTTGGGGAGCTTTCCTACTGAGATGTCATTGCAAATCATCCATTGGTTGTTAAACATAAACAAGTATTTTGGTTTATTTTTTCATGTTGAGGCTTTTTCTTCCACTTAAAGTGCTTTTAACCTTAAATCTAATTACTAATTACTGTGATGTTGTATGGTGCCATACATTTCGTAGTTATCTTGAGAGACTGCAGATTTTACTGCAGGAAGGCCATATCATGGTTCAAGGTAAATGCTCCCACTAACCTTCTTTTTCACGGCCAGAGTCTTTTGCAACTTGCTGAATGTCAGATCTTTCACGGTGCTTGTGTACTGTATAATGTCCCTCGCATACATAAGGGACAGAAAAAAAAACTTAAATATACAAGCTGTCGTGTGGTTTCCAGAGGTCCATGGGTGTGGAATGAGACTGATAACACTGAAAATGTAATTATCTGTGTCTGTTGTCAAAAAGAGGCAAAGGCAAAGGCAGCAGTTACTACTAAAATATGTTAAAGTCTGAACAGCTGGGGACATCTGAACCAATTCTTTACAATCCTTTTAAATTATACTGTTTTTTCCAATCACCGTATGTCTCTACTTATTGCATCTTAGCTATTTAACCCATGCTTAGACTGATGGAATACATGTCTCGGGACCATTTAGTTGCTGAGGTTCTAATTTAGGTTAGGTTCATACCTGATAGTAAACATATATTTTAAAGACCTCGATCTACTTAGTGTCTATTCTCAGGCTTCAGATAGTTTATCAGGATGTTCCATTTCACATATTTCCATTATAGCTTATATGATTGCACTTGTATTTTAACTGTTTAGTGAATAAACTGAACCAAACTGCATTGAAAATAAGTGTTTTCCAACATGTCAAACAATTCCTTTAAGTCATTAAACCTTTCCAATTATGTATTAGTCTCTGGAGGGATATTGTAGGAATATTATACAGGGCTTGCAAAAATAAAGTTGCTGAATTAGTGGTCCGTTTTTTGTTATTTGCTGATAGTGTGCTGCTCACATTCTTCTTGTGGATTGTTGTTACCCCTGCTGTTTTCATGACACAGAAATATAATAGGCACAATCAATAAAATCTTTCCATGTTTAGGTCGGTTGTTATTTCGTATGGACATAGGAAGGAAATTGATTGAATTAGCCACCTCATTATTTTTAATTGTTTCTACCTTTTCAGTATCGCTTACTGACAGCTTTGCATGTGCTGATCTTTCCTCCAGCACATATCACCAGTGTGGTACACTGTCATGAAACTAGAGCCCCTCAAGCAGACTTAACTGCTTTGAATATGTGTTTGTGGAGCCATACTGTGTTTCCACTGCATGGTACAGCTCTACCTGACACCCTTTTAGCACCATGTACTTTTCTCTGTTTGGTTTTCCACTAGAGATAGTGACCTCTCGATGTAGGCAGGATAAGCTGATTGTCACTGCTACCAAAAAAAAAACTCTGCAGCATCATCTTCAATGTGTCACAACCAAGAAGCTGCAGCCTTTATGCACTGTGACCTACACTGCACATTTACTGACAACCTCGCTGCTAACCTTTTCTCTGCTCCACTCACATTCACCATGATCTGCAGCTCGCTCAACCACAGCAGCAGTCACTCAGCCACACACACCTTACAAACTGTACCATGCAGTAGCTGAGCCTTTTAGACTGTCGCACAGTGGAACCTATTAACTGAAAAAATCCTGCCAAGGTTAATTCAAAACGGGACACGAATCCACTTCAAGTGCATTCTAAAACTTACATGATCTAATCATTGATATCAAATTAAATAGAATTAAGCATTTTTGAAAAATCTTTTCAGTCAGTCTTCTCAAGGTGTGCCCAGCAGACAAAACTGTGGAACATGTCAATGCCAACTTTTTAGAGAGGTACAGGAAAACAGCAGATGTGGAGCCCACTGCATGATATTAAATCTTTTTAACAGATTTTCTACCTTTCACAATACGACTGTAAGTGTTCAAAATCAGAAAAAGTTAACAAACCGTCAGATTAAATTAATGGTTGGAAATAAAGGAAAGTAGGGTGTGATCTTATGGGTTCTATATGGGGCCCCTTAGAGTGTGGGGCCCTGGGTCATGTGTTAAAACATGTCGTGCCAAAAGAGGTTATGTGACTTACAGAGAGCAACAAGTGCTAACGGACACAATACAAGTGAAGAGTTATCAGGTGAATCAGCTGACAAGTAATGTGCCTTATGTAACAGTATTAGCTAAGCTTTGCTAACATTAGCCACTTTAAGCCGTTGGACCAAATAGTGCGTTTGCAGTGTAGAATGTGTTTAAACTCTTACAACACTGCAGTCAAGTAATATCAAAATACAGAGTTAAATGAATTCACAGCAGCTTGATTGGGAGTTTTTCCTCACATTATCGGGCATAGATCGAGAGTTAAATAATTACGGTAAGTACTCACTCCCGCAGGTGAGCAAAGGCCTAGACTGTCTATATTTTATGTCCCACTTATTTTTATTATACTTTGGATGGTGCGCAAAGATCAGGACATGCGCAGGCATTAGATGCACCACTGCTGTATGAAAACAGATTAAAACTTAATACAACAGTCACAGGCGAGGCACGGGTGCAACTTGTCTGTTAGAGAAGTGGCGTTAATAATTGCATCACGTACTATGGAACATATTTCACTTCTGCCAAATCTATAATTACCATTATGAGAAATCTGTCTGCTACCGTCGCCTGCAGATTTTATGGGTCTCTCACTGCTCCTCTGTTCTTCAATAATACAGTATATCAGAGTTTAGTTATGGTAGCTGCACAGGGTTGAATGCTGATTAGCGGAGCAACCAGGGGATAAATAGATTCAACATTTACCTCAAATTACTCCCTCCTAATGCATTACAGCTGTTCAAGTTAACGGAAATGTGATTTAATGCTTTTTCTTTGCGGTGAATAACAATTGCGTGGCAGTAATTCATAATGAAGGTAATTGATGGAAGATAACTCTGAAAGTGAAAGTGCATGATCATTACTGTAGTTTATTGATTGTACATGGTGTAATTATGACAAATGAGGGCCAACTGAGGCTAGATGAAGGCAAAAGTGGAAATGCAGTCACGCTCATTATGCGTTGACACAAGAATAGTAAATTAACAGAGACATCAGGGGTTGTATTCATAAAGCCCCAAAGTGCTGATCAAAGATCACTGAGCCATGCAAACCTCCATTAATGTCACAGTGACATTACTTTGAATCGCTTTGTCTCACTCTTAACCAAATTTCTAGATCATAACTTACGCTAATTCAACAATTTATTCCAAAAATTAGCACTGCAAGTAACGATTATTTCCACTGTCATCCAATCTTACAAATATCTTTTTAATGAAGCAGTAAATTATTTGGTCTGTAAAATGTCAGACAGTTGTGGAAAGAGCCCCACAATTTATATCACAGTGTATTTTCAGCCATACTAGCATTGTGGCTCATCATGCGGCATCGATCAGTCCACGATTTTAGTGAAGTATTTACCGCCATGAAATTTTGTGGATAATGTATTCAATGACAATGACAATGACAGCAAATGTCACGGTGTAATAACTTTGTTGAGTTTTCATAATACTTTGTTTTATGGCCAATTACCTGCAAAAGTAATGACTTTCAGCCTCAGCTCATGATTTGTGTTCAGATGGCAAACATTACACCTGCTTAGCATTCGCATGTTAGCATTGTCATTGTGAGTATGTTGCTGAGAGTAACATGTAAAGCATCAAAGCACATCCATGAGTAAGTACAGCATCACAGCATGACTAGTGTGCAATGAAGCCATACCAGGTGTTAAGACAAAATGCAAATTCATTGTAATGTCTGTGGAGGACAACACTGCAAATTCATGTCTAAGCATGTTGAAAATAGTCCAACTTGAGCAAAGAAAGTGCGCACATCCCAGAGCTTTATGGATCTGCTACAGAAACGTAGCCTTCCGACACGAGAGGAGAAAGGAGACAGGCTGGAAGCTATTTTACACTACAGCAGTCTTGACTGGCAGACATGTTGTATGATTCCTACAGTCCTCCCAGCCCTGATGCCATCATCCCCAGCAGCTTGAGAAATATTCTGAACTTGTGCTATCTCGTGTACGCAGATCTGATATCGGCCATAAACCCCCACCCTTTTTCTAACTAGACAGTACCTCAAATGGACAGAGCTTTGGCTCTGCTCTAGCTCCCTTGTTTTGCAGAATAGAGATTTCTTCTTGCAAAATATGAGCCTTTTGTCCACGAGTCCACGACTGCAATATCCCGTTGAAACAAGGTGATGTTGATTCAAACTGGAGTCTGTCCTCTAGCGGACCCAGAGGCCGTCCCATCACACCACTGGGCTGAACGGGCATGATGAGCTGCACAACTACAGCGCTCATTCTGCCCATTACAGCAGGCAAACTGGACTGCTGACCCACAAGTGGAGACTTCACGCCCCCTTGTGGCTTTATGTACAGCAGCACTGTTCCTCTTATTTTCATTATTTTGTTCATTTTTTTTCGTGAGCAAATGTGACTGCGCCCTCATCTCAGGGCCTGGATACATGTCTGAAAACATTTGTACTTCAGGGAAGGACACAGGTGTGGGCTCCACAGAGCTCTCTTCAAGTTTGACATTGCCCCTTTGCGTCAGTCACCACGTATAGTTCTTCTAACAGTCGTGGGGTGGGTGAGATTGAGATGTCTCAGTGAGGACTGTAACCACGATATGTTGTCTGAGTGAGGCCACTCAATGCCATGGTTTTCAGCCACTCAGTCATCCCCCTCAACGTCATGGTGCTCTGCTATCAGGATGGCCTCGTGCTTGTCAGGGACGGTTAACAGGGCGACAGCGTAAAGCTGTTCACCCTCCCTCAGGGGTGGTTCCTTCCTGGGTGCTGTCTGCTAGCTCCTGTGGTGTCTTCAGTCTTGACAGAGAGACGTGGACGATGCTTAAAAGTTGTCGGGGATGCTAGCCCGTCCTGGGCATGTTGCAGCCCTAGACATTCAGCTAATACAGAACGGATGTTCGCCCCAGCAGTTCTGTCACCGTGTATGCACACCTTGGCTGGTAGCTTGCCCTTGTCCATGGTGAGGAAAGGCTGAGTTGGCGCCGTTACAAATGAGAAGTGGTGAGCAGCTTGTACGGAGGCTACCTGCAGCAGCTACTGTTTGGTGCCAACTTTTACTGACGTTCTAAACACTTATCAGCCGATTTCTCAAAAATAACCTATGATTAAATCAATAATTCGAAAATTGTTTGAAACGAGCCAGCATTACCTGTAGATCTTCAGAATTTTCAATAAAGTGAGAAGATAATGTGCGTGGTGAAATCACAGTTTCCTTTTTCATTACCACCATGCTGGTTCAACATTATGCACAAAATGCTCCTCTGAGTAGTTGTCAACATGAGGCTGCATTTGATTTGATTTCATCAGACAGTGGAAAAAACATTGATGCATTCTGACTGAGGATAATCTGACAGGCTTCGTTGGTCACACTGAGCCCAGCAATTCTCTAATGAAGTTTTATAATGGACAGATGGCAAACAGTTCTGTTGTTTTGTCAGCGACATTTAAGTAAAAACATATTTAACATTGTGAACCAGACATTGGAAAATTAATTGGCTAAGCAGAGGTGTGCTTGATTTAATGACTGGATTTTTTATGTTTGGAAATAATCTCATATGTACATGGAACCCAACAAGGTGCTCTCCAAATACTCCCAACTCCAGTTTTAAATGAGCCCATCTTTCTTCCAGGTCAGCAGCAAACTGTGGCTCATTAAAGGAAAACAGAGAGACGAGAGAATCCAGGCTGATGGTAATAATGAATAGAGAGGGGAAGGCAGCAGCGCCAGCCTGCAGGCAGGATTACAACACAGAGAAATCACAACGAGGAAATGAAGATGTTCGCTGCTCCACTGCAGGCAGTCTCTATGAGTGTGTGGGTCTGAATCCGTATATGTGTGTCTACCTGAATGTGTGCGAGGCATACACAGTATGTAATCACTCATGAAGAAAGCAAAAAAAAAAAAAATCCTAATAAAGAATGTGCATATCATATCTGTGAGTTGATTATCTCACCGTTTTTAGTTTTTAATATGAGCCCTCCAGACGTCTCACATCAACTGGGAGCATAAAAGCTGAAAAACAAACATAATGAATCAGTGTTTAGTTATATTTCTACACGTAGTTACAACAAATCTAAGACTTCACTAAATCCAGGCTGAAAATTCTGCACAGTGTGCATTCTCTGCCTTTTTGTGCTATACACACCATAGATTTTAGAAGCACTTTTTCTGTATTTATCCACCTTAGCAGCAGAGCTCTATGGATGGCAATGTTGGTCAGTTAGTTAGTTGGCTGGTAAATTGGTTGTTCCATATCTTTGGTCTACATTTAAACCTATTGGATGGATATCTGATCAGAATTTAGAGTTCTCCAATACTTTGGTCTTTTTCTCTTTAATCCTTTCTTTTCCTGTTGTTTTCATTCATTTTTATGGAATAAAATTGTGCTCACCAAGATACCCTGCAATATAAAGTCTCCTGCAGAGCCTAAAGAAAGCTCGCCTTCTGCAGCGTCACCTGCTTTACAAAGGAGTGCAGGGTAGAAACCACAGGAAATAATAGGATTTCAAAAACACTACATGGCAAACTTTGTGGACACGCACAAATTACACTCACATGTGAATGTTGAACACATCATTCCAAAACCATGGGCATTTATCTGCTGCCTCCACCCTCCATCTGGCTTGTCCACAGTATCAATGGATGCTGTATTCCACTCTCACAAAGTTGGGAGGCCTGCCTTTAAAAGGAATGGTCAAAACTGGTGCAGCACAGGCCGAGATGTCCTGACTTTCAGTCTTAAACTGGCAGTAGACAAGTTTTTTGCTTTAGCTTTTCATTATGAAGTAAATGTTGATTGCACAACATAATGGCTAGAGAATAATGACATCATTGCCATTTCGATTGGTTCCCCATAAGCCTCTTTCACAGTGCAATTTTGTCTGCCACCGTTTACGATCTCTTGGGAAAATGAAGCAGATAGAAATGGTGCCAGCCTGACCGGCGATCCAGTCAGGCTGGCACCATTTCTATCTGCTTTCAGTCTCTATTATAGACACAATAAATGAATGAACTCATGCTTTTTCTCCTAATGTTTTTTCTACTCCCCCCTCCACCCCGATGCCGAGCCCAGCTGTAGTTGCTTATTTGTGTGAAGCGATACCCAAACTGTGTTATTACTCTATATACGTTACCTCTTTACCGCTTCACCTCTTCAGTGAACATGCTTCTTTTGTCTCTCTTAATTCCAAAGGGGCGTTGATTGTTTCTGTACAGAAATTTGGAAATTAATGTGGTGTATCTTGTGTTGTTGGTGTTCGTTGGGCTCTGAGGAGAACGGAAATGGATTTGATTGTACACAACAGCGTGAACAGTAATACCACCTGGAAATGCGAGGAGGGGTGAAAAAGTATGGGTCAAACTCACAAAAACACTTCCCATAATGCAACACGATGGAATTTTTGTTGGAGTTTTGGTGCCTGGTAAATTCACATGTCTTTCAAATGCTAATTTAGAACAAGCCCAAACCTTGACAAAACAGCCTTGGATCAAAAATACACAAAAAGACAAAGTTTATCTCAACTACAAATTCAGAAGTGAAAATTAAATTTAAAGTTGCACACTGGCTTTGCTTTTGTTAGATCTTGCAGAGCTGTCAGCACTGCATCGCCGCTGCTGCATCTCTCTCTGCTGCTCAGCCTCCCCCTGCACGAGCATTTCAAGTATTTGGATTTAAAAATTCAGCAAGTTTGTCCATTCAATGTGGACTGATGTTCATTTAATTGTTGTCTATCCCAGGCTCTGCCAAGGGGTTTGTGAAATGTGAATGTGTGTTATTTTTGCAGCATACTGTATGGGTAATACCTCAATGCAGGAGTTGTCTAAGTTATGATGACTGAGTGCCAGTTTAGGGAGCCAGCATATGATTGAGGGTTGCACATATTCCTTTGATTACCAAATTCACCAGTTTGCAGATAAGACTGATCAGTGTATCGCTCCCCAAAGGTCTGTCAAAGTAAGATTAACCTCCATTTCTCCTCAGCCATACGGGTTTTTTTCCATTGTGGGTTTTCCATCTCACTTACATGTTAAACTGCAGAGTTTCCCCTGAAATTGCTAACTTTAGCTAACAACATGAGCATTGATTACAGAACAATGATGCAAAACTTGCATGGTCCCACTAATTGCCATGCAACTTTAGCTTCATAGTCATTCTTAACCTGACAGACGCTCATTAGGGGGCACAGTTTGACATAGTAGCTGAGTAGTGTATTGAATGTAGGCTATTGAAAGTGAACGTATTATTTAAATATAGTGCATGCATTTCATGTCACATTTTGGGGCCACAAAAAGTTTCCATTGCCATTTTGTAGGCCACATCGAGTGACTGTGCCTTCATGAGTGTCCAAATTGAAATGAAATATGTGAGTAAAATGGTATTAGACAGTAGGAAAGATGGTCAAAAACAAAGGATTCTCCTTTGAAATCAGGATATTTGAATGTATGCTTTTGATAGAAATTGTGCTAAAAGCTGTAATACACCCTACATACAACCATACAATTTATTCCACCCACACACACACACACACACACACACAGTCACATTGGATTTCCTCAGTGTCGTGGGAGTCTCTACAGAGCTTTGTCGATAAGATCAATGTTGCAACAGGCTTCAGTAAGTTTTCCTTAACATCCAAGTGTGTTTGTGTCTCACTCTCTGCCCAGCGGAGCTGAAAGAGCACCTGCAGAGCTTTGTGGAGGAGACCAACGCTCAGCACGGCCCGGGCTTCATCAAGGTGGTCCGCCATGACAAACAGGAGGGCCTAATCAGATCCAGAGTCAGCGGATGGAGGGCCGCCTCCGCTCCCGTCGTCGCTCTGTTCGATGCACACGTGGAGTTCAACACAGGATGGTGAGCATCTGTCTTCATCTCATGCTGCACACTGTAAATACAGCAACATCTGCAGTAAAACTACAAGTTAAGGCTGCATTGAGCAGTTCCACAACCAGAAATGTGCAAAGGTCTCTTCATTCATGTGCTCGTGTTCAGCTGGTGACAGTCTAGCTGTCTTGCTCCCTGATGTTAAAGGATAAGTCCCGTCACATTCTCTATTTTTCTTCATCTTAACAAATCTCATGAAAAGACCATAACCATAACACGTTGGTTGGTGTGTGTGTGTGTGTGTGTGTGTGTGTGTGTGTGTGTGTGTGTGTGTGTGTGTGTGTGTCCCTTTGACCTTGGATGTATTGCATAAAGCTGGTTGAGTGAAAACGCTGTTTGTTAACTCATAGATGAGGTAAACTCTGAGTTTTCCATCCTAGACAGAAAGTTACCTTAAGCTGTGGCCCAGTTACCATCGCAGCTGACTCTGTGAACCTAACTTGCTCTCTGGCAGGTTTTTTTTTAACAAACCCAGTTTCTCCTTGCTGAGCCTGAAGCAGCTGTTGGACATAGGGTGTCTTTTCCTCATTTACCCGACTGATGAAGAAGCCGATTTAATCCACATTACATTGCGAGAGGATTTTTTTGAGACCCCAGTTCGACGTGCCATTTCATTCCCTGATGACTACCCAATCGAACATTACCATTTTTCATTACACTCTATCATTTATCTGAACAACACTCTCTGGCCTGCCACCTCTAATATTTCACACAGCAGCCGGGCTCTCAGATAATTTGAGACCTAATATGCCGGAATCAGTTTGAGTGCAGTTGACATTTTCTTGATGAGATGCATTTTGTACAAATCCTTTACATAAGGATGACGTTGAATTCTACATACAGCATTAACTTGGCATTTACTGAACATCTCACAGTGCGACTCTGTGCTGCGGAGGCTGACGGACCCTCCTCCTGGTGATGCCAGGCTCTGTTAAAAAGGACCCGAATATGCAAGTTGTTTCTCTGTTCATTATTTATTCTCATCACTTCAGTGTACTTTTCAAACTATTCCACAAAAGAACATTAAAAAATGAACAGGGAGAGAACAGCAGCTCAGTAGCTTCCATATGTAACATTGACATGCAAACCTCTGTAGACTCTCTGTGACAGCAGAGACTTCATCATGTTCCTGTGATCAGCATTCTGTTTCGGTATCCTTTAAAATACTATATTTGGCTAAATCTCTGGAGTATTGACTTCTGGGGGGTGATTGGATGCCTTCAGTCCCTGGTCGCCTTCCCTCTGTTTTGCAGGCCTGTGCCTTCTATCTGTCGGCTGTGTAAAACTCAAATTTTAATCTACAAATCAGGATGTTAGGCAGGAGGACATTATGTGTTAAAACAGCATTCTGTTGGTGGTTAAAGCCGCTACAAATTGAAATGGCTGCTGAATGATATTGACTTTATTAAATATGTCAAATATAGTTAAAAGGTGCAATCAGCCCAGGTCCAAGATAAATATGTCCTCACTGTTTGAACTACTTTTTATCTTTCATTTTCAGCTGTTTCCAAGGACAATAAAATCTTATTCAGTAACATTCCAGCACTTGTTCATCTGTAATATTCAAAGAAAGTGAGGTGAAATTTTAAATGTATTGAGTACTGCATTCAAACTTGTGCATCAAGCAGCACTTCTCTCCCACGCCAACTCGCTGCCGCTGCAGCTGTGTTGCTTTTTTTCTGAAAATGTGCTCATACTCACCAAAGGCACGTCTTAGAACTTCTATCTCTAGTGGGCTGAAGTAGGACGACCTTTTTTTTTTTTTTTCTTTAAATCAGAGAGAACATACATAGAGGTGATTGAACTAACTCAGATCGGCAGCTCTGGAACAGAGTTTCCCATCTCAGGGTTCATCAGCTCAGAGTTCACGGTTCGGCTCAGAGTTTGTTAAATCTGCTGGAATAATGTCCTTTGTAAGAAGAAAAAATAACAATATTAGAAAAATACACCCCCTGAAGACGTCAAGTGCATTGACAGCATTACTTCTCAATGAGTTCCTGTAACATAATGCGCTTTGTTCACCATTGAACTGTACAGCTGTTCAGTTTGTTCAAAATCCTTCACAATATACCTAAATACTCCACTGCTGTGTTGCCTTGTTGCCTCCTCTCAGCTCCGACGCTCCAGCAGAAGTGGTTGATTTCACATTTTAATGCAGAAGCGTCAGTTGTTGGGAACAAACTGAACCCATCAGTTTGCCTTGTCAGTGGCAGAGAAGTGGGTTTTGCTGCCGGAGTGATTTGAGAAATTCTCTACAGTTTGGATTCAATTCATCCCAATCAGTCCAGGAGGGGTTAAATAACACCCCAAAATGTCATTTGTACACACCGCTAGAATCTATCACATCTCAGCTTGGAGAGCATTGTGTGCGAGTGTGCTTTTCCATGAATCCCTCCCAGGCTTGTGCTGCCTTAACCAGCTACATGCGAGAGCCTGTTGTAAGTGCTGGGACAAAGGAAAAGAGAAGAGAGCCGAGGAAAGAATGAGATGGCATTAATTCAGCAGGCGTTTTGTTTGAAAGGTTGCTGATTAAATCAGAAAAGAGATCATTTCACTGTGTGGGCATTTGTTTTTCCTCAGGATACGGAGCAGCGGTGAAGAATTTTAACAGTGAATGGCATGAAACTATTCATGAGCTGGTTCATGAGGGGATTATTGAAGTTACCCTGTTTTTTGGGGGGTTTTTTTGAGTACAACTGAGAACTGATGTAGCTGTAACCCATTTCCTTGTAAGTTCATCATTCAAGCAGGTGCGAAGCCTCAGCTCCACAGACGCAGCTGTGACATATTTGTTAATATTTTGGGTCACAGAGTAAGTTGAATGTGTGAGGGGCTGGGAATGAAGTGACGCCCCGGTGTATAAAAAGAGACACAGAGGTGGTTGAGATACTTTGTTAAGTAGCTGACGTTGTTGTGGTCCAGTAAAGCTTAATTAAAGCTGCAGTCCTGTGGCTCTGCTTCACTGTCTGTCCTTGGGGCAGCCACCTGCCTCACAAACAGCAAACCCTAAGGTGTGAATGATTGTTCATTAAACTGAGTTCTGGGTGTGGTAGAAGACAAATTTAGCCACTCTGACAACATTTAAAGGTGATCTCTTACCTTGATATTGATGCTGCTAACTCCGAGGTGTCCTAGAAATCAGAACGCACATATTTTTGTTAAAATGATGTGAAGGCATAGTTTTGTTTTATGTTGAAGTTTTGTGCTCATATAGATAGACATAGCACCTTAACAGCAAGATAATACCCCCTTTTAACTTGAACACGCCCCCTTCACAAACTCAGAAAACACATTCAAACCCTGACACACATCCCCACTCCCAAAGTGCACTGTGCCCGCTGCCTCTCCCTCATCCCTCACTGTCAGACCATTGCTCCAGGATTGCTCTCTCTTTCTCTCACAGTTCTCAGATGTTTTAATGCAGAGATATAACATCTGTAAGGTCTCATGGTCACCCACAGTTCATCGAACCATAGTTGCACTCTCGTTTTAATGTCTATGTTTCTCTGGAATGAGCCAAAGCTTCTTTTATACAGGCTGAAATTGAAAGCAGAGACAATGACTGCAGTCCCCTACTTCACCCTGCTCGAACAATGACGTCAGTAATGGACTGTTAGGATGCTGATGTCACAAGTGTCAATCCCTTAAAAATATGATGAGAGACTGAGAAGCAATCCAATCTGTATTTTGATGAAGAAAACAAACCCACTTCAATATTGATTAATGCACCACTACTGTATAATTTACTGTATAATTCTTATTATTATTATTATAATTAGGTCTCAGCCTGAAGCTGGAAGGTCCATCATATGTTGTGTTTCTGTATTGATCATCACATTTTCTTCTAGTGGGTTTCTGTCTGCATAATTCGGTAGCGATCTAATCTGAGTTCCCAGAGGTGGAAACTTTGTAAACGTGGCAAATGGCTCAAGACAAACACAGAGTATCTGGCAAAACTGTAGCGACGTCCCCACAGTAATGTTATATATTGCAGGAATTCCTCACACGTTGAGAAAGATGCACAATGCTGTCGAAAGAAGCAGTAAGTAAGAACAGAGTGGTTTAACAGTTCATTGAGCAGCTTTGTACAAAGTGTGCAGGTCTCATCTGCTGTTATTCTGTTCCACCACTTTTCAGCCACTTTGCCTTGAAGCAGGGTCAGGTGTGTGTGTGTGTGTGTGTGTGTGTGTGTGTGTGTGTGTGTGTGTGTGTGTGTGCATGTGTGCATGTGTGTGTGTGTTCCATCACATGAACCTTATTCAGTCTCACATTTTAAAAAAAGGGTTTTTTTAATCTCACGGCAGCTCGACACTAATAATGTCACGAACTGTTTCTTTCATCGAAGTTGGTGTTGTGTTGAACAGTGTCGCTGTAGTCTGAAGAGTAATTACTGTTCAGAATTAAAGCTGACAGTCCAATCTGCTGTACAGTACAGTGTTGCAATAGGGACAGCGTACTGCAACCCATGTAGCTTAATCAATCCTGCTCTGACCGAGACAGACAGATGTTTACATGTCAGTGACAACTACTTTAGCTTTGCTTGTCTGAGGGAGAAATGTGTGTCCTGAGCAGAGAGTTTACATGGTGGGGAAGTCACTGCATCTCAAAAGTCCTGTTCTCACAGTAATGTTGTTATCCTAATATTGTAAATTAAAGTAGCTACTGTACAAGAGTTTGCACCAAGACCTGGCATCCAGCTGACATGCAGTAAGAGAAAAGAATAAACTCAGAGTCTAATGTTGTAAACTTCACCTTCGAAAATCTCCACCAGCATCAGAAACATGAGGGGGAAACACAAGCAGCCAATCACAGCTCTTACAGTCCCCATGTGGTATCTCCGTTGATGCCACGACCCCGATATATAATAAAATTTTAATGAGGAGCTGCATCGTAGCCTATCACATAACCTCAGAACCTACACACATAGCCGCCGTAGCTGGTTGGTAAATCCAGCTTTACTCTTGCTTCGCATTTAATAGAGGCTAACTGTTTTCCTCCGCTTGCAGTGTTTCAGCTGACACAAGAGGACGGACTCGCTACAACTCACTCAGGGTTAGATGCCAAATAAGCATGTTTGCTGGAGAGTGAAGAATACTGCAGGAAACCTGAAGTCATACACATGTTTAGCAGAGGTTGCTAGTTCAGTTTTTTTCATCCTTCCATCATATTTCAATCTGGATAGCAAGTTTTGAGTTCCTTGTTGCATTCAGTTGCATTTTAATGAGGACATTTTCATTCATTTTATAGCTCACACTACTACCTTTTAAGGAGACCGAGTTCATATTAATGCCAAGCGTATCAAGACAAGTATGTTGACACGGAGCAGGAATGTTTTCTCATGATTCCACTAAGTACTGTAAGTAATGGGAGCAGTGGTTAATTACTGAACCCATTAGCATAGCTTCTGTTTAATCAATCACGGCGATGAGGCTGAGGGTCGTGACACATTATCATAACTTTCACTTTTCTCACAGAAATCAAGTGCAGTTTTCCTCTGAACAGAGGCTTAACGTCGGTGTCTTTGAGCCGCGGACACTTCATCACTTCAGGGTCCTCTCTTTAAAACACTCGGATACAACAGCCGCTGTGTACCTGTTAATCATTCTGACAGCTTGAAAAATATCACACGCTCACACTTAAGTGAGAGCGTGCACACACACACACACACACACACACACAAATGCACACAGGTACACACACTGCATTATAATGTCTGAGTTGGATCCAAAATAACATTTGTTGCTGCTGTGTTGCAGATTAGACAAGAGACACTTACAAGGTTCTTAACCCCTGTACGCCTCCACCCGCTCCAGTGCTATCTCGCTCTCTCTCTCTCTCTCTCTCTCTCTCTCTCTCGCTCTCTCCACACACACACACACACACACAGAACCCACATAAACCTCCCACATGTTTCCACAGAGGGGGTATTGGTCTATGACTAATGAAATCATTCTTGGCGGAGATACAAAAGAGCTCAGCTGGAGATACAACACTGTTTCGTCTACTTTCTCCCCACTCTGTAAACACACACACACACACACACACACACACACACACACACACACACACATTTGCAACATTTTTCTTGGTCTTGGTCTGGTGCTACATTGCTGTGATAAGTTTATGTTGTGTTTGTGCCAGTGTTATTAGCACTCTCTGCAACACATCTGATTTTGCACGTAGTAGTCAACAAACTGAGTTCATGCCTCTCGCTCTCCTCTTTTCACTTCTTTCCTCCTCTCTCCTTTTCCTGCTCCCTTTCCCGTCTTCCTCCACTCACTCCTTCCTTTCAACCCTCCTTCGTTTGCACGCCATCCTCTGCTCTGAAACTCACCCACCCTGTCACACATTTTCTATATATATTTCACAGAAATTTATGAAATTACAGTATAATTACAAACAAAGCGCTGACTCCTCGATCCAGTACATAATTGTCTCCACCATGCATTGCAATTATCTTCAATGTTGGCTATTTTGAGTCAAAAACAAGTAATTACCGGGTGTTTTATGTTCTAGAGATTGTCTGACTGTAATCACGATAATCCTCAATCATCTCCACCTTCTGTGTATGTGCTGTGCTAGTCATCGTCACGTACACGGAGAACACCTTAAATAACATAATTACATGCGGAGATATGCATGTCAGTGTGCAGAGATCTGCAGAAAGAACTCTTGTATAGTTAGTCTCATCTCTCATGAAGATCTTCCGGTCAATTTAGCCAACATAGCAACAGCATTGAAACAAGCATAGACGCAAATAGAAGCTCAAATTGTGGCAACACAATCATCTTTTTTTTTGTTAATAAATCTCATTCAGCAGCAGGCAGGAGCTCTGAACTCTTAACCCACTGTATGATACTTGCCTAGCACCAAGCTCCTTAGCAACTAGCTGACGAACATATGTAGGTGAGCATTTAACAGAGGAGCTCAAGAGCCACATTATTTTCTCAGGAGAGAACCAGAGCTGAATGCTAATGTTAGTACTAATCTTGTTGCAAAGCTGCATGTGTGAGTGCTGTTTAGCCATATACCAACTTCATATGTCAGTGTTGTGTTGACAGCTTGTCGTGCTTGCCAAAAGTGGCCCAAAAACATCAATGAATGCAGGTCTTTTTTTCTTTTTTTGGCAGGAGAGTATCATCAATCGGCCAGGTTTAAATATGAATGTGTTGCTAACAGGGGAATCATTTTTCACTGTAAGGCTGAAAATGTCAGACACACTAAGTCAGAGTATTGATGGTTTCATATTCAGGACACACGCATGTGGCCTTTATTTGATGGTCACAGTAGAAAGAGGGCTACAGCACCAAGGAGAGCTGGCTGTAATCAAACCAGGGGTGTTGTAGCTCCATGGTACCAGCACAGTCCAAGAGGGAATGACTTCGATGACAGTCCACTTGTCTTAAATTGTAGTTTTAAATGAGTGATATCAATGCTTTGACATTCAGCGAGACTAGACTTCCTGTAATGTGGGATCTCCCACTCTGTGTTTTGGTATTCAGCTGTGAGAAAAATGATGTCTTCTAGGTTGCCATGAAGTCTCGCTGTGTGAACTCTTCAGATTTTACCTTGACTAGTCGAGGTTTGTTTGATGTCGAGGTCACGCTAATTGGCTGACTACCCACTTATAATTTTTTCTTCGTTTTTACTAGATTTCAGTGCATTCTGGGTACTCTCACTGTATGTATTTATGCATTTCAGTGTTTATGTGTGTGTACAGGACTGTGCAAAGTAAGCCTGAGGCGAGGTTCACCTCCTAACGAACAATCAGTGCGCAGGATAAAAGAGTCCTTCCTCCTCTCTGATGTTGGGACTTTGTGATGTTATTATCATATATCTCTGTGGGGCTGAACTGATAAAACATGAATGGTTGTGAGGCGCGATGCCTCGTTTGTGTTTTGTCTCTCGAGGGACAGTCGAGGGTAGTTTGCATTTAAACGACAGCCTTTGGCAGTTTTTCCCAAAAGACTGAGAATGAAAAGATTTTATTTTTCTTTCTCCAGTCAGCCATCGTGGCTCCTCCAGACAAATAGCATCATTTTGAACCATATGAAGAGTCGTTTTGCTCAGAGTGCAATGATGTAAATGCTCCTACCATTTTCATTAACCAGATGGTGGATTTTTTTATTTTTTTTATTCTACATCAAAGGAATTTCATTTTGCTGGTCACATAAGGGATTTTCAGGTCTGACCTTAAGCTTTTTTTTTTTTTTATTCTGTCACAAAACATAAAAGACAACACTGAGTGTACATTTGCATTTTGGTTGGCTTGCACATTTCTGTCAGCGCTTTTGTCCAATCCTCAGCCTTTGTCTTACTTTAGCAATTTAAGTACCCCATCATAGGATTAATCACATAATTATTATCTTATCTTAAGACCCTGAAACTGTGTTTTCTCCATTAGTTTTTTTTTCCCCATGAGTAATTGAATCCCACATGATTCCATGATTTTCAGCCAGTTCGAACAGTTCTGATTATCTCACGAGAGATTTCTTTGTTTCTGTTTTTCTCTGTACTCTTCATACGGGTTTGAAGAGGGCGGGCTTCTTGTGGCAAAAGGTGATCTCTCATACTTCTGCTACCACCTCTTCTAACCAGAACTTGGCAACATTCATATTCATAACACACCAACGCAGTAAAGCGAGAGCTGAAGTCATGACGTCTCCTCCGGGTTTGAGTGTGTTCCACCGGCTCCTGAAATTCAATGCAAGCTTTCAAGGAACATTTCTTTCATCAGCCTTTCTGAAAAAATAAAGTATACTCTATGGTTTTACTGCACATGTTCATAATCATAAGGGATGGCTGCTAAAAACAGAATTACCACAACATACCATTGAGAATTTAGTTTGATTTCAAGACATTTGTGTTATTATAAACACTCATGTGTACCAAGGATGAGGGAGGCAGATCACACATATATGATGCTGGGAAGTGCTATTGGACAATAAAGGATATCTGTCCTCACAAGCAGACAAAACCATTGCACCATCAAGCTCTTAGTAATATTGAGTCTGAATTTAGTTTTGTTGTCAGACTGTGGAGGGCTGAGATGTACATGTACATGGTCAAGTCTTTCCATCGCTGCTCTGACGGTCACTATTTTTATGACTGCGTTTTGAGTTACTATGACAACAAGTAACTGAGGTGTCATGTCATTCGTGGCATAACTGCATCTTGAACAGAGTTTCTAATGCAGTGATGTTTGTATTTATTGCCCTTTCTCCTCTGTTTCAATGTTTCAAAAGTTATACTGGAACGAGATGGCAGTAAATGTTGCATCCTTTTTTTAATGTGGATGAAATGTTGTTAAAAATGCACAATAACAAAATGAACAAAAAGCAGATTGGCAGACTAATTTGACTAATATTTAAAGGCTTAAATGGTTGATAAAACCTAAACACATTTTTTAAAATGTGATTCTTGCTTGTTTTTGCTTTTTAATGTTATAGAGAAAAGCAGTGCTTTCAGGGTCTTCACTCTGAAGCTCACATTTTGAACAGTCAACAGTCAACACCTCCAACCAAAGGTCAAGCAAACAGCATATCTGCTTGCACATAGCTGTTATCTGTGGTTGAACGTCAAACCACCTGCTCGATCTCTTTGACATGAAGGGCCCCTCTCCACTGGCACCCCCACCTTCAGGAACACTTCTGTATCAACAGCACCCTTGTGATTACTTCCCAGGCTGGCAACCAGCCTCTGAGATCTTAAGAGCCATCAGACGTGCGAGGCCATCATCAGAGCTACAGCCCTGCAGCTTTGCCTTCAACATCCACTGAATCTGATATTACCTGATCAAGGGCTGTGTCTACTTTGTAGTCCAGGCTCTAGTCATTCCCTATTTGGAGTTCCAGAGGTGCCCTGTTGGCCGCCTCAGTTCCTCGTGCTTGAGCTGAGCTCACCCTCATCAGCAGTGAATTCTAACAGGGCAACCACTTTCTGTACTTTCTCTCGAATTAAATTCAGAACCCTGGGAATGGCTCTCAGGGCCGTGCAGGGTGCACTCCGATCTCTCCACGACTTTCCATTCCAGCCAGTTCAGTAATGCTACTCTGTCTTCCCTGAGGAGCCCCAGCCAGCCCTCCTTCCAACCTTGATTCAGCTCCCTCCTGACTCCTCACTTGTGGATTGACCTTCCGAATCCATTCAGGACTGCAGACTCACTCACTGGCTTCCAGTATGGACTGACAATCCCTCACACTTATCTCATTTCCTCCATCTTTTCACCTTCTTTTAATTCAGGTGATCTTGCTTTTTTTTATGTATTTAATTCTATCTTTGCTGGTTGTAATAATTTTACTTGGCTAAAGTTAAAGCCATTAGAAGATAAGTACAAAACCACCACCATATCTAAATGTATCAGATAAAAGGAGAATGTATTTAATCTTCTTTTGATCCTCACCAATATCTGTGTCTTTTCAACTTTATTGTATAAATTCTCCTTACCTTTGTCTGTCTGTGCTTTACAGAGGGTTAACAGAGCTTTTACTACCCACTAAAACTGCCCACTGCTGCTTGAGTTGATGCCCCGTTCAAACATACAGACTCAGTACTGACGATGACAAAGATTATCAGTTAAACCTCTACATGCAGGCATGTGTACCACTGCAAAGCACAGACTCCATAGGGAAGTTGAGGGAGGCTTAAGTGCATGCAAATGAGGGTTCAACAACACTTCTTAACTAATAGTCGTTCTCAGCTTCCACGCCTCTTGAAAAACTTTAATGAGCTATAGCATCTTAAAAAGAAGTGATTAAAGCACAGGAATTGCTCCATTGTGTGCTGTTATAGTGGCATGTTAAGAATGTAACTGCACAGTCAGAGCTGAGCACATGCTGTAAATTACATGCTTAATGCAAATACAGCCAAAAGCTTCAACTTTGTGAGAGGCAAGAGAGAGCCTGTCACTTTAAGAGAGCGTGTGTTAGGTCCAAACAAAACAATGAGTTAAAAGAGGCGTCAGAGTTGCTGATTGCTCTTGGTAATTTTGGTACGATAAGCGACCCCTCTCACATTACTCATAGTCACTGGACTCATGTTGACATAAAAGATATTGGCTATGTTATTTCTGAAAGTTATTCATATTTTATTATTGGAATGTAGGCTTTGGGAAATGACCACATTTGGATAGAGGAGTGCTGATATCAAAGACAACCAGATGTTCCTCAATCATTAGCTGCAAAGGCTGCTCTGCTCTTGTGCATCCTTTGAGTGATCGCTGATGTCCAGCAGTAAAGGCCCTTAAAAATAATTTCTCAGCTGGCTTCGTCCTCTGAATAATGAAGTCCTACGTGAACTCAGCATTTGCTGCCAAAGTTGGAGCAGTTTTGGTTATTTCACATTAGAGATTTATGTATTTATGCATTTCTTTTTTTTGCCCTTTTGTCACTGGTTTGAAGTGGGCAGTACTTAGTGGGTGAAAAAGGTGATGTCCCGTACTTCCATGCACCAATGATGGTGGAGGAGGAGGATTTAGGAACATTTGAATGAGAATCTGATGACAGTCAGTTTGATCAGTGACAGTCAGCCTGTCACTGATCAAACTGATCAAACCACAGCCACAGTCCTGATGATGAAGATGAGTTTTTAACCATTAAAGTCTTAATAAATAATAACTTTGGCTTTTGCTTATATCATCATAAGTATTAAGGTTACAGAGTATCATATTTTATTTTGTTTTTGAAAAATATTTCGATTTTGATTCTAGTTTAATTTCATTTTCAAATTTTTGCTCTAACGTTGTAAGAATTACTTATCTATTGTATTTTCTTGTACAACATCGGCTCAGAGTCACCAACCTAATACCGACTGATAGATTCATTTGCTGTCTCTTAAACACAGCCTGTCTGTGCTCTGTTGTTCCACAGGGCAGAACCTATTCTGCAGCGAATAAAGGAGGACCGGACCCGCGTGGTGTCTCCCTCTTTTGACAACATCAAGTACGACACCTTTGAGATCGAGGAGTACCCGCTGTCTGCTCAGGGCTTTGACTGGGAGCTGTGGTGTCGCTACCTCAACCCACCAAAGTCCTGGTGGACACAGCGCAACCACACGGCCCCTATCAGGTAAATAGAAGAAGAGTGCTTAGAAACCTGTTAGAGAGTTTTGTTTCATTGAAGGAAATGTCTTGTTATCATGAAAGAAGTGAGACACCAGCAAATAATCTACCAGAGCAGTATTCATTATTAATAAGTTGACTTGAAGCATATTGAAGTTGGTTTGATAAGATCATTTACTAAGCTCATTATTTTTACATCATAATTTCTTGCACACTAATCCCTATGAATAATTATTATATATGTAAATTCTAAGTGTACTATCAATATTCGAACCCTTAAAAAACCCCGGGGAGTGCTGCACAGCCAAAAGTACATTATGTGTAACTCACAAAAAGTGGAGTCTCATCAGAAGCTGTGGGCAGTCGCACAAACTCAAAAAGGAAAGCAGGTAATTTCGTCACCACTAATACAACCCATTTGATGCGTCCCACAGCGTGCATAGTCACTGCACAGTTGATAGAAATTTAAATATAATGATCCTGTTCTCGTACAGTTCGCCAGGAAAACACCGCCTCCACGGCAGATAAAGACTCACTGTAGAGGCTACTCACCAGTATCTGATAATGTGCCTGTTGTTGTGGTTCATGGCAAGTCAAATCAATGATGCAGTGTTTATAGATTTGAACAAAGACAAGAGGACATATCCTGCTCAATAATGAAATGGAGGAAGATGAATTCCCCCATTATTTATTTCTTTATCTTCTTAAGTACTTTTTTCTCAGGTGCAATTTGTCACTGGCTTTGCTCACCAGGGCCGATTATTGTCGTTGCTTAATCACTTTTAGGGCAGTCTTTTTTTTTTTTTCTAATCAATTACACATTTCTGAAGTAAATATGCATATTTGATGTCATTTTACTTTTCCTGATTAATTGAACATTGTGGTACATACACATGGAATTGGCACCCCTAAAGTGCCATATCAACTAGCATGAGGCCTGTATTATTGGCTCCTCTCTCTGTCTTTTAGAGCAGCCTTGTGTCAACTCTAGTTTTAATATTATATGTTTTTTTATGTGAAACTTATTTTAAAAAAAAAATGTTATGTTATTAACAGGGAACCTAGCAATGTTCTAGCAAACTCTGGTCTCTTGGCAAATATGGGTAGTCCGATGTGGATACAGGACTCAAGTGGACCTTGGAGGTGATCTGACCATGCTGCTTGTAAGGATTTGGACTCCGCTGTTGCTCACTGTAGCCAGTATCTCTCAACAGTACTAAGCTGTTTTTCATGCAGTGTAAGCATGAAAACTTATTAGAGTTACAGGATATGGTCTGGAATAGACACGGACATTTCACAGGACAAAGCCTAACGCCTCGCCCGGGGGCTTACAGTCAGGCACGGATACTGCGTGAGGTGAATTTGAGTCGTCTTCCTTCCTGGAGTCATAACTCAGTTCCATCGAGACATGAAATCCATAAATCTGCCTCAAAAACTTGGAAAACAGTTGCCTGAGAATCATCCCATTTTAAGGTTTCTTCAATATCAAAGTGCAAAGGATAGTCGTTTGTGCATCCATGGATATATTACAAACTGTTAATATCTAACTAATTCAGCGTACTTTGAATGGTGCCAGTTTGCTAATATGTAGAATGAGCAGCTCTTCCCATGAAGGAATTACAAGATGACCAGTGAGTTCGTTGAAAAACAGTAGGTAATTGCAGCTGTAATCTTTATTAGGGTGGGACTGAAAAATTACCCAATATGGGAAATATTAAAATCACGACAGAGCAGGTAATGTCAAAATCTCCCAGCTCCTCTTGAGAAATCAATCCAGTCCAAATGGGGCTTAACACACTTAAATCTTTAATCTTTTCCTAGCCCCATCTGTGACCTCAGCACCCCGTACATCACTTTGTCAGGTATTTCCTACGCAAACAAGTGGAAAATCAAAACATTATTAAATCTAAAATGTTTGCCTGGGGTGAAACTTACATTTAAATCCAGTATCTCAACTGACTCCGCCGGCCACTGGCATGGCCTAAGCAGGGAAGAGCAGGGATGAGTGGCACAGCCTGTGGAAGTATTTAATTTAAACGGCAGTTTGGGCTCGGACGAACATCTTATCGGATTAGCAGAAATGTGTTAGTTTTATTCTGCAAAAATAAGATGCAACCTCCTGCTCGGTGAAATATAAGCTCAAGGTAATTAATGATGCAAACATGATCACTCACTTGCTATTTAAAACTAAGTTGTACACAGTAGCTTCATCACCAGGGTTTCTTAGTTAAAATCATGCTGGGAAACCAAATGTTGATGAATGGTATTCTATATTTGATGTGTGTGACCGAAAGACGTGTGTTCATTCTACGAACCTGAAGCTGCATGTGATGTATTTTGTTAGCTTCATAGCTCTTTATCTCGTCTGCTCAATATACTGAACTGTGATATTGTTGGGATTGAAGAGTATGAAATAGACTGATTCTCTGATGCTTAATTATGATTTCATTGTGCGGTGAAAAGAGGATGTTCAGAGCAGGGAGTGGGAGGGCCTCGTTTCTATTAGCATTTTGGTTTTCCAAGTTCCTGGCTGTTTGCCAATCTGCGTATCCACAGGGAAGAGAAATTCACCCAAACAAGCTGTTTTTGCAGCGGTGCTGTATTTCATATTGATAAGAGGAGATGTGTGGGACTGACAGCATGAATACTAATAGGAGTTATTTTTCACTCCTGTTGATTCGGTTTGATGTTGATGAAAGACGCGCGGTGGCTTTCTCCCCGACGATTTCCTCAAAATGTCCTGAATTTGTTGTGCTAGGCTAGGACATCGTTTTGACAGCTGGATCATTGGTAAGTATAATGTACAGCATAGGTTTATCATGAAACGCTAAGGCCTATGTGAGGAGCACCAATGTGCAGCATACTTGAAAAATGGATCTTCAGGCCTTTGATGCTCAGTGCAGGGCTAATTGTGGGTTAGAACTGTGCTTGTGTGTGTCATGAAGAACTTTTTGCTATTCATTTTGTCACACATTTTTTTTTACCTCTTTCTTTTCTCTGACCTCTTCTCTTCTCCCTCCACTCTCTATTTTAGGAGCCCTGCGCTGATTGGCTGCTTTGTGGTTGACAGGAAGTACTTTGAGGAGATTGGCCTGCTAGATGAAGGCATGGAAATTTACGGAGGGGAAAACGTGGAGCTTGGCATCAGGGTGAGTCGGCTTGAGAAACTGTATCTTCAACACAGTCCCACTCCAAACCCGTCACATGTGGCTGCTTAGTCAGGTCAGTCACTTTATGGCAATGGATATGCCTTTAACATAATCCTTTAACGTGCAGGGCTCCAGGGTCAAGTTAGCAGTAGTCAATATACAATGTCTGGTTACACTTTCAAAATAAAGCTTGCTGAGGCTTGGTTAGGTTTAGGAAAAGATCAGAGCTTTAAAATAACTGCATTACTTATATTACTTGCGTACGTGCTGGGAGTGAGAATGGGCTGTCTATGGAAGCCCATCTGACCACCCTGCATGTTGAAAAATGACACTAAAGGGGTATCCAGTGCCTGAAAGTGTGACACCAGTAGGTTCTGACCAAGTGCCTGTATGTGACAAGTGAGAAGGGATGGTTGTCTTATGAGCCACACGGCCATGGCAACCACATTCCAACGCTATACATTTCTGCACCCAGCATACAGGCGTCCGTGTAATAAAAATATCTGGAACACAGTGTAATTTGTGCCCTGTACACCATAGAGACATCCACTGTCGTCGTCTTCCAAAGTGAAATATCCTCAGCAGCGGACACGTCCAGCATACAGAAAAAGGATGACCTTTCCTCTGACAGAACAGGGCCTTTATCAGCCATTCATATTATTCATTTAGTCTGACTCAGATTAGTAATGATGTGACAACTGCCAGATAACATTGTGACAGCAATGTAATGAAATTATATTTGATTTTTTTTCTATATAATGCAACTATATTACTTGACATTTATTACATTGTGAGGAATGTCATTTTTCTGTTGTGTGTTGCAGTTTGTTGCAGTTCTTCTTGCAGCATCAACAGGTTTTAAATCATTTTTAGGGAGCTTCACTGCAGTAATACCGTTACTGCAGGAGTTTAATCTCTAATCTGGTCCCCAGAGGCTGAAGGCCCTGCAAAAGCACCGTCCTCTTGGAGCTGATTTACAGCCCCATGAGGACGCAACTGTTGGAACAGCTTCGAGACTGAAGGGATGCAGGAGACATCCGAGGGAAACTGTTGACTCAGGCTTCGTGCAGGGTGATTTACGATGTAGTGTCAGTGGAGTACAGGTTTTATATCAGTCCAGGCCTGACTGACGCCGATCCAAGCCACTGGGTTAACAACACATCACACTCTGAGAAAATGTATAATTCTCTCAGGCTTGAGGATGTTGGGTTCAGATTTAGTGGACAGCTGTGGACAACTGATGATAGAAGAGCCTGAGGATAAGATGCCTGCCCTCCAGGGTATAGGTTTGGTCTCAACACTGGTAAGGACACAACAACCTTAAACTGAAGAGAAGTATGATGGAGACGTGGACGAGCCAGAAGATCAAACTTTAGATAAAAGGAGGATAAAGCTTGCGTTTAGCAAAGGTGGGACAAGCATCAGCTTACTATTTTTGAGACCTGTGCACCTGATAGTCAAGCAAATATAATATTTTACTCCTAATAGTTTCTTAACAATCATAGTGAAAATAGAGAAATACCACCAACCCCAGCATCTACTAGAGGAACTGCAGTTTAAAGCACATTTAAATGTGTTGCATCTTGATTCCGTATTCATGCATCAATTAAAAAATGATGCACCACCTACGTATGATCACATGCTGATTTTTTAGGGAACATTATGAACCAGGAAACAGCAATATAATTAAACAGATGGCCTGCATCTATCACTATCCTGGGTGGTGAACGCATCCCACAGTGTCCCCACTAAGTTTATGCCCCCATCCCCCCCCCCCCTTCATGCAGATTGCCCTCACCAGTTATGACACTGTAGTGAAGGCTTGGAGAGAGAAGGAGAGAGGGAATCAGTTTGGGTCAGTCATGTTGCAGCTTCAGCTCAAACAAGCAAAAGGATACTCATAATAAATAAATGATGGCACGCTAAATATTCCCTTTAAAATGGCTCTGACCTGATATCATAAACATTATATGATGTCATGAATATAAATGACTAAATCTGCCAAAGGCTTAAAGTGTCCTGTTGTTTTGGCACATTGTGGGTCATTGGCAGTGATGTGACTCATAAAAGGCTTTTGTGCAAGGCTCGGCCTTGACTTTCTCCAGAGAGGGCTTGAATGTCAGATCTGTAAATTCAAGTATTACGAGTCCGATAATGGATTTCCCCTCAGCTCCTCGCAGCGCAGTGACCATGAGTAATCTGCAACATCCAGAGAGGTTATTCTCTGTTGTAGAGCTCTTTCGCCATATAATTCTACAGGGTAAGGCCCTACTGTAGAGACAAATTGCTTGAACACCTGTTGACATTAGCACAGAGGAGACTTGGATGACTTATTCAGTGTAGCATAAGCAGTGAGGCCACAAACAGCCGGTCTCTCCATGGGAGGAGATCTCACCATTACTACCTCGACCCGGGCAGTCCGTGTTTCTCTGACCCACATCAGATGCTCCCTCCAGCTGTCGGCAGCTCGCCCCACATTACACTTTAGCCTATGCACTGAAAGAGGGCCAAGAGTCACGCACAGTGCTGCAAATCAGTTGCCCTCTGCAGCAGTGACAGCAAACACTGAACTGAAGCGAACCTGTTTCAGTGGAGAGACACTTCAAAGCTACTGTTGAGCTTGTGTGTTTTACCCCCGTCTATCCATCTGTATGTGAGGTTTCTGAACGGTTGAAAGGCAGCGAAAGGTTAGCAAGAACCATCAGTCAGAGGAGTGACATTTCTTTTCTACGACAAACACTCGCAGTGCCACGGGGGTATTTGAAGTCAGAACCTGACATCAAATATAGCCCCAACAAGGCCGCCTTCACACACACTCACACATCATCAGTGTCAGTAATTTCCTACCACATATTTTTGACTATAAAGACATCAAAAATGACAAGAGAAAGTCAATATTTCCGTTTTTTTGGGAAAGTAGCAGACTGCACTCCAAAAGAGCCCTTTGCAGATCAATGATTATGTAAATCAGCAGTGATATTTTGACAGAATCAGTTCTGCATACGTGTCTCAAGGGCATTGCTCTTACTCTAACTAATTCATCATGTGTTGAGTTCAGCCCAAGGTTTAAGTCAGAAACCAGCCAGTTTGTTCTATTTCTATCTCCCTCATGCCAAACACAGGCGCCTTTTGTTATCAGCGATGGGATTTTTTTC
Source organism: Chaetodon auriga (assembly GCF_051107435.1). Taxonomy (NCBI): domain Eukaryota; kingdom Metazoa; phylum Chordata; class Actinopteri; order Chaetodontiformes; family Chaetodontidae; genus Chaetodon; species Chaetodon auriga. The sequence continues at coordinate 21,142,296 of NC_135079.1, read as the reverse complement.
CCCACTTTCTGCAGAAGCGCTCCGTATCTCTGGCCTGCATGCTCCTATTGTGATAAAGATTGCTTTTATGAAGCTTCATCTACGCCATGGCATAATATTGTGCATATTTAGTGCTCATTGGCCCATGCCGTCTTTTTTTATCTCAACGGGCGGTCCTCCTCAGCATGATTTATAATTCACAACTTCATTTGTTTTTGCCTTTCGCCTCTCATTTTCTCATTAAAACTTTTAAAAACACAAGTCCGCAAGCGAGATTTGTTCCGCTTTAAACCAAAGAAGACAGACTGAGACACAATTACGGATGCAAATGTGCTGCGTTTTGTCTGGGTGACACACACAGATACATCAGCCAGACGCTACTTTCCAGACATTGGATGCCAACGCACACACATAAACCGCAACTACTCAGCGTCACCATGATGTTCCATGATGTTTTCCGGGTAACAGCTGGCGCATGGCCCTGTTTTATCCCACAGAAGAAGGCTTTTTTATTTAGAAGGAAGATAACAAAAAAAGAAAAGGCTTTAGGAAGGATGGCTCAAGGATGATGAGGAGAAGGTGTTACAGTATTCTCTCTCTCCCCATTTCCCTCTCTTCTTCTCTCTGTACTTCCCACTTTATCTCCCTTCACTTTTATCCCGTCACCTTCTCTGCTTTATGTTTCAGGTTCTTCCTGAATCTGTCCTCTTTCTCTCCCTCCTCACTGTCCGCTTTTTTTTCTGGTCTCATTCTCTATCTCGTTCTGCACACCCACACGCTCAGACATAGATTGTTATGCTCGAAGAATAGCTCCTTATACTCTAACCCTGTGTTGTAAATCCTTTATAGAGAACGGTGAGGTATTTCTGAGGGAAGCGTGTATTATCTCAGAATTTGGCTATAGTTTGTGCTCCTGCCTGGGCGCCAGGCCAGTGCTACAGTTTCACTGTTGTTCTGCAGTAGCTCTTTGCTTTGGAAGGATACAGGGAAGGAGGCTGGCCGGCAGGAGGGATTATAGCGCAAACACACCAACAAAGTGCAGGACTGGAATAGAGAGAACAGGCATCTCTATTTAAGTATGTATTCTACAACACTTGTTTTGTAGGTACACTGAACTCCTAAGGTGCCCGCTGCAGAGATTTAGCAGTGCTATCATGAAATGTACTATTGGTTTACTTCAGAAAAGTCAGAAATGTGTGTTACCATTGCAAAATCATCACTCTTTACTCTTTATTTGGACCGTCATTCGTGTCCACCAGTGGTCTCTATTCCACCTGGGGTCCATACGATAGAAAGACTACAATCCAAGTCACACACAAAACAGCACAATACAAGCCAAATACAAAGATCGGGAAGCAAGCGAACCATATTTACACATGCAACTGCAAACAGGAGGGCGGCCTACAGTGGAAACAAGACAAAATTATCACACACCCACAGCAGTGAAAAATATACAAAAACTCACAAAAGGTTTCCAAAAACAGCAACAAGAAAATATCATCTAGGTGAGACTCAATTCCTGCTTCAGTTGACTAAACAACTGTAGTGGCAACAAGAAAGGATTCCATTTACATCTGCTTACTGTTGAAAATGCGTAGCTGAAACATGTAAAAGAAGCTGAAATGGCAGTCAAAACACGACCAGAGAAAGAAGATAAAATAACATTGGTTATTGGAGTGGAAAACTGAAAGAAGCTGAAGTTTGAGCTTAAGTTTATTCACTAAAGTCTTAATTCAAGTGTAAGCGCTGGGAGAAAGAGGAGAACGATGCCATCAGTATTCAAACACTTCAAGGAGGTGAAAGTGCTGAAATACGCTGAGCTGAAAGTGTCACTCGAAGCGTCACTAAAAGCAGAAGAACTGTCAGTTCAAATAGAACCGCTGAAAGCAGTTGAAGAGTAAGAGATGAATGGAGCTGAAGTAGCAGCTGGTGTGTGAGTGGTAGCCGTAGCTGAAATGTTATTCTAAGTGGACGCGCTGGAGGAGGATCAAGTGTGGAAGGATTCCTTTAAAGTGGCGGTCGGCAGGCAGGATTACAGCACAAACGCACAGTGCAGGACCGGAAAAGACGGGACAGGTGTTTCCATTCAAATCAGGACTCTCCAGGGCTCGTTTGGTCGATAGACTTAACTCTGAAGGTGTCCGCTGCAGAATTTTAAGCAGCGCTATCATGGAAATTCATGTCGCTTTACTTCATTAAAGTGAGAAATGGTGTTACCATGGCAGAAGCATCAGTGGACTGCACATTGTAGTGGCAACTAGAAAAGACTACATTTTCTGTCGAGCATTTACATCTGTTTCCTGCTGAAAATGAGACATTTTAATGTTTGAAACAGTTGAAACTCTCAAAGAAGTGGCAGTGGAAACAGTGAATGAAAGAAGCTGAAGTGGCAGCTAAAGTCAAAGCACTGATAGAAATGTCATGAGAAGCGTAAGCACTGAGTTTAGTTGAAGATTCAGTAGCACTGAAAGGTACTGAAAACGCCAAAGGTTGCTAAATTGAACTGAAAGTGTGCATTTCTATGTGTGCCACGAAGGTGTGGCAGTGTGGCGGCAGCGTGGAGGTCCTGCCCTGCTCCAGGATCGCACACATCGAGCGTGCACACAAACCCTACACGGAGAACCTGACGGCCCACGTCCGCCGCAACGCTCTGAGGGTGGCTGAGGTCTGGATGGACCAGTACAAGAGTCACGTCTACATGGCCTGGAACGTTCCACTACAGGTAAACACACAGCGCGCCTGGAAAATTACGCGTGTGGGCGTAATTGCTTACATGTTTGTTTGCATTCACAAGCTGTGTCACAAATCTCCTAGCAACAATGACTCGTGCCATCATGGAGGCGCACTGGAGAATCATTTGTAAATGGTTACTGTGACACTCTGAGCTGCTCTTTTAGACCTGTGAGCCCTGTTCAAGGGTTAAACATGGTTGGCAAAGCAGTCCAGACCAAAATCTTTCTAAAACCTGCTCAATGGAAGCTAAAGGCTAACGTGAAATGTTGGTCTGCATGAAGACATCCTGGTGAAATTTGGTCTTTCTGTTGCTTTTGGCTCTTTGTTCTCAGTGGTCCATGTGCGGCCCCTGAGGCTGTCCACCGCCGTGTCTGTTTTGATACCACCACTCGGGGTTGCAAGAGTCAGAAATGATTATATTGTTCAAAAAGTGACCTTATCAACAACAGACTACAGATTTCAAAGATCTATTGTACTCATTTGTACACTGTCTATGTGTATATATGATTGAACTACATACATGCAGTACATACATAGATGAATTTATGTTCCTTGGCCTCAACCCTTACTCATTATAGCATGAGCACCTAACTGCATCTGGATAAGTAGAGCTGGTCATTTTATACAATTTGATGACACTTTGTATCTTGTTTGCTTACTTCTCTCTCTTCACTGCTCGTCCTCTATGTCTCCAATTCTTCACTATTAAGCACGTCTGCACTGTGAGACGTAGACAGTCCTTTTAGAGACAGTGCTCATAGCTACTGTTACCTAATGTCGGGCTCCAAATAACCACGATTGATGAATTTGTTGATCATTATTTTCTATTAATCAGTTAATGTTTTCTTCTGTGAAATGTCGGCAGTGAAAAATGCCCTCCACATCCTCGCAGAGCCCAAGGCGAATTCATTTCATATTGTGTGTTGAGTCCTGCCAGCAGTAAATCAGATCTTCAGCGGTTTATAACAGAGAAAAGCAGCACATTCTCAAGTTTGAGCAATCACTCAATCATCACATGTTGTCAGTTTATTCAATCATCCATTACGCTTCTCAGCAGCAGCCCAAAACCTGTGGTTTGTGCACTGCCTCGCCATCTCTGTCCAATTTTTCTTTTTAAAAACTTCCTCAGTTTGGTCCCTCCTCACTCAATGACATCCACTCCTTCCTCTCTGTCATTGCCATGGTGTGTTGCTCAGTATTATTTTGAGCTCACGTTGCCGCTCTAAGGATGCAGTGGTGCTAAAACGACCCTGAATTCTGCATTCATTTCTTGCAATATTGGAAACTAGGAAGTTGAAGCTTATTGTCCTTACTGTTTTGTTCAAGGTTAGAGTATAAGTAAAAAATATTGTCAGTTCAGATAAGCTTTTATTTATTTCCTCGTCTAGAACTCAGGAATAGACATCGGGGACATTTCTGAGAGAAAGGCCCTGCGGTCCAGACTCCAGTGCCGACCGTTCAGCTGGTTCCTCTCCAACATCTACCCCGAGCTCCGATCCTACAGCAACACGGTTGCTTATGGCGTGGTGAGTTCAACTGTCTCCTTAGTTCCTGGGATTCCTAAACATTTACAGTCTGCAACCACGATTTGAGTAAATTCATTATCGTTACGCTGACAGATAGACTCGCAAATTAAACTGCGCTGCTGTTCATTTGATATAGGAGCCCAAAGGAACAAGTCCACAAAGTCTGGATCCCAGCCCACAGTTTGAGAAACAGTGCACCGTGCACATCCTCACTCAGTCCCCACAGAAAGTCCTCAAAGCAGAGCATAAAGTATTCAGCAGTATTTGAATTCATTATGAAACAGAAACAAGACACTCCTTTAGCTTTATCAAAAAATAATATGCCTTTGTTATGGCAGCTTACCAGCAAGGAGTTTCAAAAATGTGTGAACATATTTTCATGTCTTTTCTCTTGTCACATTTCAGCCAAAAGGCAACAATAATGTATGAAGGCCCTTCATGCTGTGCTCCCACAATTAAGAATTGTATTGAGATAAAGTGCTATGCTGTCGTGTTTTTGGATGTTGTGATCACAATATGTTTCTACCTCTGTTTGAGTATTGTTTTCACTGAGGCTGTTAATTTTGTCATGGGGGGGGGGGGGGTTGTGTTTATTTTAACCTGCATTAACAGGCAGCCAAACACATTTAACACATATTATCATCTTATAATATTGTTATGGGGATGAAGCACTTACCTCTTTACACATGCAGCAGACACTGGACACAAACATCAGCACATTTGGAGTCATGCTTGTGTCCACCTGATGAACAGAAGTCCAGCATTCAGTCTCTTCTAGCAGCTCTTGAGGGAAGTGACTGACTCTGACCGGCCCGTCACTGGCTGTGTCTCTCTCCTGTTTGTTGCTGGACACTGAGTTTATCAGAGCTTTTTCCCCTGAACGCAGCTGCCTCCTGCAGCATGGCAGCATGGGAAGACAGCAGCGAGAGTGAACCACAACAGTAGTTGCTGGCAGTGAAAACAGAAAAAAAAACAGCTGGAGGTTCTGTGGAGTGATGATCTTTCTTTGGCTTTATCGCTACAAGTGAGAGTCGTATAGTTCCTCATAGTCATTAGATCTATTATTAATATGAAAATATTGATTAGAGCAGCTATTCTGTAATGTAGTTTTTTGCATGGCCATTTCTCGGATTGTCTGTTTCCAACCAAAACTTGTTTGGCTGTAGTTGTGACCTTAGCACTTCAATAGCACTGAGCACTGACTTTTCTTATTATATTAGTTTGTAATGCCTCACCATGCCCATGAAAGCTGAGGCTAAATGCTCCTTTTTCAGGTTGGCAATATAGTTTGAAATCCTTTGTAATGTTTCCAGGGCTGCACATAACTTTTTTAGTCTCAGGGGAGAACCAGGAGATGCTGTTTGATACTCACCCCATACATAGCATGGTCTTCATAAAAACATCTTCCTCACTGTCCTCCTCAGTCTCCCCCACCGTTCTCCGCTTCAGCTTCCCGCATGGTAGATGATGAAGCTGCAGCTCTCAGTCCCTAGTTGAGCTTCTGATTAGCTGACACAGACACAGTGTAAATAACCTCCCCCTGATGTCCTCTGATCCATCAAAGAGCAGCCCTGAAAATTCAGCGGACTGCAGCTTTGCAAGAGGGCGGCTGGACTTTTCAGCTTGTCTAGCTTGCTTGTTAGCAATAGAATACCCCTGAATATTTCTGACACTCTGTTTGCCTTGGAGGTGAGGCGTGATGAGGAATTCATGCTGTTTCTGTATTATTCAAAGTGTTTTATCGTATGGCCAGATGATTTTACAGAAACCAACCAAGCATTGGTTGAGCATTGAAGTGAAATAGTATAACACCTACTCATGACTAAACATTTCCACTAAACTTAACTTTTCCAAGTATTTCAAGTTGTAAAACTTTAACTTTTCCATTAAGGCTGAGTCTAATTGCACGCGCAACTTGGGATATATACTTCTCTGCTGAAAGAGCTCACTTCAAATCACAGCAGCAGGGCGCTGAAAGGGTGAACGTTTTTACGCCACTTAATTTCTGCATGGCTATTCCTCTCTTCAGCTAACGGCTGTGGGAGGATTTTGCATAATTGAAAAATGACAGTAATCTGTTGAAAGCTGAGTAGAATTATCCCACCACTGCTCCTGCTGATAGCGGAAGAAAAATGAGCACTTCTTGCTGAGTCCAAGTACTAATAATTTATTAATTTCCTTTTTGATTGTGATCTTTGATTGCGGCTTCATTCTAACTCTTTAAACTCATACGTTAAGTGCGGATATAGTTTGAGTCGTCTGTCTTGTGCGAGTTTGAATGCAGCCTGAATATTACACAGAGCCTATTTCCTTCAGGTTGAAAAGGTTTTATTCTTTCGGCTTTATTGACTCTGCATGACTTCAGGTCTGTCACTGAGGAGAAAAATCATACGCACTGATGCGAGGGGGGGGGCGGTTTGGTTCTGTAGCAGCAGCTCTGAAAACAGCCTCTGTGCCACCTCTTGTGTTTGTTGTTCGATAAACACTTGCGAGCTGGATGGAGTTATTTGTTGACACTACTGAGCATGTGCGGGGGCTCGGCTTTGAGCGCGTGAGATGAAAGTGTTGCCGCAGTGACATCTGAGAGATGTAGATATGAAGTTTACATATTTGACAAAAAACTATCTCTCACAGGAGATAGCAGCCGGAGAGAGTACAACAAGTGTTCTGCTGTGATGCCATCTGTGGATGCTGTTTATAATCTCATCTCTTATTTAACATGAAGCATAAGCTGCACGAACGCACGGCTCACAACCGGTAAATATTGAACAAAGAGGAGATGATACAGTGTATTGAGATTCGTCCAGCTGTTTTAAATGAAACACATTCGCATGGTGTGATGAACTTGAAAGGTTTGACCAAATTAAGCCTTGTTCAAGCACACTATGTACTTCAAAAAAGCAAGGAAATAAAAAAAGTTTCATATTCACTGCAATTTAACCCTCACCAGCCCAGTGAAAATTTGCCTAAAATGCCTATCCGACGCATACGCAAAGTAAGTTGATAGCTGTTGAACCATTTGGAGTACATGCATGATTTTGATGTCTTTGGAAAGGTACCACTCTGAACTTTTATCCCCAGCAGTCAGAATCATTTTGAGTGCTTCTGGTATTGAGTGATAGAAATTTGAACGCACTGAAGTAGAAAGGCTTTTTTCCACCTGAATATTTTTTGCATATAGCTGGAAAACACAATGGGGCCACAGCATGAAGCCTTACCGTCGTCCAATTCAATAAAAACTGATTTCAATACCATGGAAATGGAATATTTTTATGTTTTCTCTAATGGGACATATAGGTGTCCTCCCAATAAAGGCAATTTACTATATATTTATCTACATATACTGTATATGTAGATATTTATGATACATTCATATTTAAGGGATTTATTCCTATATTTTTGACTATATATCTTTTTATTTAGGCCATTTCCTATGTTTATCACTTCAAACCGTGTGAAATCCCTAATTTGACGTGACTCTGTGAATTACCCACTGAAGGGGCATATCGCCATTTTCAGAATTTCATTGACCATTCAAAGCGTCAGTCATCTGCAGACTCAGTAATGATTGGCTCGATCTTCACACGGAAGACGAGAAGAAGGTCCACTGTTCAACTTGGACTGTTACTGGACGCTCTAGTTACTAGGCTTCGTACGGCAGATCGTGATTGATCAGGTGAGATGTCATTTGAAACCTGTAACAAAAGACGAGCTGGAATCACATTTGCTGTCAACACAACAGGCTTTAGCCATACTAGCATTATGGCTGCATGGGTGGCATCGTCAGTCTGTGAGTTGAGTCAGTCCACCACTTTGGTCCACACTGAAATATCTCAGGATGGATTACCATGCAATTTGGTAAAACTCTTCATGGTACCCAGAGGATGAATTCCATTTCCTTTGCTGTAACACCAACATGCAGGTTTCAGTGAAATATCTCAACAACTGCTGGAAGAATTGTCATGAAAACTCATTCATACATTCATGTTTCCCTCGGGATGAACTGTAATAACTCATTGATCCCCTGACACTTTTTTAAACTATCAGTTTAGAGTTTTAATTTCTCCAACACATTCATTTAAGACCAAATACCTGCAAAACTAATGACATTCCCATAAGCCTCAGCTGTACTCTGTGTTTAGTACTGATTGGCAATTATTATCATGTTGGCATGCCAAAACTAAAATGATGAACATGGTAACAGTATACCAGTGAAACATCATCCTGCTGGTGTTGTCACTGAGTATGTTAGCATGCTAACATTAGCTCAAAACACTGCTGTGGCACAGCCTCACAGGGCTGCTAGCTTGGCTTTAGACAAAATGCTGTTAATGAAACTAGTTCATACTGCGATACTCAGCTGTCAAATTATTGAACCACTGTAATAAGTGTGACAGCAACGTGAGATACTGTGAAGCAGAACACTTAGCTCGGCCCTCAAAGGTGGATCCAGAACGGTGTGGAAAGCCCACAGGACTGTGTGTGATGTGACTGCAGAGGAGTGGTGGGATGCAGCGAGTGAACTGAGGTAGATCTGTAGTCAGTGATCTATGTAGTGTAAACAGCAAGTAGGATGACTGGGCACTCTGCAGCAGGTGGAGAAGGAAAGCTTTTGCACAATCGATGTAAAAATATTAGGAGAAAATGAAGGTTTCCCCATATTAACACACATCATAAACTCCAAATAGTGCGCCTTTTAGACTTGTTTGTTTGTTATGAGTCTTGGATGCAGCCAGTAAGCCTTTTTATTCATCTTTAGATATTAATGTTTGTATTTTGCTAACATTTATGAGGAATGGTAAAGCGGACCTCGGCCCAGACCACAGAGCTTGAATGGATAAACAGGCATTTCTATTCAAATCACCACTTTTTAAAGGTCACTTGAATGGCATGGCTTAAGATGGCTGCCACAGAATATTTACAACGCTGTGGAAGAAAAGGGGTAGAACGTGAGACTCAAAGCCAAACTGCTATCGCGACAGATCTAATGGCAGCTATAACATTCAAGATTTCTCAATGTGTCCTTAACACTGAGGGAAATGAGTAGTTAGAATGAAAGGTGTCACTAATAGGGACAAATCCACAGAGAATTATCAGCCAGTCTGAAGCTCTGCTGGCATGTTTCACCTCTTTTATTTCATGGTTTTGGCTTTACAGCACATTTGCTGTTTGGTTCAGTGTCACTGCTCTTATGACCTTGTTTTCAGTGACAGCGAGCGACGGCTTCCAGGGGGGAAAAAAGCTCTGATAAACCCACTGTAGCCACCCACAACAGCACACAGACACAGTGAGCCACTAGCTGGTGAACACAGTGGAGCATTTAGCAGCTAAATAGCCGTATATTTCTCAGAACTGGAGACAAACCAGAGCAAAAATGGCAGGGAACACTGGACTTGCGTCTGTCAGGTGGACAGAAACATGACTCCAGTCATCTGTCTGTTGGATGCTTATGTAGGTGCCTTTTCTGCTAAAGCACTGCTTGTGTTATGGTTTCTCTGCCTCATAGTGGCCAAAAACACATTAATGCAACTTTAAACTTGATTTGAATAACTTTAAAACTGTAATTAAGGGAAACCTGGTCATGTTTATTGGATTCATTCTGCTTGTATTGAAGTAACCTAAGTCAAAGTAAGAACGTCACAGCTTTTTTAGTGTGGCTCGTAGCTGGGGTAAACACATTTAAACCTGCAATATATTTTAGCCACATGGGGAAAGCAGACGCAGGTTGTAAATGAACACACTGGTGTAATCACCATAAAGTTGTGTGAGCAAACCCTTGGCTTTTTTGCACATTCAGCAGACATGCAACAACATTAGCATTCATTTGGAGCCATATTTCCAACCACCTGGTTTTGGTCTCCACCAACTCCTGAGGGAAATAACTGGCTTATAGCTGCTAAATGTTTACCAGCCTCTAAATTTCTCTGCCTGTCGTACGGCACTGGGCAGGTAGCAAACATTCAGTTTTTAGAGCTTTTTTTGTGCTTAAAACAACTGCCTGCTGAGTCTAAAACTATAAAACTAAAGCTATAAAACTCAGTGGAGCTGAGGGGAACTGCAGAATAAGGTGACAACTCTCTGTGGGGTCGTAGCTACTCACACACAAGTAGTAGTGATACTGTATCACATTACAGGGATACAGAAATCACATACAGAATGCAGAAATATTGACTGTGGCCACTTTAAGGACGTATATCTGCAGATTTGGTTGCTCTGTGTTTCTCATTTCCATGCAACCTTCAAAATGCCCGAGACAAACTGCTGCTCTGCTGCAATACAGAACCAAAGCAACCATGAACTCTGAGCAAGTTCAGTTCAAACATTTGAAATAACTGGTAATGACCAAGCAGGATCACTGAAGTTTAAATCACTCACACAGTACGAATGTTTTCTGGCCCAGCTCTCACAGTTGTTCCAAGACAGAATTGACTGGTTATGAATATCAGCCTTGGGCTTAAACTGTCTCGAAAAAGTGTATAGAAGGAAATGGCAGTGATGCACAGAAGTGGTACACATTAACTGTAGCATGGAGAGCCGGTGCATCATCATTTTTTCAGAGCAGACTTCTTCTTATTCATCTCAAGCAGCACTTGTGATGGCTGACCTTCTCTTCAAACTGCTTGACCCGACCCGCAGACAGAGACATTGATGGAAAAGACTCTGCTGTGGGCTGGTCAGACACAAGTTTCTCGTCTGCCACAGTGTTTTGGTTTCTCCGGCTGAATATATGGGTTGGGCTGAAATTGCCTTTGTCTTTATATTGGTAGATATGCACCCAGATTTATGATGATTGGATAAATCGTTCACAAGCTATGGCCATTTTCCTGCTAAGGCCTGACCCTTGCAAGGTTTTTTGGTTGATGGCAGCCATGTTTTTTGACTGCTCTTATTCATTTATAATGGAAATGTTACCTGCTAGTCACATAACTGGTTTTCAGTTTATGCCAATTGACAAAAAATCCATAATGGTAGACCTTCTATGGTACATAGGCTTTTTCGTAGAGGACATTGAGCTGGACTTCAATTGTGAGAGTCACATCTTGTCAAAGACTGAGGTCGTTTCTCAATACCAAGTACGCCAAGTTCGGACTTACGAACTTGGCAGTTCGGACTTAGCAAGTTCGACTTGGGAGTACAGTCTCTCCAGGACGGGAGGACGCAGGATGGTCAATCTGCAATAGGGACGGCAGTGTACTTGATGACGTCACCATCGCGGCTCGTCTGCCGGTTATCTCCGAAAACTTTGGAGCAAATTTTAAACTACGCGCTATCGTGATGAATCGACCACAGATTTTAAGTTTTAACATCCACTTTCTCACATAAAATAATCTTAAAACCACATTCCGTACTACCAAAACAGTAGTATTTCGAAACTTGTAACTTTACAGTTGTGAGTCCTCTCCTCCGCGATCGTTGCTACGAAATGCATTCTGGGATACGTGGCTGCCCCAAGTCCACACAAGTCACCACCCGATGCATCCTCGATAAAATGGGAGGGGCAAGAACACATCCGGGTATTTGACTGTACTTTGCGAGATGCGGACTTTTTAATTGGAACAGTACTTGGGCTCAGACTGATGACGTTTCTCAAGTACACAAGAACACAAGTACAGAGAAGAACGCATATTGAGAAAGGCCTTGAATTTCTGGGGCCTTAAGTACAGCTCCACCATCTAGATGATCTGGCTCATGTTTCGTGGGAAGCGCTTGCACATCATTTCCAGCTATGAGGCCGAGTTTCCTGTTGTCAGCTCATTCCAGCGCACGACAATTTGAGCCGCTGCAGCAGACTAATAATAATGATAAAAACACAATATGGTTCTGCCCCTTTGGACTTTGAACCATAATAATAATAATAATAATGATAACAATAATAAACCAGCACAAACAGTTTCTTTGGGACTTAAACCCTGATAATAGATCTGGGAATGAGGTAACATCACTAAACTGAAGCAGATAACGAGAAAATAGAAAGAAGTTGAAATACAACTTTCCTTTAAAATCTGCCTGTCTGACCCTGTAAATGCCTGAAGGAACAAGGACAATGTGAGCTCTATTGATTGCCCTGTGTTAATTAACACATATTGCAAAATTAGTTTATAATGCTCTGTGGAATACAGCCAAATTGTAGGAGGAACCTGCCATCCAAAATGTACAGATGCTTTTCCTTTTTGAAATATTACTCTGCCGCTGCCAAAAGAAGGTGAAGGGTAGTGTAAAGTGTTTGTATGACTTTCTCCTGGCAAGCAGTAATTAGCCTACAGAGCTTCCATTTGTCTTCACTTTAGCCACACAACTTGAGCCGTGTAGCGTGCCACTCTGTCATAATGGAGTAATTAATAATGCAGAGACAGAGAGAGAAAGATAGATGGAGGGGACAGAGAGGGGTGCGGGGAGAAGGAGAAAGACTCGCTTGCCTTCTACACAAAGTACGTCAAAAGATATCCATCTATAAATGAAACCAGGAATGTATGTTAGTGGCTTAAAGGAATATTTAAACATGTTTTAAACACGCTTCAATCTGAGATGAGAAGAATCAGCCTGGAGGCATGATGTGTTCAGTGTTTGCTTCTACATTGTTGATGTAAGGCTTAAACAAAAGAGACACGACGTGTGAATCAGACAGCTGTAAAGTTCATGAGAGGTGTGTTTTCAGCAGCTGGCCGAGCTGCTCGTCCCTGCCTCCAGTCTTTGTGCTAACATAGGCCGAAACTAAACCGAACACACAGACAAGAGACTGATATCGGAAAGAAAGCCAATAAGAGTATTTACAAAAACACTCAACCATTGAATACTGCTGAGCTCTAACAGCCTGATACTGCATTAAGTGGGAGCGTAGATTGTTTGTGCCGCAAATGTGATGACTAACTGTGTGCATGAAAGAGAGGTGTCCTCCTCCTCTTCCTTTGTCTTTTATTGTAGTAGTCATATGTACAAGCCTGCATCCTTCTGAGTTTTATCATAATTGGAGATACATCAGATCACGTTTTCATTTTCGCTTTCTCTCCACCTCTTGTCTCTGTCTTATTTTACAGTTGAAGAACAGTCTAAGAGACAACCTGTGTTTGGACCAGGGACCTGACACTGACAACGTTCCCATCATGTACCTCTGTCATGGTATGACACCGCAGGTCAGTGGGCTCTCACTCTGTTCGGTTCTCTTTTATTTGTTCTGTTCTGCCTCTTCAAACACATGGAGAGTAAAACACTAATCACACAGAGAGGTTGCAGTATAAAGCTGCACTGCTTCACAGTCTTTGTTATTTTAAATCAGGGATTTAGAGAGGGCAACTATTGCATAAAGTTGCATTAGAGAAGCAGAGATGAGTGAGTGATATGCCTTTAGTCTCTACACAACAAGAAGGCTGCGTAAGGATACATTCAGCCTGTTGTCCTAGTTTTACAAATCCATCCACAGAAATATTATCAAATCATGAACATCATTATTAAAGCTTCATGAAGTTATTTTTGGTTGCTTTTGTTTGTTGTTTTTGTGGCCACTTGGGGGCGGCAGAGCAAGTCGAAACGCGACATTTACATATTATCAGGGTAGAAAGCTCCTGATGAATGAAAGTCCAATATTCACTCTGCTTTTAGCTCCATTTTGGTCTCCATAGGCTCCTGAGGGACATGTCTGGCTCCAGCTGTTAGATGCTCCATGATGTTCACCAGGTAGTTGCTAACTTTGTCTGTTGTGCAGTCCTGGGCAGGTGGGCTACAGGTGGTTTATCAGAGCTGTTTTGCTGAAAACAGGCTGCCTGCTACTGAAAACAGTGCTGATATGAGCAGAGTTGTTGGCCAGAAAACCAAAACAATGTGCCACAAGATGCTCAAGGGAAGTTAAAAGGAGCGACAAAATAGGAATTCTCTGGGTTCATCACTACAAGCAACTACTGTCTCATTATACGTAGTTCTTTGAACCATGTTGATGTAAAAATATTGGTTTGTGCAGCTTTAAACATTCCCAAGTCAGGAGGAAATTGCATTGTTTGTAGTTGGAGTTGATAAAGTCGAGTAGTTCTGAAAAATTGTAGTGATTCTCTGCATATAGGGGCATCAGTAATGTTGAGCTATGGCTGTGATTTACATAAATGAAAAGTCACATTTCCATAATGAGTTAGCTGGCTAATTAGAGCGGAGATCTAGAGGGAAACGCATTAAAGAGCTAATATATCATTTTGCTATAATAATGTTGCTTTGTCATGTGCTGTTTTGTTTGTAGATTGAAACTTTTCAGCCTTCGCAGCTGAAATATCCGAAAAGTAATCCAGGAGTCACTGAGGCCAATCAACAACTCTATCAGCCCTCTGCAGATTTAAAGTCGTTTAATTCTCAGGCCAAGAAAAGGCTGCACTTATTGCCCTGTTAATGGAGGCACTGAAAAACACTTTAAGCACTGAGGGAGTGTGACTATTTCCACTTTTCACTGCTTTGAAATGCTCTGCAGCTTGACAAAATTAAAAATTCATATTTTACTGTCTGCATTATATCCTGGCTGCCATAAAGAGGCTCGCATTATCAGAACTAGACTCCACTTCGTACCCAGCCCGGCATCTAGAAGAGCTTTCCGAGGACACTCCAAGCCTCGCCTCCATTGTTAGTAAAGTTAATAGCTTTGACCGGCGCCTTGACGTCGGAAACATCCAACTTCCTATCTGGGTCATACTCAGCAATACCGAATCAGCTGCTCAAACAGCTGTGTTAGCGTTTCTGTGTGTCTCTCCTGTCTTTTTGCCTTCCACGTTTCCTCTCCTGGAGACAGCATAATCAGCAGGTGCTGATAAAGAATACTGAGTTCTATTAACACGTTTTCATCTCCGTCACTGTCTTTATTTATTTATTTAAACATGACAAATTGATACGGGCAAGGCCGCAACGAAGGGTCTTGAGCTTATTCGATGCACAATAAAGAGCTTAATTCTGACTGTGCTAGTTTTGCTCAAACTGGGTGGAAAGCTTGAGGGACACTTTGTGAAAAGTTTTCACATTCGCAAAATGGGTTTGGCAGATAGGACAGAAACAGAGCAGGTGAATGTATTCAGCCTGTGACGGAGCAGACTGCCCTCAGTCCCTGCCAACGCTGCCCAAAGTGACACCTGTGGGCCAATTTTATTCCCGTCCTCTGGGATGCAGAATGATGTAGCATTATTCATCTCCCCTACATGATGCTAATTTGTTCAAATCTGAAGGGTTGTGTCTTAAAACTCGTATTTTTAGACACGAGCAAGTTCAAAGCCAAGCACGTACCTCCCCTCTTAGTGTTAGTGAACAGTTATTTGGCGGCAATGGAGCTATTTTGAGATATTAAAGGCAGAGCAAATGAACAGATAATTTGTTCTCTCATATTTGTGGAGGAATTTAAGCTCACCGAAAAAAGAAAAATGACTTCTAGCAAGCCATAATTTACCCACTGCGCTGTAACATGTTTCCAGATAACAGAGGTATTTTGGGGCTTTACTAGGATAAGTCAAGATAGAAGCAGAATTTCATTACACAGTGCAGAATCAGCGAGGGGAACTAATCACTTTATAGGTTGGAGATATTTGGGCTTTTAGAATCAGAGGTGCATATACATACATTCCACGGCACATAAAATAAAATGGAAGTTAATATCTATCCTGGGCCTGCTGCAGTAATCAGAGGGATTAGATAATGTTCGTTTATAATGGATAAATCCATAGTCTTTGCTGCTAATGGATATTCTCACCCACATTGATGCACTAACGACCTCTCTTTGCATTAGCTTAATGAAATTTCAGGCATCAGTGACTAACCCTGCTCAAACTGCCACGTGGTGAAACAATACCAAACATATTTCTACTATCAAAACTGATATGTTGATCTTGAAATCATTGGTGAATGCTAAAAAGATGCCGTGTTTAAGAGTTCTGAGACACCAGCGATAAGAGGCCTGAGGATGCAGAGCGAAAAGCAGCAGGAAACGTCTCATAGCCAACATCAAAGCCTCAAATATTCCTCTGGTCTTCTATCATGCACTTTTATCACTTTTCATTCTTTACTCTTTATTCATGTGGAGTATCTTTTGTAATGTTATTCCCTCCGGTCCTTCTTATTCCCCATTCCAATCCTTTTATTCTGATTCGTCCAATCCTTTAGATTACCTCCGAGTCCTCTTCTTTCTGAACAGAATCGCTCTATCTTTCTCTCTCTCTCTCTCTCTCTCTCCCTCTCTGTGCGTGTGTGTGTGTGTGTGTGTGTGTGTGTGTGTGTGTGTGTGTGTGTGTGTGTGTCCGACGGGATGGATGGATATGGCTTTGAATACCTGATGAACTGTTGAATGTCAATGATGCATAACGTTCCTCAATTTCCTTTTCAGCCACTTGACACAGATGAGGGAGGGAAGCCTGAATGCGTATGCAGAAGAGGATAAGAAAGAGAGACAGAGAGACATTTTATCAAACAGAGAGTAAGCGATACTGTACAGTATATCACTGTGGGGGATTTCATTGGCAAGTGTTCAGTTAAGCACTTCTTTACACGCAGCAGGAAATGACCACAGCAAATCAAGCTCGTGTCACGTCAGTTTTACTGTAAGTGGAATCTGCCCACTGGAGAAATGTTCACTTGAAGGTCCTGCAGGTGATTAGAAGTTAAGTTTGGGCCAAACCGCACATAAAGATTGCTTCCACCACACAGACCTTTAGGTCTCTGGCAGTCTGTAAATCCACTGGACAACACACTGAGCCACCGATCAGTACTGACTGGAGTTCTGGTGGAAGACGGACCTGCAAATCCCATAAGAACATCAACTGTCTAATTTGAGATTTACACAAAGTTTGGATAGTATACATATGAAACATAAATGCATCATATTTAATGAGTTGATGTGTTTTGTATCTAAGTCTTCATCTGCAATGTGACAGTAAGTATTATATTTCCTTCAGAATTGTAATGGATTAGAAATATAAAGTAGCAGAAAATGAAAATATACAAATAAAATGCACGTCTCAAAACTGCACACTACTTTCAGAACCAATGTTTCCACTGCTACACATACCCATGGTCATACACTCATTCAGCCCTCACAGCCAAATAACTGTATATAACTATATAACTATAGAAATGTAGCTGTACGATCATTAATGTAGTTGTACGTTACATATCTATACTATGAGTATGAATAGCACACCATCATTCTGTATCACAAAGTAAATGACAGGGTTTAAGCATAATTAATGGGGAATAGGATTAAAGCACAATATAGCCTGATCATGTAAATACATCCATTTAGTGTCCAATGCATCACTGTGCTTTAAGCTGTTATCCTGCTCTGGTGGACTTTTTTTCTCTAATCGGTGGCTCAAGTTATTGGCGCAGTCCAGTTTAGCATTATTTTTTAAATTTATTTTTCTCCCTCTGCTGTCACTCGTCTCTCGACATGCAGCAGGCTGCAAACACTTTGTAGAAGAGCAAACATCCCATTAAAATTATCTCCAGAAAAGTGTTTTCATTGTTTTCCATCAAGGTGTGTTATTTCTAAATGCAAAAAATGTCGATAATAAGCTACCATGACATTGCACCAATATGTTTTTCAGCCCTTTGCCTGCACACACACCCTGTGTGTCTATAAACAGGAAACACATCTCCACATCGCATTTGGTCATTTTTGAAAATTAAAGTGGCTGTTGAATCAGGGCCAGCTTTCAGGCCAATGCAAGAGGTGTGGATGACAATATTTATTCAACAAAATAGTGAGAAATTGCAATGGAACCTAAGCAGGTAATAGAAATCTGATGTGTGCCTCAATATTGGTGTCGCTTTGCTAAGAAGATTGGTTTGTGGCTGGATCAATAAAGTCTGAAAATTAGACCTTTGAGGCTATTTACCAGGCCGGCATTCATGAGTGTGTGTGTGAGAGACAGAGATGTATTCTGGTATTTTTATTCTATCTTTGTGAGGACCTATTTGACTCTCACAAAATGAGGACACGCTCTCCAGTCCTCAATTCTTTATAAGCTATTTTAGCACTTGAGTGTAAGGTCAAGACATGTCGTGCTGTAAAGATTAGATATATGGATTAAATGTAGTGAATAAGAGTTCAAGTATAGTCATAGAAATGTGTGAGTGTGTGCACAGGCACGCATGTGTGTATGTGTGGGTGGGCCTGTGGGTGTCAACACCGCAGAAATGACCAGGATATTGAACTTGTAGGTAAGTTTATGCAGAAACAAACAAGCTGCAGGAAACCTTGTAGCAGAATTTGATGTTTGTGCGAGGCTGAGAAAAGCCCTGACAAGGCTGGATAAGGAGAAACCAAGTGGAAGAACAAGTTTAATCAAAGATTAAACTTTAAAACAACCTTGCCACTTGGGAAATAGAAAAAAAACATTTCTCCAACAGTGACTTCTCGTACTTTAAAGAGACTGAAGGAGGGATTTATCTGACTAGTCATTGTGGAAAAAGTTGGTTGTGTATTAATGATTTAAAATAGAGTTATTTCACCAGGGAGTTGGTATGATACAAAGAAAACGCTAACCAATTACCCGGACTTTAAAAAAACCTTTGACAAATAAGTATGTGTGTGTGTGTGTGTGTGTGTGTGTGTGTGTGTGTGTGTGTGTGTGTGTGTGTGTGTGTGTGTGTGTTTACCAGAGAAATCCAATTACTGGACTCTCTAAAACTTTAACCTTTGACAAAATTGATTTGTGAGAACGTGTTTGTCGGCGCTGATTCATCAGCAGGAAAGAAAAAACATTTACAACCTCCCTGTGGGGTCAAATGCCAACTTCTTCACAGAGTCACCTTCCAAGGTGTGAATTTCCAACAAGCTTCTACTTTCTACAGAAATAGAATATAGAAGAGCCTGCTGTGTCATTAGTCAGGTCATTAAAAGGCAGGTCCACGTTCAGGTTACTTTATTTGTACTCGTAGGTAGATTTGGTTTGCTGTTGACAGCAGCATCCATCATGATACACATTATACAAACAACACATGCAATAGATAAATGTGATAAAAGTGCACAGTGCTCCGATACTCAGGACTGTAAAAGAGAAAAGGAAGTAGAATAAAAAAGGTAAAATGCAGGTAAAGAAAAATAAATACATATTAAAACATTGCTTCTAAAGGATCGGTGCAATGATGGCGGCTAGGACAAAGCTATTTTTACACTGCTTTGTTCTGCACCTTGGGACTTTAAACCTCTGTCCGGAAGGAAGACGCTGAGTTTCACTGTGCAAAGGGAGGAAGTCGTCATTTAAAGTCGAGCTGTCTGGTGTTCAGGGACGCCGGGTCAGGCTGTGACTCACCAATCAATCTGCTAGACCATTTAACAGTTTGATTCAGAGAGTTTCTGTTCTTTAAAGATGGGTTTCCGAACCATGTAACCAAAGAGAAAGATAACATCAATATTCTAGGAAGGCGTGATAGAATAAGGTCGTCATGGTTTGGTTAATGTGGATGTAGGACAGCTTCCTCAAACACTGCAGATGCCCTGTTTTGCACACGGATTCACAGTTTGCTTCCACGTTCAGTTTTGAGTCAATAATTCTACCCGACATATCTGTGAGACTTCGCACATTGCACCGTCTGACCCTGAATGGATGTGACACCGTGTGTGTGGCTTGGTTTCAGACGTTCAGTCGAAGATAGGGCTCTTCACACTCACTCGAAAAGTTGTTGATGACTGGGCCGTGGCTGGTGTCATTGTCCTGCAGCCAACCTGCACTAACAGAGTCATCTGCAGGCTTTCCAGTGGTCCTGTTTTCACACCTGCTCTGACACATGTTTGAGTAGAGGATGAATAATTGGGGTGAAAGCATGAATCCCTGTGTGGAGCCAGCAGAGGAGCAAACTTGATCCGACAAAATACCAATTACACTCCCTTTTTGTGTCCTATCAGTTAAAAAGTCAAGTGAAGTCAAAAGTCAAAAGAAGGTGGTGGTTGTGTGTGATTGTGTGTTAAGGTGGTGTTGCACCGTCCATTTTGGAAAGACTTTGCCAGTAAGCCTGTTAAAACTGGCACCAATCTGATCAGTGTATGATACCATGAGTGCTCTCTCTGTGTGTGTGTGTGTGTGTGTGTGTGTGTGTGTGTGTGTGTGTGTGTGTGTGTGTGTGTGTGTGTGTGTGTGCTGCATAGTAGTAGGAACAACAAAGTTTTTTCAGTTGGTTCATTGTCTGCGTCTATAAATAACAGCTTTCCTGGAGATAACCTCATCGTCTGCTCTCCCCCTTAAACCCTCCTCTTCTACCTCTTTCTGCTCCACTCGTCTGTATGAGCCTCTTCATTAAGCACTGAGGCAGTTTTGCAGCTGTTGTGTGTGCTCGTGCGTGTGTCCGAGTGTGTGTCTGTTTACACAGTCACATTGTGGGGACTCCCCATAATGTAAATCGTAATTTTAGGGTGAAGACTTCGGCGTTAGGCATGTAGTGGTAAGGGTAAGTCTCCAGGAAATGAATATAAGTCTGTGTAATGTCCCAAAAAAGTGAAGGTTATTTATGGGGTTCCCCAAAGTGAAAACGCAACATATATGTGTGTGTGTGTGTGTGTGTGTGTGTGTTGTCTTCTCGCCACTGCAGCAGATGGCTGAGGGAAACACCAGTGATTAGCCTGTCTCGCTCCATCCCTAGCTGTCAGTAATAAGCTCACCAGAAGCCTCAGTCAGATTGTGTTGCCATTTTCATGCTTCTATCCAGATAGCAAAAGATAGCGAAGATGTCCAGGAGCAAACAAATGGCTGAACTTTGTCATTATCTGTGGAAGATTTCTTTTAAATGTGTGCTGTAATTTCCTGTTGATTGTGTCTCTTGTTATTAGACGAGTGTCACTGGATGAGTCAAAAATCTTTTGTACCTTTTGTACTGTGACAGGACAGCATCGCCTCTTTAAAAAGCCACAGTCTTGGCTCAGAGAGACCAGTGCTGACTTAATGAGCAGTGGTCTCCTCTGTTAAAGTTGAAGGTTTTGTTGACCCATCCATCCACCCCCACCTCCTTCTCCTATAACACCACCACCCTGCTCCCTTCATTACACCTGCTGGAGAAGACTCACAATCACTACAGCCGCTAGAGGGCTTCGCCTCATGAACATAAACATGTGTTTCTGGGGCATTTATGTAAATGACTGATGCTCTCATGTCTCATGGGATGACCATCTCTATTTTGGTAACTTCTGACCTTTCAACTAACACCACCCTCAGGCCAACGGTTTCACTTGTGCAGAAGAAATCTCAAAATCTAATGGGCAGAATGCCACGGACACACATTCATATGCCCCATAGGATGAATCTTTGAAACAAGGCTGTGCACAAGGCCGGGCTAAAGGTGCCCCAGCAACAGCCAATTTGCAGTCTTTGGCTGAGCTGTCCCAGAGCCATAAAAATTGTGTGAGGGCTCTGGATGAGTCTTTTGAGCTTGGGGTTTAATGATGCACAGTATAACCAATGTGAATAAAAATCTCCACATATGCTTCCAAACAATGCACAGCCTTTTATGTTTGTATCACATCATGCAATATTATGTTATGCTGTCACATGCACCAGTCTTAGCCTGGGAGCTGGCTAACACATAAGCAGCAGGATTAGGGTTTTTTACTCCAGGTTGGAGCAACCGCCCTTCAATTTCTGGGCACATCCCTGTTTTAAAGGTTTTATAATTAGCAAGCTGTCAATATATAGTATTCAGGATGTAATGACTGCCCCGAGGGGCCACTGAACACCGAGTCTTGTTTTACCTAAAAGCTGCTGCTGACAGTCCAACTGCTCCCCTCTCGGAAAACTCCTCTCAAAATGTAATATTGGCCGTACGGTGTACAACAGTGGTGCTGCTCTGTACAACGACAGTAAACAACTTTTGCGTCTTCACATCAAAAATGTGTCACATGGCACTTGAAATGACAGATTTGAACACTAATCTAAAGTTTCTTCTCAGATCGAAATGTCATCTGCTGAAGGTAGACATGAAACAGCAGAAACCAGCCGAGCTTACAGGCTGTCGTCTGTCCATACTTGTTAATGTGCACATGTGCCAGGAGAGATTGCTATCTGTCTAACACAGCACTGTGCTAATCCTTCTATTAGAGGAGAGGAGATAGCATTAAGCCCTCTGTTGGCAGCTGAGCCTCAGTCAGAAGCATCGGCACATCCTCGACACCCTCGTGCGCATATGCATGTGCATACACACACACACCAATCTGTGCTGTTGTCTTGGGGTGTTTTAAACAGCAGCTTAAAAGCTCTGTGCCTGGTTCACAGTTTGATAATGGCTCCAGTCTAGAAATGTCCTGTTCCTGCAAGACGGTCATTATTCACATCAATTACCTCCTCAGAGCTTCCACACACTCATCAGCGGACACACACACACACACACACTCAGAGAGTGTGAGCTCACAGCTGGCGTCCCTGTTTGTTCTGAGCGGTGCTGTCTCTGTGCTTTACGCTTTCGTTACGTTCTCAACTGTTCCCGCGTGTTTGGATTTCGTGTCGACCTTGATCCTTCTCATTTGCTTTACTCGCGTCAGCTTGTCTGTGATTCTTTGTCTCATCTTGTGCTGCTCTATCAGACTTGGGGAAGTGCACGTCTCAGTTGATGGTTTCAGTTTTTAAACTACATTAGGTGTGTTTGATTTACCTCAGTAGACATTTTGCAGACTTCAAATCTGGGCCAACATTTGCATTCATTACCATGTCCTTGTGTTTTGTGTTTTGTTGTTTTCAGGTATGCAAAATTCCCTCAGCTGCTGTTTAGCCAGGATCTAGTTTAACACCCCTGACCTCTCCTCTCCCTCCTTCATCACTTGCCTCTATTTCCTTCCTCTCTGTTTTTCTTCTTAATTAGATCAGTTACAGGTGACCTGTTTATTTCTTATAACATGAAAAGTGAAAATGTTGTTTAGAGACCTGGCAAATTTTGCAGGTAGGGTAAAAAAAAATAATCCACTTAACATTCAAAAATTAGCCTACTTACAGTACTCCACGCTGCTAATGACCACAATCTCTGAATATAGCTGCAGCTTGGCATTTGCAAAGGTGCTTTATTGTAAAATGCAGGAGGATCTGGTTTTGGTTCTGTTTATTTTGGTGGCAATCATGACAAAAACGTTACTGATATTCATTTGTAAAGCATATTTTTATTCCTGTAAAACTTGTAACTACAGCACAAGATCCAATAACTATAGATATACCCCTACATTCATTTCTTCCTCTCAGAGATTTTATCCAACATGCTTCATGAATCCTGTAATTATTTTTATTCATTCTATTTGTTACTTGGTGGTTAGTTGTCTGACTCTCTATGCCAGTGGTATATATGTTCTTTCTTTGTTTGTTTTTTTGTTCTTCTCCTGAAAGAGAGATCTTGAACGCATCCCTTGGTGCTCCCGTGTTCAAAAAGAAAACCAGCAGTGCCGTCTCGGATGCCCTTCCAGTAGAGAAACTCGACCATGTAGACCTTGTATAAAAGAATCCTGTAACACTTGAACACATTCAGTTTTCTCCATAATCTTCAGTGTGGATTCATTCATCTCATATGGCATTTCTAGAACTTACTGAATGAATATACACAGTTTAAAATGATAGTGAATATGCAATAGACAGGGCTGCACATAGCTTTTTTTAGTCAGGTACTCAGCTGAGTACTAGGCGATGGTGTTTGGCACTCACCCCATACATAGCATGGTCTTCCTCACTGTCCTCTTCTTCAGCTTCCTGCATGGTAGATGGTGAAGTCCCTGGATGATTCTCAGATCAGCTGTTTCCATGTACAGGTCAACAGCTGGTCTAGGGTCAAATGTCTCTGTGGTCGTCTTTGACAGGTGAACGTGCGTCAGAGCTGAGAGACGCGAGATCTGTTCTTGGTTTTTATGATGTTGAGATGTGAGAATCCCCTCTCACGTGCTGCTCTGCTCAAAGGCAGTGGAAGAGGCATTTTAACCACCTTGTTGATGTTGGAATAGTAATCTGGATTGCTTATTTTTGCTATTTGGAAGTCATACACAGAGGATCCTGCCAAGCCTTTTCCTGTTTGCTTTAAGCACATCAATTCTCTCACAGTGGAGTTTCTGTCAAGTTGCGAGGTGGCCTCATATTTCTAAAGAATGATGCATGCTGCAGTGTTGCCAAAACGGTGGAGGTCCTGCCTTTCCTGACGCCAAGTTGAAGGATCAAAAACTAAAAAATGATTGATGACTTGAGGAAGTCATGTCCAATTTCAAATTCTTACATGAACCCCCTGAGTGAATTTGTCTGTGCTGTCAGCATCTGCACTAGAAACAGTGTGTGTCCTGTGGCCCTCACCACCAAGCAAAGGTGTGAACTGCTCAATGGGTGCCATGACTTCATCTTTACATTTTCCAGTGGTCAGCTTTTCCCTCTGAAACATTTTGGATGTGGTCTTCAATATGTTGCCAGTGCCATGCATGTTGGCCAGGAAGCACTGAAAACGCTCTGTGCAGAAATGCTGCAGGTCACTGTTATCATACATAACCAGTTGCATTTGAATGGCTGGCAGCAGTCTTGATATTTAGTGTTTCATGCCTCCAGGCAGACCATTTGATATTAGAAAACTTCCCCACTTTCAAAAAAGGAGATTTTGTTCACTTCACAAACAAAGTTGTCATACTGGTTCCAAAACCATACTGTCATTCAAAAAGAACGTTATGTTTGATTTGTGATTAAGTCATCTAATCCTTTTTAGAATATTTCTTCAGTATTTTAGAGAACTGTGAGAGCAAATAAACAGGTCTGTAATGAGAGAACTCATGTCTGTTATATATAGGTTCATACATACATACATACACACAAACACACACACACATATATATATATATATATATATATATATATATATATATAGAGAGAGAGAGAGAGAGAGAGAGAGTTGTATAGTTACATAGCTATGTGTCAGTGGGTTCAGTGCATGATAATATTTTTAATCATGGTCAGATCAGTACCATTCTAGTCTGTAGACTGTTTTTTTTGTTTTTGTTTTTTTTTGTTTTTTTGTTTTTTTTTACAATTGAATGGTTTAATTATGTCAAAATGTCTTTTTCATCTGTTCCCCTTATGAACACATTAGTACTTTTACTTTCCACACCATCTCCCAGTCCTTGTAAACGCCTTAGCTAAATTAGGAACACCAACATAACACAAAAAAGTCATTAAATTCATCTGCAAGTAAATCCTTTTTGTTAACAGTCATATTATTCCTGAAGAAAAAGGTTGGATAACCTGCTTTCCCCATTCATTTTTCAATAACATCATTCAATACTTTCCATGTATTTTTGATGTTATTTCTGTGGTCCTTTATTATAATGATTCCTTTTGTTGCTTTGTATGATACTACTTTGCTTTTATATCTTGTGTCTTTTGTTCTTTTCTTTAGAAATTATTTATATACTACTTTTTTCCCTTACATGCACTAACCATGGCTTTTCAGCAGATTACTGTGTCACACTTTATATGTGCCCTTTCAATGCAAGGTCGTGGTGTTTTATATGGACAGTTTATGATTATATGTTTTGATTTCTCAGTCTCAGCTTCTGCCGTTCCATGACATTGTCTATCATGGTCTATCTATGTCTATTGCCTATTATATATGTTGATTTCTTTTTGAATTTCATTGTGGAATCACTGGGTTGGTGTAGTTCAACGCGTCTCTCAGTTAGTCCTCACATCCTTTTAGCCCGTCAAAACAAAGATGTTTATTTATCTACATTTATCCAAGGTGTAAGCTGCTGTCTGGTGTTGCTTCTTTGGGCTATCTGTTCAACTTTATCCACACCTGCCTCAGCATTCCTTTTCCTGTTCCAAGATCAGAGTAGTGGTCCGGGTGAAGGTTGAAGCTAAAAATGTATCTTCAGCACAAACAATCAGAGGTCCAAAATCAGTTATAGTTACTGGAAAAAAAAGTCAAAAGGCTAAGATTAAAAGATATTATGTATAGATTTTACCTTTTAACTTTACCGTTCAAGTTAAGCCGTTACAGATTTCTGCCACTCCTTCACACGTGTCTTTATATTTTCTATATATGTTTTTTACTTTTGTATGCGAAACAACTGAAGAAACAAACAGGCTGCCCCACATAATAGAAAATGAGTTGGCCCACACATGCCTCCAAATGGTTAAACAGTTCATAGTTCCCTGTGTGTTTCTGTTCGAGAGGTGTAATAGTATGTGACTCATACTTTAAGTATGTGTCACATAGTAAAATCATTTTAATTTTTAACTGGGTTTTAAACTGCTTCACTGTAATGCATCATGACTTTGAGGGTGCTTTTTATTTTATATTTTTTCACCACTGACCTTCAGACAGCCTGGGTCTGCCGCTGCCTGAATATATAGATGGTATGAATGTGCTATAGATGTGAAGTGAAATTGAATAGAAGAAAAGTTTGAATCGATTAAAAAAATTAAATGAAAAGGCGAGTACCAATTACAAAATTATGATTCAGCACATAAAAAAAGGAAAGAGTTTGAAAAATCTGTCCAAAAAGGTGCATCTGTATCACTATGTTACAAATGTCACAAGCATGGCAGTGTAAAAGAAAATTCAGTAGCACTGTATGAACTGAAAACTGCAAGCGGACAAAGAGATAAATTCTCAAAAACACACCTGTTTTTCAGGAGAAAGGAATATTACTTACAGCTATTAAGGCTGAAAGTAAGCATCCACCAAACATGCTCATCTGCCCTCCTCAGGCCCTGTTTCTGTTTCCCAGCAGAACGTCTACTACACCAGCTCCCAGCAGCTTCACCTGGGAGTTCTGAGTCCGACCATCGACGATGACGACAACAAGTGTCTGGTGGACGTGAACAGCAGACCCAGGCTGCTGGAGTGCAGCTATGCAGCTACCAAACACATGAAGCTCACCTGGTCGTTCACTCAGGTAAACCAACCTTTTTCTCAAAGCAGAAGACAAGTGTCGTAAGTATACGATGCACAAAAAGTCCACCTGTGCGCATGTTTTATCCATTTCAGCTCCCTGCTCAGATGCACCTTTGATCTTGCTGGTTTTCTTATTGGCATTCCGTATGTAGCCGTAACTTCCTGCTGTTTCTTGTCAGCTGGACGAAGGCTCCGTGGTTTTATGGTGCATTTTCACAATTCAGTTGAGTGGGATTCATGCCTCTTCCTCTCCACTTTGTGTCCCCTTTTTGGTTTTGTTAGAGCATTGATCATTCTTCTGCTATTTTATGCGATAGGCATTTTAAAAGCCCATCTACTTCGGTTGGATAATGAGCTTTCACACATCCACAGTTTCTGACTTTTAACAACCCTCTGTCTTATTTTTAATCTTCACACTTTTAATGTTGTCTTAAAATGTGACAGATAAGTAGAGGGAGCTGGATAATTAGTATAAAGAAGACACTACTGTATTCATGCCCTAGGCATCTCTGGTCTGTGTGTGCATTTGTGCTCCTCTGTGGGTGTGTGTATATACTGTTTTTGTCCCAGACATCAGGCTGAGTAAGAGGCTTATTTAACTATCATTCAAATGCTCCCTCTCTCTCACCCATCGTCCACCATCCTGAGAGAACAATGCCTCACCTTTCTTTCCAGTTTCCTCAGTATCTGTAGCTACTGGGCACACTGGCAGAGGAATCTGCTGCTAATTAGCACCAGCCAGAATCAGAAATCTTACTTTTAACTTATGTCAGAGGAGATGAACCCCATTAGGCACTTCCCCATGAGGTTTTCAAAAGAGAAGCCCATTTTCTTTCTTATAAAGTTTGGTGGAGAAGTCAAACAAGGCCGGAGATTGAACTAATACCTTTTCTAACAGAGCTGTTGAGATGTTTGATGTGTGAACGATCTAAGAGGGGAGGAGAAAAGTGAAATGAAATATGATAAGTTCAACATTTGATCATGTTTCTTCCTTCATACTGGTTCTCTGTCAGTGAAAAGAATTAATTAGGGTAGAACCCTGTCTCATCCTATACTGTTGTTTCTTTTTTCCATCCATCGCTAGAGATGCATAAGCATATCACCAGCGATACACCAAATCAGTGTCTGCGCCATCACTACCCTTATTAAAAGCAGGGTAGATAATAGCCAAAAGTCAAGACCAACGATCACCATTAAATACATTACATTTACTCAGCAGAAACTCTTATCCAAAGCGACTTAAGTGCATTCAACCGTGTGGATACGACCCAAAACCTGCAGGAATCTTTAAGTACACCAGCTTCATCATATATGCTGAACTTCTTCAAGTGCTACATTTAGAAACAAGAAGAGATTTAAGAGTTTTGGGGTTTTTTATTATTTGATGGCAGAGCAGTTTTTTCTATCCTGGTGTCAGTGAGGAGCTCATTCCATCATTGTGTAGGAGCAAACCTGTGATCTGGGCCCAGCCAATACTACTGTAGGTGTCAGAATTGGTATCTAGAAAGAAAACGTGAAGAACCTCAAGAAAAGAAATCTTTTAACAAAGCTGTAATGATGATGTAATTACAATTAGTCATTTGGTAGACGCTTATATCCAAAGCGACGTACATACACACTGATGGCACAGCAACAGGGGCAGTTCTGGGGTTCAGTATCTTGCCCAAGGATACTTTAGCATGTGGACTGTCAAGGCCAGGGATCGAACCACCGACCTCATGATCGGTGGACGACCGCTCTACTATGATGCAAAGCTTAGAATTTTTTAAAGCTGCATCAACCAATTATTTTGCTGTTCAGGAGGGAACAGAACAAGCTCAAAGCATGATATTGACATGCTGTTACCTTACAAAGTTAGAATGGCTTGTTAGGAACTTGTGAGGAAAAAGTTCTTTATTTACACATGCAGCAGACACAGACCAATGTTAGCAGTCATTTGGATGCTATTCTTTGCCGGCCATCCGATGAATGTATGCCCAGCATTCACTCTCTCTAGCTGCTCAATGCCATGCTATTTAAGACCGAGTTGTGAACTGTTTATCTGCCGTTTGGTTCAGGACAGACATACACAGTGCATATGCTATTTCACATGTTGTAGCCATTCAGAGTGAAGTCTTGAGTCCTCGACCAGTGCTGGTACATTAAGTGCAATATTGTTTAACCAAGCAAATAATCAAAGATACTGACACTGTTAACGTTATGAATGGAGGTCCAGTGATTCATGCTAGCCATTGTTGAAATGTCATACAAAATATGATTTATGCTAATCAGGATGCTAGCTACCTAAGTACACATCAGAACAAACAACAGACATCAGTGCATGCATTGTCTTACCATGTGCTTCACTACATGATTATTAGTATTAGTACTATATAGTCATTATCATGCTAACCAAGCCACTAACCCTGTTATCATCAAACCTACTGATAATTATGGCTGTTTTTCAAATTTAACTGAGGATGGTTTCAAAACGAATTTAAAGCCAAAGAACTCATTGTATTTATTTCAGTCACAGCAGCAGAAATACAGAGACTATGAGCAATGGGCTGCTGACACTTAGAGCAGGACAGCTGCAAACCAGACACCAACTGAAATGATCCAAACACAAAATCGGTAATATGGGTCAAAATAATAGTTTTAACAATAATTTTCAGATCAAAAACAGTAGATACTGTTACAAATAGAGAGGTATTACTGATTAACTAACCACAAATGATTGTGTTTTGTGTTTGTGCATGCATCTACATTTATGAACATCATCAGCACTGAAGATATGCGTGTAGGAAGGCCATTATGAGTGTAGGTTGAGGAGCTGACGCACAGATGGAGATGAGAGAGGAAGGAGGCAGAAAGAAGAAACACACAGGTGGAGGCAGACAAAGAAGAAAGGTGTAGAGTTACAGACATAAGACGAGAGAAGGAAGAAAGAGATGAGAGGAGGAGAAAGGCAGGGTGAGAGATTAAAAGGGCAGAACAACAGAGGAATGTAAAGAAAGGGGAAGAGTCGGAGAGACGCGGCGCTGCAAAAGAGCGAAGCAAACAAGAGAAGAGACAGAGAGAGGCAGCGTTTCATGTGAAGCAGTCAGTCAGTATTTGTGAATTATTGATAAGCAGATCCTTTACAATATTGAACTGAGCCTGACCCTTGGGGAACAGCCATCAATAGAGAGAGGGAGAGTGGAAGAAGGAAAGAGAGAAGGCAAGAAATTGCCTCACAAAAATCTGCCTGAGAGCAGCTAGTGTTTTTCTCATATAGCAGATGGTATTTTTCTGACATCTGTGGATTTTCTGACGTCCCTTTTTTTTTTTTTATTGGTCTGCTTTTATTTGTCCCTTGATGGACAACACTTAACTCGAGGTAGCCCAATAAAAAGTTTCATTTCGCAAATGCTGAGCGCATCGGTTCATTAGATTCGCGACGGAACACAAGAGCAAAGAGCACGAGCGCTCGTGGAGCTCGCTGAGTGAGAACAGTTTGCTTGTGGACGCGATCAAAGTTGAGGCATCAAGAGAAACAGCAGCTCTTCGTACTGAGCACAATACATTATGAATCCGACATGCTTCATGCACTCCTCAACTGCTGTTTCTTCCATCTATCATTTAGATAATCACTCATATGAAGTGCAGGATAGATGATATTTTAGTCACACTATGAGAAAACTTGGTATAGTTTCACTGATGTTGCATCATGCTCAATTCACTATAATCAGTAATTTATAACTGCTCCCAGACGAGCAACTTACTTTCTAAGAGATTGTGAACGCTGCCAGTTCATGTTTTCTTTACGCTCTGCACACACGGCTGTGGCTTAAGTCAATAACATTTTGGAAACTTTTAACTGCAGTTATTGCCGTATTTATGACCTGGAAATATTACTTTCTGCTCGCGTGGTGTTCTGTGAAAGAACCTTCTGGGTTTAAATATTTAGGAGGTACATAACTGTTTTGCCATCTAGTTTGTCAAATCATTGAAGTTCAATATCTTAGAAGTGCATTCTCTGCAGAATAAACCTCATATTTTCCAGCCTCATGATTTCTTACAGATTGACAATTACCTTTTGTAAGAGACCTTTTGCAAGGCTGTCTTTTCACGTCAAGCAGCAGAACACAGCACAGTGTGCGTAATTCATTGCTGTATTAATTCGTCATAGAAGTGAATCAAAAAATCTGTGGAGGAAAATATTTAGTCAAACATGTGGTCCCAGGAGCCACGTGCATGCACAGTTCAGTGTTAGGGTTAAGTTACAGTAATGTACCACTGTATTAATAAGGTAAGATTTCAGTAATATTACATTTGCTGCAACAGGTACTGCCTGTTCTGAACAGACACGTTACAAACACGAACAAAAAGTAACATTTGCATTTTGGAACAAAAGTGAATAAACCACTCAGTGCGGTGTGGCATGATGGGAAATGTGTGCTGTCGCTATAATGACCAGAAAACACTGCAGAGTCACCTCCTGCACAGACAAGCCATGACATTTGTTAGCATGACTGAAAAGTCATCACAACAGGTATCAAGTGTTTCATTTATGGACACTTGCATAGAGTGCAACTACATGTGAGGTCATTTGTTGCTCTGTACATATAATCATATAGATTTTGTTGAAATATGGTTGTCATACACGTGATTTTTTTCAGCAATACACATGTTGAAAGGTTAGTCAATCCAAATTCTGTCCTAAATAATGGCTGATGACTCTGGGCTTTATTTCATTTGCCGACTCCCCACCCACCTGTGTTTGTAGATGACAGCCTGTAGAACACAAATATTTTATTATGGGCACGTATTTTCATCCACACAACATTACGTTACACAACATTAGATATACAGCATGTCTATATTATGTCTAATATCAGTTCTCACATCATTTCACTGCTTTCAAACCGTGTACAGCTGTGTTGTTCCCACATTGTACTTCATGTTCCTATTGAATCAAGCCGTGACCCCCTTAAGAAGCCGCTAAAGGGCACAGTTGAGCCTGTCCCCAGTAATGCTGGCTCAGACACTTCATTATGTGTGTTGAAAATGTATATACCAATAGAGGTGATTGATTCTTTAGGGAAAAGCTTTGTGTGGTCCACAGCTTTGCTTTGTAGTGGTGTCATTATCTGTAGACGGAGGAACAGATATTACTCAGAGCTGAATTATGTAAATAGAGGGAATCTGCGATGCCTCCGTTTGTAGGGAGCGGAGGTGTTTCATTGTTGTTGCCCCTCTTGTGTAGAGATGAAATGGGTGTATTTTAGCATGAAAAACTCATCAAGTTTAGCTTTGATATGAATTGCATTTGCACAAGCGCTTTATTCCTAGCGCTCCAGTCTTCTGCGCTCTTTGTCTCCATGCAGCGCTTTCACTCACCACATCCTCTGAGGTGAATGACTCGGTGATTGAGCGCCTGGCTGACAGATTGCCCGACTTGCCGGCCAACCTGCTGACTGGCTGTCTGATGGTTTTCTGGCTGACTGGCTGTCTGACCGACTGATTAACTTGTGTTCCCACCTTAATAGCAGGGAATCAATAGTGTGGTCCAACGCTGCACTCCGCAGAATGACAGACAGGCTGACTGCTGAATTGAGGACAAGGTGCTGGAGAAATGCCAGATATTTGTCTGTGTGTATATGCGTGCATACGTGTATGTGGGCACGTGTGAAAGATTGCAGGAACAAGGATGTGTGTGTGTGTATGTGTGTGTGTCTATGTGTAAATGCTCTAGCTCAGCTTCTGTGCACTTAGTCTGAGCTGTACTCCTCAAGGGAGCCGAGAGGTAGAGCACAGACTTTTAAATACATCTGTTGGAAGTCAGTCAGGAGGTCGAACACTACCAGAAAGCCAATTGACTTGGTTTTCAGTGACGGAGGTAAGAAAGATCATTGTGATTACTTTAATGGACCTTAAGGTCTTCTACTGTGCTACATACAGTAAAAGCCATCAGCGAAGTCCACTATGACCCGTCCCCTCTGCTATAATGTCCCATTAGCAGCCCACTGCAGCAGGCAGTGTAAAAGCTGAAGACATTAACGCCAGCACTGCAGAATGCATGCTGTTTCTGACAGCAAGAACTGTGGAACCGTGACGGATCAGTGTATTTTCTGCAGTGCAGTCAGGCCATGAAGGTCGTCGCTGCATGGACTTCTAACACAGCTTTTCACAATAGACACAAAGTCAGGTCTGCAGCAGTCTTTAAACCTGCATAAAGTGATTGTTTTGCCCACTTTTTACCATATAAAGCAAATGTGTGATTCACACATCATCCAGCAGATCAAGAGTCACATTGGCATTCATATGGAGTCATGGCTGTGTCCACCTAACAAATGTAAGTCTGCTATTCACTCTCTTGTTGACTCTGCATCAGCTCCTGAGGGACTCTTAAACTGAATGCTCTGCTATGTTCACCAGCTAGTTGCTAGTTGTGTCTGTCTGCCATTTGGTGATGGGCAGGCAGTGCACAATGGGTTTTTAGAACTTTTTCACTGGAAACAGCTGCCTGGCTGTAAATGACGCTGATGAGAGCCTTAAGGGTAACTCCAAGCAGGAAAATCGTAGACGGTAAACAAAAACAAGTGAAAAGGCTCCATAGAGTTGATCTTTCTCTGTCAGTTTGTCACTATGAGCAACCCCTTTCACGCAGTCATTTGATCCACTGTTATTGAAAAAGTATTCATCTGAGCAGCTTTAATGTGTCTTCTTATGCAGGCAGATTAGCAGACCTACGCTCAAGTTGTCTCGCAGTGAAGCATTTCCTCGAGCAGAGACGGATCTCCTCCGCTAAATGAATGACTGCCTCCTTTGTTAAAGCAAATGAATGCACGATTCTGAAATAAAACCTCAGAAGTCTTGAGGGGGAAAGGGTTGTTTTTTTTTTGAGACTGTGACCCAGCTGACATACCGTCATGATCTGTCTGACACAGCTCAGCAGATGGGAGTTATGAATTGATGAGGAGCCATCAACAGTTAGCACCTCCATTCATTTTGTGATCCTTGAAACATTGTTCTTCAACTTAAAGTGTTCCTCATTCACTCTTATCACTTGGTAGTTCAATAACTCTCTTGATTTATTGCTGTCTTTGTATTTGTGTGGTCCTCTCTATCAGAGATCAGGTCACTGTAATCCGAGTTTACAGCTTTCAGATATACATGTTCAGTTAATGTACTTAATTTTCCTCTTAAATCATGAATTAATCAATGAATTAATCAACGGAGGTGGTGCCCCATATAACTCAATGAGTGCTTCATGATAACCCTAAAGTCTAGTAACCCTACACATATCATCTCACAGTGTGAAAAATTCAGCAGGGTTTAAGTGCGAGGCAAAGCATTAAAGTTGTATCAGGAAGTCAGAGCCAGTGAAAGGCTAAAGTGAGGAGATAAGTTTTTAGCTTTCTTCTGAAAACATCCAGCGAGCTGCTTCTCTGATATCTGTAGGTAGTGTGTTGAGGAGCTTTGACGCGTAATGGACAAAGGCTGCATCCCCACTTTTCTTTTGGCTGTTGCTGGAAACCTCCAGCAGACCAGCAGCAGATGATCACAGTGTTCTTGAAGGAAAATAATAAAAGAGGGAGTTAGCAATGTAGCTTGGTCCATTAAGAGCTTTGTATGTGAGGTGGAAGAACTTCAAATCACCTCTGAATGTCACAGGAAGTCAGTGCAAAGCAGCTAAAACTGGACTAATGTGCTCTCTGCTCTTGGTTGTGGTTAACAGCTGAGCAGCAGAGTTTTCAGTGAGCTGAAGTCTCTCAGTGTTTTTTTTGTCTGGAGGTCAGTAAAGAGTGCGTTACAGTAATCGAGTCATCTTGAAATGAAGGCATGAATCGGTTTTTCAGAATCTTTTTGATTTCTTAATGGTTATACTTTAGTGGCACTATGTTTCTATGGTGAAAGTATTTGTCACTTGAAGCTTAGATCAACACACGAGGGGGGTGAGAGGGACTCACTGACAGTCGTGCAGAGCTCAGATAATGTAACACAGGTGAATTTTCCCATGGTTACATCTTTTTTTGCAGGGTTTGTTGAACTCATAGATGCAGACAAAGAAGACATAAAACACAGAGAGGGAATTACTAAGAGAATAGCTCTCATTAACAAATGTACAACAGACCACAATGCAGTCAATATTTAACGATAATAAACAGGCAGTTTCAACTCATTCTGTCGACCTTTTCCTTTCTTAATAAAGAGGTTCTCTCATGCTTCTCTGAATTGGATTATGAGAGGCATCATATTACACCTGTCTCACATCAAAGTGCTCTTTATGAAGATCTGAACTTTGTAAACGGGATTCACCAGGTCGATCATTAAAAAATCCAATAGGATTTATCTCAGTTCCTAACCCGGCGCAGTCTCCTATTTCACTGATTGGCCTGCGATCGATAGAAACAGAGGTTAACTGTTGCACATCCAATATGTGAATCTCACAGAGATTCCCTCTGCGCGCGCGTGTGTTTGTGTGAGATCGTGCTGTAAGTGCGAGTGTGGACAGTTTGTTCTATCTAGTGATCACACCTACACACGCTCTCACGACCGATATGTGGACAAACTGCTCTGCGCTGTGGCAGCTGTGCACACAGACAAGCAAGCCCAGAGAATCGATATCTTTTCAGTGAGCTGAAAGCCTCAAGGAGAATGTGACCGTGTAGCTGTTGTACACAGGCTTGCTTTTTATTGTACAAATTTGTAGTGTAGCCAACCATTCTCATACAGAATGTAGAGTTAGCAGCAAGACTGAGCATGTGTAGAAACGCTATGTTCAGTGGTACATTCAGTTCTCCTCTCATGCCTCTACTGTGTGTGTGTGTGAGTGTGTGTGGGTGCATGTGCGTGTGTGTCCACTTGTGTAATTGAGGGAGATGTAAAGCATATTGATTTGAAAGTAAAGCAGGCTTCCTGAAGCACACAGCCAGTTTGACACAAATGGATTTAGTCTCCTGTCTGCTGGAGCTCAAGCTCATTAAAACATATTACTGGTCTTGCCATATAACTAAGGAGCTTCTTTGGGTGCCAGCCTATTGTTCAAGAAGCTAAGATGCACACACACACACACACACACACACACACACACACACACACACACACACACAGGTAGGGGCTCATATTAAATGACAGTAAGGCAAGCCTCTTATTCAAAGCAGCGGTGTTCAGAAATACAGTGTGCACACACAGATACCACACAAACACACACACACACACACACACATACACACACACATATTTTGTATTCCAACAACATCTCTTCTCTGTCTCTCTCACTTCAGTTCACTTCAGCCTGCTATATTGGCAAAAATATAAAATCAGCACCATCACCAAAACATTGAACACAGAATGGATTACAACAAGAGAAAGCTTAGCTTCTCTGTAAATTTACAACAATGCAGTTTTTAGTGTTTTGAAATGATTAATCAAAATACTTGACCTGATTAGTTTTGTTGATTGTTTCAATGATTGTAAGACTAATTGTGATGAGCCATAATTTGACCTTTAATGTGAAAAGGTAACATATTCCAAGTCCTGGCACCACAGAACCTTTAAGTGACTACAATCTATAATTTTCTGTTTACACTGGATGAAATGACTGCTTCTATATGAAAGAGTTATCTGGACCATCAGCTTTACAGAGCATGTTAGCATCTTTCTGCTCATTGTTTTGGGTTTCCAACTTGCAACTTCTCTGTTGTGGTTCAAGAAATCATTGCATGTTTAAGGACCAAGAGTTCCACCAACAGTGCGGAGGCGGTCTGATCTGATCACTAAAATGATATATTTAACACAGATGTTTTAAAAACAACAACATTATGTGGTGCAGATATGATTATTAAGAGCCTGCTCTAAAGGTCGCATGACGCTGACGGCCTGAATTAATCAATTCTTCCACACGTGGCTTCTCTCTTGGTTTACTTGATGACTGAGGCACTTACTCACGTGTAGGACCTGGAGAGCACTCCACTGCTGCAGTGTGGACCCTTGCCCTCTGTCCACTGTATTAAACTGGTTCTAATTTGTGATTACAGGCTGTGAAATTCAAAACACAGAGTCAAATATATAGTGGCCATGCCTGACAGCTGATAGGCCTGCAGCTTTGCTGTAAACTGGCTCATAATTTTTACAACTCCTCCAGCAGCTGGAAGGGTGTATGCTGCAGATCCAGAGCGTCAAACTTTACCTAACCAGGTTATTGGCAGTTAAACCATGGATACAGAGAACTCTGACTGGCTGTTCAGATTGCAGTGTCGTGCACTTAAATGCGGCCTGTTTCGTGTTTGTTGTGTGGCTGTATTTAGATGTGTTCTAAATCCAGTCTAAGATGATCTTGTTTATGTTTGTCGACAGGTTGTGTTCAGGTTACGTTCTGTAGCCAATATCGCTTTAATTGAACTGAGGCTTTTCTGGTCCCTGAGGTCTAAAACTGTGTTTGCGTCAGCCTGCAGAGGATTTGAAATGACAGCTGTTCTCGGTTGAATATTTGGACACCTCAGACATAAATTCCCTTTGGTAAACTGTTTACACCGAAACATAAAACCAGGCTGAAATGTTGCTTTACTGACTCCCCCTGGTTAAAGTCAGTCCCACCTCTGATCACACCCTGAACCAAGAACTTCAACCACTGGGGGTCAGCAAAAGCCAGGATACCGGTCAGAGTGGCTCCAACTCTTATTCCTCTTTTTCTAAATGACCCGTACTGAAAAGAGGAGAATCTAATCCTAAATAAATGTGGACACGACATGTCCATATTAATGCAATGTTTAGTTGTGTTGACAGTCTGTAAATGTTCTACATTAGTGCGAACATCCCTTGAGTGAAGTAGTGGGTGGTAAAAATGATTAGACTGCTTTTGATGGTTTTTACGAGCCAAATTAATTTTTTGGAAATGGCAGATGAGAGTAATTAAACATTGCTTTTCAGCCTGTGTTCATCTCCAACGCACATTTAAATCAAGTGGGGTGGGCAAGAGTGGTGTTGTCAGTGAGTTAGGCACCCCACTTGGCTTGCTAACAGTGAACAGTGGGTCACTAAAGATAAGAAACTGAACAAGTAGGACAAAATAGACATTAAAAAAAGATAGAAAAGCAAAATCTAACGTCCCCCAGTGTTAGAGCCCAGTCGGGAGCATCAGTATACATAACGAAATTTAAAATACCAGGTATAGCTTTTCTCATATAGCTAGTTTTGATTTTGCTTCGCTGTTTTAGATATTAAATGTGTTTTCCTCAGATGTCCATCAGATTCAGACTCACAATTTCCTTGCCTTTCTTTCATTTAGACGTCCAGACTGACCCAAATATCAAACACATTTTAAATGAAATCTGCATGGTTCTCACTGAGAAGCTACTCGTCCTCTTCTTCAGGTGTCGTTGGCGGTTACATAAATGACCCTCGCTCCAAGCAAAGGTTCACTGTCACTGTCTTTGCCTACAGTTTAATGTTGGTCATAGGTTTAGCAAACAATAGCCCAGAACTTTCGGTGTTCATGGTGTAAAAGTGCAATAATAGACTTGGTCTCAGTAATGATGGATGATGGGATGGGAATACAACACCAAATGGAGCATCATTCGTCACCTGTCTCATCCAGCCTCACCTTGTTGTGCATCAGTCACCTCCTCTCTCTGTCTCTCTCTCCCTCCCTCCCTCTCCTTAGGGTGGCCCCATCCAGAACATGGAGTCTCAGCGTTGTCTGGAGCTGGTGGAGAGCAGGCAGTCTGAATTCACTTTCCAGCTGGCCATTCAGGACTGCACCGATCAGAAATGGACCATCACTAACATACTGACTGTCCTGCCACAGTGAACGCACAGACACCAGTCAGCTACTTTGTTTTGATGGACTAATACAGTAAGCGAGGAGGTTCAAGTGAGGAACTCCCCAGACCGGAAAACCAAACTGACCCAGACCCGAGATGGACCATCGTAGAGTCCTGGTGCACGCAAAAAGAATTCGAGTCTGATGGCCAAACTTGCTGACCTAAGCAGCGAACTAAGTGTCCAAAAAATGAGCTTTCAATACAGGACCTATTTTTAACGAGAATCTGCACGGGAAACGATGTGCTTCAATCAGACACGGACCATCAGTACCCTAATAACCATTTTATACCAATGACCTGAGAGAAGAGACACTCACAGATGGTGCAGGGGCTCTTAAAACTTCCCACTCTGCAATCGAAATGAGAAATATGGTGGCTTGTTCCAGGAGACGGGCTCATCAAATCATGTAAGCACTCTGGTTATTGCAGAAGCAGGCCTGGGATGTACTTTGGGTCCCCATCTGCAGTTTAAGACAGGGCCCGTACTCCCTGAGTCTCATCACACAATCACCATAACAAATTGAGTGAGCGTGGTTTCAATATGTTTGTGTGCAGAGGGAGAGATGCAAGATGAGTGACTGCACTCGTTCCAGAAAACTCCAGCAATTGTGCAACACAAACTAGCTGATTTGTCACCAAAAAAAAGTGAGAAATGGACAATAAACACTGAGTGATTTAAAGTGGCGTTGTGATAGAAACTGTTTCCCTTCATAAGTTTCAGATTGTGCTTTGGAATTCATTTGAGAAGCAGAGCTGCCGAGCTGTCACGCTGGCACGCGCCATATCTGTGAGTTCAGACAATGAGATTCATCCAGAGAAGAAGATTTTAGACTTCCTAGATAATGTTACACCAGCATGCAATGTGACTCTGGCTCATGTGGCATAGGTGATGTTGAAAATGTTGGGGTTGGAGACGATGAAGCACACCTCAGGAGCCCCATCCCAGGTCTGATTTCAAGGCAAGCACATGTCTGATAAAAGCAGATAAGAGCTCTCAGACAGGTGGTCTCAGAGCAGAGGGTCAGCGATGGTCACAGTGGGCTGATGTGACAATATGAATACTCAATCTACTGTTTTAAGTTATTTTGGCCAATTTAAACGTCATGTTAAATGTTTTATGTACAAGATGTCAGTCTAACACGTCTGCAGACACCCTCACAGTCCTGAGAAGATGTGGAATCAGGCAGTGTGATTTGAAAAGCCTGTGTGGGGGTAGGATGGATGTGCAGCAGCTTTAACAGAGCAAGAAAGTCCAGATTATATATTCGCTGTTCTATTTCAGGGGTCAGAGCACTGATTTTGAATTTCAAGACTTAAGGCTGACTCCAAACAAAACCTCAGCCAAGAAGAAGGTCGTGCTGCATTCATGATCCATGATTCTTGTTGGATAATGTCAATGTCAAGTCATGTTAACAAAGAAGGAAAGCGCTGAAAAAACCATTCCAAAGTCTAACAATGAGACAGACATAAACACTTGAGTCTGTCCTTGTCAGCAGCCTGTATGTTGTTCATCACTACATGTGGGATGCTGCTATCAGTTGTGCACGTTGTGATGTAAAAATTGAAATTATATATTACATTATATATTAAACATTACCTGGAAGTATTTCAGCCTGCAAATTTACAGGATAATTCTCAGGTCTAATTTTTTGGGCCGTCATTTCTGTCAGTAATGGGAATGTTGTGCAAATAAAGGTAACTGGTGAACAGTAGCTGGAACAAGATGATATCGCTAAACATGAAGAGTCAGGTGATAAGACAGGTGTGAACCAAACACCCAGGTTAGTCAGACTTATAGTCAGACTGATTATTCAAATAGAATACAAAGACAAACTGTCATAAACATCATTATCCTCGAAGCATCGCAACTCAAACTCCACCATCATGGAAATTGCAGCACTGTGTTACTGTGTGTGTTAACCTTTCCGTAATAAACAAATTTCTGACTTTGAGATGTTGACGACAGCCAGTTTGAGGGACGCTTTGTATCAATCCTACATCGTCTCATTTCAGAAGGAGGTGCAGTTACAGCCTGCTAGTCTTCAGTCCTCTGAAGGACATGTCTTCTTAGGACGCGGCCCTTTAAATGCGACCCAGCTTGTCCTTTTCATTCTCCACCCACGCAGCTGTTGGTCTGGTCCAGCCCCTTCTGTGTTGATTTCTTAAAAGGTGTGCTGGGAAACGTAGAACCTCACAACTGAATTGTGCAGAAGTAGAATCAGATGATGAGTAACATAAAAGAAATGGAATGAACACAACAGATGGATGTTATATCATCCATAACAGATGGATGTTATGTGACAGTGGAGGAGCATCGAATGATCCTTTAAAATTCTGCTGCTGCGTCCCTGAACCAGTAAATACGCTGGTGTGTGTGTGTGTGT
This sequence comes from Chaetodon auriga, assembly GCF_051107435.1. Taxonomy (NCBI): domain Eukaryota; kingdom Metazoa; phylum Chordata; class Actinopteri; order Chaetodontiformes; family Chaetodontidae; genus Chaetodon; species Chaetodon auriga. The sequence goes on along the minus strand of NC_135079.1, from coordinate 21,101,043 downwards.
GTGTGTGTGTGTGTGTGTGTGTGTGTGTGTGTGTGTGTGCCCGTGTGTGCCCTATTATTTGTCATGTTCTGTAAATGCTTTTTCCTTTAAAACTGTGCATCATGGTAATAGTTCAACAAAGGGGGTTATGAGCAGGTAAACGGCCATTTCTACACATCTGAAATCCACAGCTAACCAGGGGGAGCATGCAAACAAAATGTCAACAAACAAAGAACAGTACCTTCCTCTCCTCTCCTCATTCACTTCATCCCAAGAAATTTGGCACACAAAGCCATGTAATTAGTCAGTGTTAGTCATGCATCTGGGCCTGACTTATGGAGTTTAAGGTGCTCCTCGATTCTGAGGACATGGGACAGACAGACGGGGTATTTGTGACTGAGACAGTGTCTGGATGTGGTTTTCTATGTATGAGAAAATGTTGCTTTTGCTGATTTGACACTTGCATATACTACTGCTAAATAATTTGCTCTACATTTACAGATCTCCAAAAGTTACACACTGTCATAAAGCTTTTCATTAAATATAGCCGCTTTGCAATCAATCTCCAATTATTCAAATCCCCAGCCTTCACCAATCTCTATCAATAATTCAACATGAAAACCGGGTGAGGCCATTCATTATTAATGTGGCTATTATGTATTAAAAAGTTTTCTTTTTCAATCACAGCCCGCTGAGGTACCAATAACACAGCGCTAAAGCAGTGGTAACTTGTGGAGGACTGGAACTGTATGTCTTCTATCGGCTACTGTGTAGCATCTGTTACCAAACCTTCTGTTGACCTTTTCTTCTTTTTGTGGCTCAGGTTTGTAGATCCTGAAATCTTAAAAGTATCTCAATTTTTGGGAAGCTGTTAATACATCAAGTCATGGAAATGTCCGAGCTATTTTATTAGTGTATTTAAACTGGATATTTATAAGTACCAACAGTAAAAAATGATGATGGCAAACTCGTCCCGTGTGACCGTCTCTTATCACCTCTGCTAACAATGAATACTCAGTCAACACATTTGACAGCGTGAGAGTTGGTTTAGCGTGCTGAAACGTATCGTCTGTCCTCACAGGGGATTACCAGCTTGCATGCAGACATATTAAGTTGCATATTAAAGGCTTCACCACTTGGCAGCGCGCAACAAGCTGCAAACACAATATTGCCATATTGAAGTTGATATGGGGAATGTGTTAGCACACCCAGCAGACATGGAGCCACGTTAGCATTCTTTAGCTGACAGATGTTCACCGTTCTTCACCAGCTGGGTTTGACACTACAAGTGACCTCTGTCACATTAGGCTACACGCAGCCATTTGATCTATTGTTCATACAAAATAATGACAAGTGCAGCTTTGAAGTAGCAAAATTGAATTAATTATCATGCAGGAAAATGGTCCCTTGAGGTACATTATGAGGATTATTATTACTCATGTATTAATGTGTAAGTAGCATTTGACTGCAGTAGTCAGTCAAGGTGGAGTGAATTTTAATTCCTCAGTGTACTGCTGGGCAGTTGAATGCATAACGGTGAATCATAATGTCTGATGACAAGCTGTCAAAGACAGTAAATGTGCTGTATTTCCCTCTAAATTTGGTGGAGCAGAAGAATAAAGGAGCTTATACTACAAGTAAAGTACCTCTAATTTGAACTTAAGTACAGAACTTGAGTTTGTGGGCGTTGTTAGTTCCCCACCGCTGTATAAGACTCACAATACACTGATCCTGTCATCAGAATATTTGTCATGACGATTTGAGAAACTCAAATTTTAGCACTTTTGGTCAGTCCTTTCAGTTTTTCCAACAGCAGCACTGACTGAAAGCAATCATTTCTTTCATTTTGATATTTGACAGTTGATAAATGCGTACAAAAATACTTGACAAACTGTAAAGTCCTGACTTTCTATCATCCCCTCGATTGTTTTCTACCATCTTTGCAATCGCTGTGTGAAATTTCTAATATAACCACCCATGGCCGCCTGGTTAGGTTTTCAAAAAGGGGAGAAAATTTAAAAAGGATACATAATGAGCAGGGGGTCCTCAGCCAGAAAAACAAGTAATCTAAAAGAAATTTCTTGCATTTTCACACCAGCCAGCCTCTTGGATGAATCGTTTTGACTGAGTGTGTGATGAAAAGCAAGAATGCATCAAGAACAGTATGTGACTGGGTGGATCAGGACAGGAAATGGCTACTGGGCCATCATCAAGGTCATCACGTTTATTTTTAAAAAGACAAAAAATCCCCCTGATTGAATAATGGGGATGCATTTGCTCCACGTGCAACCACCTCGTCATCTCACAGTCTCACCATCTTATAAGTAAGGAAGTAACTCTTCCATGAAACACGTTTGGAAGCAGCTGAAGACAGAAGGCTGCGCCTAATCAAAGTGAAATCTGAAATGACTGCATTCTCATTAAACAGAGTTCCAGAGTTGTTTGCCTGCATCTACTAAATTTTATATTAGCTGCAAAGATGCAGGTCGCTAAACAGAGCACAGACATTTTCCTGAGTGTCTGCGTCTCTGCTGAACTTGGAGTTTGGCATCATGAAACATGTATGAGATGGCACTCTCTGAGCACCACTGACATCAATCCCAGTAATGCTACTGTTTACGCTCCCGCTGTCTCAGAAATGGCGTTATTTCCACACACACACACACACACACACACACACACACACAAACACACACACATTTCACAATTCCTGTCATCATTTTTACAACAAGGAAATGAAACAGGTGGATTTTGGGCCAAAGCATTCTATGTAATGACTCTACAGTAATGTCCTTATGAAAAGGTGGATGTGTTCCACCATGTTTAACAATGAAACTCACAGGACTCTGACTTTCTCATTGTATCATTATTTTTATATATTTGGGAGCAACAAAAACAACTGACGCTCATTAGTTTGATTAAAAAGATCTGGTCTCAGCTACAGAAAGGAAACTGTTGTGTCATTTTAACGACCAGCTTTCACAGACGTGAAATACTTTCAGCTGACTTAGACAGATGACTTGATGTGGACTTCTCTTGATAGACATGAGACTTGAGCTGCCATCAAAGACTTGAAACTTGCCTTGAGACTTAATTCAACAAGAGCTGAGACTGTATGTGGCCTCTCAGTTTATTTGAGACTTGACGTGAGCTCTGCTTTGACATGACTTGGTTCTTGCCTGGGAGTCTCTTTAACCCCTGAAATTTCCAAGAAACGTGCATGACTGACTTTGAACTGAGGAGTTGCTAAACCTTTGACAAGACTTGAGTCTCGGTTCTAATTGACTTGAGACTTTCTTTGACATGACTGGGACCTGAGCTTAACTCAATCAACTTCAGACTTGACTTGGTCTTGTTTCAAAGGACTTACAAACAGCTGGTCTCCTTGAAATTTCCCAGAATATGTTCGTGACTCACTTTGCTTTAAAGAGCTGCTAACCCTAAAAAAAACAAAATCCATCTATGTGAGTTTCAGTGGAGGGTTTATCATCTCATGATGGACTGAATGCTTAGAAGATTTTCCACTGAGATGAGCATAAAACTCTAAAGAAAACACTGAAACCCAAAGAAGAGCACAGTAAACTCTTACTGATGCAATCTGTCCTCTGTAGTTCAGCTAAACTGGGGGCAGATGTGTGGCTCTCTGCAGCCTCTGAGGATAAACTAATTACCACCTCCAGGCAACATCCTACTCTGTCGTTAGGCCACTGAAGAGCTGGATGGACTCTCTCTTTCTCTCACTCCCAGCTATTCCCTCTGTCATTATCCTCTCTGCTGGCCCTCCCTCTTCCTCTCACTCATCCTCACTCAGACCTCTTCCTTCCTTCTCTTTAATTCACTTTTCCTCCGCTTCCTCCCCCTCTTTTAATAGCTGCCGTTATAGAGAGGATGCATCTTCACTAAAGAGGGATCCATCTTTTAATGCAGTGCCTTCTTAAAGGATTGCAGTGATGCATGAGTATGCCCAGGCATCAAAACAGCTTTACACTTTGTCTCTATACGCAGTGAACAGCGGAGGACGAAGTGTTCAGATGCTTTACTTCAGTTAAAGTGCTAATACCACATTGTGAAAATGCTCCACCACAAGTGAACATCCTGCATTCAAAACCTCACTTAAGTAAATGTCAGTATTATCAGCAAAATGTACTTCATGTAAGTAAAAGTACACATTGTGCAGTGAAATGCCAGTGTTTTACTATCATATCTGATGTTACTGCTGCAGTCATATGTGTGTTAACACTGAGTTAATTTGAACTTTATGTACTGTCACATATCTCTTAAAAGACAACTTTTCATGAGCTCAGCCCTGTTTTCAGCTTTAAATAGTTTATTTAGATTAAGACGTAGGACAATTTTCTCAACCTGTACAGGAACACCTCATCCTTCAGTTTATCGGAAAATGATATGAAAGGTATGAAAAAATTTAATCTGTAAAGTAACAGGTAAGTAAAGCTGTCAGATAAACGTAGTAAACACTGTACTGAGTAAAAAAAAAAAAAAAGCATTTCCATTGATGACTTGCCATAAAAGGCAAAACTCACCTATATCGTTTGGAGGAGTTGCCATGAACACCTCATAAACAAGTCTTGTAGCCTCATAACATCCAAGGCATTGTAAACATAGCACATTCAGTGAGCTGTCTGCATGCACAATAATACACACACACACACACATACACAGACACACACATCCATGCAACAACATAGCACTAAACGGCATCTGAGTGATTAAAGCCAGTGAGGCACTCTGAGGCCTTTAAGGGAACGGTAATGGTGCAGCGTCAACCTTTGCTCACGCCTCATTGGCTCACGCTTCTGCTGAGCAACTGCTGGGACTTAATTGAAGGGTACACTTCATTAACACTGTTGCCAGGTGACCACGGAGGCCTAATTGAAGGGCAATGCTTCACTGGATCTGTGCCTGTCCATCAATCAGGTGCATTAGCAAGAGCTCTGCTATTTATCGTTGTTGGCAGTGAAATGTGTTGACTGAACGAGGGAAGAAGTGGGAGGAAAAGAGGAGGAAAATGGGGGGAAAGAGCAGAAGGAGGGTGGATGGGAATAAAAGCAGAAATGGGGGAAGATAAGGGGCACAGAACGAGGAGGGAAGGGCATGAGAAAGGAGGATTAAGGGTCCAAGGGAGACAAGAAAGGCGGGAGGAGAAGGAAGTCCTTGGGGATCTGATTATCAGACGAAGCAGCAAATGCTGCATCAGCAATATTTCAGCATGGAAATGAAAGCTCTCCTAGCAGGAAAAAAAAGCCTAATCTCCTGTTTCTAATTGGATAAAACCTACGCTAAGCAAGGAAAGCATCAGCACTCACACTCAGAATGAAATGACATTGAATTCTCAGGCACCATTCAGTTTGACAGAAAAAAAAAAAAAAAAAAAAAAAATCTCAAGTTCCTGCAGGCCACATGCAGAGAACTCAAGAATCCATTATATTAACATTTTTTTATTCCAACTCTGCGTGTAGAGCAGAGATAAAAAATTTCAAGTATTAGTTATCATCACAGTCAAGCAAACATAACTTCAGCTTGCTGAGTCCTGAGGCAGGTATGAAATGGACTCATAAGTGGATTCCTACAAACAAGATGAGATAATAAAATGTGGAAATGAAGACTTTTACTTTGTTAATAGAGTGGAAACTGGAGAGGAATAATTTGGAATTACCATAGACTCTGGGTCATTGGTAATTAGACTAATGAGTGAAAATATTCTATTACGCAGTGAAAGCCTGTCCAAAGGTGCAGCCTTGATGGAGTCAGTCTATCTGTATAAAACATACAGAATCCTGTACGTTCACAGCGACAGTTGCCTGGAAAATAAAAAAAAAAAAAAAAAGAAAATGGGAGAAATGAAAGAAGCGTCAAACATCACCACCAGGCTGTGAAAACTCTGCCGCGCCTGTCACTGTCAAGACGTCTAAGCCAGGAGAGCAAACCTGAAAAACACAGCCTGAAGCGGTCAAAGAAGTCATCACCGAGAACTCCTGTGTCTGCGCACAGGTGAAGGGCGATGAGGAGGTCGGCAGAGGGACTGATGAAACCTCTGTCAAATATCACTGGAAGGAGTGGGCTTGATGAAGAATCTGTCAGAAGATGGCATGCAGGCTGTGAAAAAGCCCCTCGCTCTGCTGCCGCTGAGAATGCGACTCCCGCACCGCCGCCGCCGCCGCCTTCCAAGCACGGCTCTCTCTCCCACTTGTTGGGAACTCCAGAGACGCTTGAAAAGAAGCTGCTGCGAATTGTGCATCGCCTCACCGTCTCTGAGGATCTCCCGCATGCAGAGAACACACCATTGGTGGAAAATATAACACATGAACACTCTCCCAAGCTTGGACGCAGGGCCTTGTGCACACGTCATGGAGGTCTGATGCACCGAGTCAACTTCAGGCAACATTGCTGTTGAGGTGCAGTGCAGCGTTTGTGTTGATGGCAGAGAGATTATGAGAGATCCTCTTCCCTGCCCAGAAAGCTTAGAAGTTATTAGCGTTGTAACAACCCTGGCAAGGACCTGCTAACTTCCCTGCCAAGTCTAAGCCGCCTGTTGGTGAGGGGGCCGTGCTGTCCGTGGTGAAGCATGAAGCCTTTTTGGATCAAAACAGCTAGTCAGGTTTTTTTTTTTTTTTTGTATTTTTGAGATATTAGTCAGGACTCTGTGACCAATGGCTTGAAACCAGGACTGTCCTCAGCTGCTGCACTTGTGGTATGCGTCATTGACGTCAAGCCATCAGACCAAAGCAGTGATTCACAGTCACACTCGAGTCAGCAACCACCCAACATGTGCAGCAAAATGCACCATCACACTGTGTGCTACACAGACCTAATTTCCATTTCTGGAGATTATCATGTGAAGCAAAGAGCTGAAAGAAGGAAGGTGAAGTCCTGACATTACCTTCAGGCTAGCCTGTTCCACTCTTTGCATTGTTGAACAAGGTTCTGCTTCCCAAGTGTGAATTTTTTTAGTTTTATTTTTTTACAGTTTATGTTCTTACAAATATCAGTGATTTTGAATGAGGTTTTCTGTCTTCTGGAACAAAAGACTCAACTTTCCTGTGTTTTTTGGCTCACCATATTAAAGAAAATGCCTTAAGCTTTCCTGGCACAGACAATGTTCTTTCCTAATATCTCTCTCATCACCACAGTGAAACTTCATCAGCACTTCAAGAGCAATGTTGTGTTAAATTAGATCAGAGCATCAGGACTTTCAGTGGCTGGCTGGTCATGGCCAGATGTTCCTCAGAATACATAAGACAGCTCTTTTTTTTGCCAGCAGTTGGCTCTTGTATGATGATGAACTTGTGTGTTAGAATAAATATGAGGTTTTGATCAGCAGAAAATAGCTGTGTTTACGGCCTTGGTGTGATAACTTACCACTGCACTTCTACTTAAACATCAACAATAACTATCAGCCACTCATGCTGTCATTTGGGCTACAGTACATGGCATTTTATCTTGTCCTGAACACATGTCCTTCTCTTTCAGTATTATTTCAGCCCCACTGCTCTGTGGAATATGTCAAAGATGATGGATACTGCTCAAGAGCAAATAGAGCCAATGAAAAATTGTACACAGCTACAGAGTTATACTAGTGTATTCAAGGCCTGGCAGTTAGAAGAAAAAAAAGAGGAGGAAAAAAACTATATTAGCAGGTCTGTCATGTACCGAGCAGTGGGATATATTACAGCTAGAAGCAGTTTTAAAACAAGTTGGGGCCCTGCCAAGAAAGTCTCAGAGCAATATCTTCAGCCATATGGATGGGGGAATGCATTCTGCTCTCGATGGCACGGGCTCCCTGACAATATTTAATATTGTATAGATATAACCTGCTGGGAAATCAAGTTCAGGATGTCTGTGGGACTTAAATGAAACTGCAGTTCAAACACTGACTGATGTCAAATTCGCAAGATATGTGCCTTCATTTTTTTCTTTCCTTTAATACGTCTGATATGTCATCAGTGATTTTATTATTCTGAGAAAATTGGCCACAAATACTTTGGGCCATATTACTCACAAAGGCAAAACTGCACTCAGTTTACTAATGAAAGCAAAGGGTGGAAGCGACGCAGTGTGTATGGTATTCGAGCTGACCAAATGAATACAATTCATCTGATTTTCATGTTCCTTTTCATATCCTGGTCAAATCGCACAAACGATGAAAATGAGCGTATTGAGCTGCACGGTACAACACTGCCACCACACGGACAAATGTAGTAATAACCGTTCTCCAACTCATGTTTATTACTATAAAAGCGATTATATGTAATGTCTTCTTTATAATACCTTAAAATACTTTATGAGATAAACAATTAAAACAGTCTCCTATATTTTTTAATAAGGGGGTCGCGAGAAGAGTCAATGAGAGGAACGAAAGATACCAGCTCACCGGAAGAGGGCTCGTATTTCGGTTACACAGTTTCTGTGACGGCGCTTCCTGTAGGGGAGAGTTCGCGAGCTTGTTTAACGGTTTTGGTCATGTTTCGGAATGTTTTGGGTAGACTGGTGACAGAAACTGTCCGCGTTCACCGCTATGTGACAAGAGCACCTTTAATACGGAGGGAAGCTGCCGCCTGTGTGCCGGTCAGGAGCTTCTCGGACGTGAAGGACGAGGTGCAGCAGTCTTTTGACGCCTCCCTGCTCCAGTTCCTGGTATGTCCGCTGTCCAAGAAGCCGCTGAGGTAAGACACACGCAGGATAGACTGAAGGTGATTTGGGTGGTGGAGTGCGGATGAAGCACTGTGAGGCTTTGGGGCTTTCTTTCGGTTTGTCCAGGAAGTACAGTGACATCTGGTGACTGCGACACTGAAAACGGCCCTTCGAGACTGAGGTCAAGAGCAAACGTTGCATCACCTCGCAGTTTGTTTCAGTTTCACGTGTGTGCAGGAAACTTCTGTAATACTTTCGTTCAGAAGTGCTGCATCAAACGTAGATGTTATTGTTTTTTGTGTCACAGTCATATAATTAATAAATTGCCCAAACAGCTTAGATATAGACCATTATTGACGTAGCTTAGGCCTGCGTCACTGTGAGCGCCTACGTTTTAACTCTATGGTTATTAATCACCGTGAGGTAATTTATGTAACACTTCCTATGAGAACCTTTCACTTATTGTACCGTAAAACATCTTTTGCCACAGCTGTCATGCAGTATATGTCACACACTGGAGAAAAATGTTGCTCCTGTTTGTCCACAGGTACGAGGCTAAAACCAATGAGCTGATCAACGACGAGCTTGGCATCGCCTATCCCATCATTGGTGGCATCCCCAACATGATCCCTCAGGAAGCCAGACTCATGCAGAAAGACGCAGATACTTCAACCACACCAAAGCAGGGGTAGAAACTCCATCACAGCACCTTCAGCTGACCCCAGCAAATAGATGTAACACCGCTACGTTTTAAAGGCTGTAGGACTAAATGAGTGGTGCGTCTGTAACACTGTAGCTGGATCCTGCTCTGCTCAAATGCCATATTATACCACCACACAGTGAGAGCTGACACTGCGTTCTCACCACCTGGCTCAAAGTGTATGTAACACACCACGTCAGATATTTATTTTCTCCAGTCGTACTGTATACCAGAACTCATCAGCATGTTCTCCCTGTCCATGATGGTGGGGCTCATCCCGATAGTGTCTCTCTTCGGTCTGTTCTACTCTGCCGCGGTGGATGAGAACTTCCCTCAAGGCTGCACCAGCAGCAACAGTCTGTGTTTCTACAGCCTGCTGCTGCCGGTCACCATCCCCGTCTACGTCTTCTTCCACCTCTGGAGCTGGATGGGGATTAAGCTCTTCAGGCACAATTAAGATAATCTGACTCTGTTCTGTTAAAGGACAAATCCACCTGGAAACAAACCATCTGTTGGTGATGTAGCTTGCATTGCTGGACCCATTTTGAAAGGTGAAAGTAGATGGTTTGGTTACACATCAGCAGATTACAAGCAGTTTAATAGAAGGAAATGTTGTTACTTTCTCCACAAACACTAGAATGTAACACATGTAATACATATTTTGATTGAGATCAACCAAGGAAGTAGACATATTGCAGGACATCAGAACTCAACAATGTAACAAAAATCTATTGCAACACTCACTGTCAACATAAGTTAATTTTGAGACTAACCATTGGTGGATTTCTTTGCTTTAATGCTTATAACGGCTGTTATTTTTTTAAGCTGTGTGTAATAACCAGCAAAAAGATAAATAAAGGTTTCTTTTGAATACTGTTTATCCGCTTGCCTAAAAGACAGAATGATAATATGTTACAGTCCAAACAGCTACAACACAAGCTTCAGAGTGGTGCAGTAAATCCTGAACATCTGGTTGGTACAATATGAAGCTCATAGTCATCTTGTGTTCATTCTGAACCTTGATGTAGTTCACAGTGTTTGAGCAGAAGGCTAACTGTTTGTATCATGTGTCAAATGACATACAGTATGTGCTTAAGATGAAGACAGTAGTACACAGCGTAATGTTGAAACTTCACAGGGTAAATTGGAAAAACAACTCAAAGACAGTACATTTTACAGGCTGTGCAGGAAGTCAACCACTGTTCTGAACAACAGATAAACTTCATACAGAACAGAGAGCGAACAAAGCTATGAACGACGTGATTTCAGTTTCCAGAAAACATTCAAAAAGCTGCTACTGAAACTGACATTTGAAGGAGAAACAGAGAACCTGTGTGCACATAAAACCCTAAACTAACAACATCATCGGAAAGCCTAACTCAAGAATTAAAACTGCGGACGAATGCAAAAAATCATCATTGATACTAAAAGGATTATGAGATTTTTCTCAATCTTCTATCATAAATCTGAGCATCAAGAGTTGATTTTTATTTTACCTGTTAATCTGGTCCCTGGCTGCTCCTGAAGTGGAGACATTAAAGGGCATCTAGCAGACTGCAGGTTAGTGTCCTTTCATATGACCTCAGCGTCCCTTCCTGCTTTTCACGTCCCTGCTCTGAGCGAGTTTCATCAGTGGAGACTCTGGCCTCGGTGACTGTCCCTCACCTTTTGTCTTGAAGAAAAAGGACTCGTTGAGTCTCATCTGGACGGCTCTGACCTGAAGTCAAACAAGACGTCATTTTATTACTGAACAGTGGGAAACACTTTAGTGAACTTACTCTGCAAAACACAAAAACCTTTTTGTTGTTGTTAGCAGGCACAATGGTTTAAAGGATAAGAGAAAGACCAGAACACAATGAGTCCATCTTTCACACTTCGATCCCTGTCACATGTATATAGTTCCATATAGCTCAATGAATTCCCAAATTATCTGGGCACTGTAGTTTTTAGCAAACATTATTCTAACAGGAGGAAACAGTGCCCGCAGCAGCAATGACGTTAAACCATGGGCCTGTTTTACAGGTTTTACGTAGTTTTACAGGTGCAGTGGAAAGACAGCGTCATATTATGCTGATGTTTTGTTTGGTAGAGTATTATATTTTTGAGTATCTTATTTCATCTAAGCATAAAACTGATTTAGAACTGGCTGTTTTAGGATAGTGTCAGAGGGCAGAGCTCAGTGAGGACTGACAGTAGCTGAAGCTGATGTTAACGCTCGTTTATCATTCATTATTATTAGATGGCACAAGGTCATATCTATTTGGATTTACATGAGCAGATGAACTGTGTGAAGTCTCATGTAGATGTTTTGATGCAGACTATAAAAGGGAAATTAAACTTGTTCCAGGGGCAGATATGGCCCACTGGTCACTGTTTGCCGACCTCTGAACTAAAACATTTGTTGGAGGCAATTTTCAGTAACAGACTAATATGCATTTGGTGCTCTAGTGAGTGTTTTCAATGTTGTACAGCAGAAGGTCAGCGTGTGTCTAAAATAAGCTAATCAATTTTGTTACATAAGAAAAATTAGTTTGTTCAGGGTAATGTGCAACATTGTGGTTCACTGATGTGTTTATAGTAGAGCTCAATAGCACACAGTAAAAAGACACATCAGGCTTTGATACACACGGTACTTGTTATTAGGATCACTTCATTGTTGATTTTGGCTTTTCATAGGATTTAACAGGAAGAAAAATACAGAAAGTTGCCAGCCTTATCCTTTAAGCACAGTGATGAAATGTTGGTTAGATTTGTGCAATTTTACATTTGCATCATTCCATGTGGATGTCAGGTCAGATATTTGTTTACTATTATGGCGGTGCATGAAAAGGAGTTTGGGAGAAATAAAATAAGGCTTTGCGATTTTAAGATGCATTTAATTCAGGCACTTTTATCCCCATTGACAAAAACATCTGGGGGAAAAAATAAATAGGTGTGAACACTGTGGCTTGTGCAAGACCAAAGGATGCAAGATATTTGGTGGCTGTGTGGGCAACAGTGGGTAGAGTATCATGTGGTATCACCTGGGTCAGGTCCAGCTTTCCCGGGCAACAGGGGGGCTCATTGTCTTCGCTGGAGGTTGTCGTGTCAGCAGACTTTGGCTCAGACTCTGACTGGAGGCCCAGAGCTGTTTCACCTTTATCTCGTGTGCTTGCAGACCAAGGATGTGGACCTGAAGACTCTGTCTTTCCATGTTTCATACCTGAAGAACAAGGTGGATGCAGGTTGAGGTCTTTGTGGTTGCGATCTTTGATCTGTACTGGTAAAGACGATGTCTTCACTGACAAACACGTCCCGAGGTCTTTCCTGGCCCTGTCTGGCAGGCTCAGGTCCAGAGGTTTCCCAAAGTGTGTGATCGCTCTGGGTTTTTGGCAGAAGTTGAGGTAGAAGGAGAGTTCAGTGGTGAACATGTTTTCTGTCTGAGTGGAAGCGCTTGTCATGGACTGCTGGCTTGAAGCACAGGAATGTTTCTTTGACTTTCCCACATCCAGGGAGGGCTTTACATCAGTTGGCTCAGCCAGATAAGGATTCACCTCACTGGGCTTCATACATACAGGACACGATACTTCTTTCTTCCCAGTAAGATTTTCGTTTATCTCCATCTGTGTCTCAAAGGACAAAGTTTCCATCTTGTGCTTATCATGTCCTTTGTTTATCTCCTCTTCCTCTTCTGTGAGAACTACCTGTGCTGCCTTTGGCTTCTTTGCATTCTCGTCTGTTTTTCTGTGACACTGAAGGAAATGTGAGTCTTGTGGACATTTGTATGATCTGTCAAGATGCCGTTTTATCTCTGCCACAGATGTGTGCGGTTCATCTCGCTGTGAGAACATCTGAGGAGTCGCAGTAATAGCTTTGTCACTGGCTTCACCACTGGAGGGTTGGGAGGGCGACGCTCTGAATGTCTTCTGGGTGATGAACAGGTCCTGGCTGTTTGTGTCCTCACTGGTGCACTGAGAGTCATCATGATGTGTTGGACCCCGGCTGTGCTCTGTTACCGTAACCTGTGAACAGCTCGCTCTGTCTCCCACAGCCTCATTCTCGAACAGGATGCTATCTTTGGGACAATGCGGAGATGAAGAGACAAATTTAGGACGTTTGACAGGGATGTAGCCTTGTGACAAGTCAAACCCCACTTTCTTTTTTCTTTTGGGTTTACTCTTAGAGTCTGGAGTCAGGTGATCAGGCTTTAGCTTGTCATTGCTGCGTGGGTTCGATGTTTCAGGCTTCACAGCAGGTTTTGCTTGTGCACTATTGGTCTCAGTAGATATAAAACTGTCCCTTTGTTCCAAAGCCAATCTGTTTTTCTTTTTCTTCTTTTCTTTTGTCTTTGCTTTCCTGACCACCATTGCTTCTTTGAATTTGGAGTGCTTCTTTTTCTTTTTCTTTGGGATTATATCGTCTGTTTTCATGGTTATGTCGTATTTGCATTTTTTGTCCTTTTTTCTTCGTCTTTTCACAGGTGAAATCCAAGACTGCAAAAAGATGTCCATCTCCTCACTGTCATCCATGGCGTCTGTTCAGCCTAAAGATGAAAGAACTTTGTTTTTAAAAGCTACATGCAGCACAGTTTTACATTAGTCTCACATCTACAGATAAAGACACCATTTTTAATTAAAGAAAATGCATGATAACACACAGTTAAGCTATTTTAAATGTAATTTCTGTTACTGCCTATTTCTGTAGCTCCTTAACGTTGTTATTACAGAGTATGTACAAGCATCTCTTCGGCAAGCTGTGTGCCAAAGCACAGTGGCATCTTCCCACTGGGGACGTCTTGTTTTTGCAGTTACAGCCTCACATTTCAACACTTCTCCAACTGACAGACACAGATTCCTGACTTGCAATTTAACAAATGAAAAACTCTGACAAACCTCATCATGTACACCACCACAAAGACTGCTTCTTCTTTATCTGATTCTATTGTAGTGTCTATTGTTATTTTGTGTCATTTGCTTTATCTTATGTGACAACGCATTAGTGTTTTTTTCTGTTTGGATATCATTCCATCTATATCTATTGCTTATTTTATAGGGCTTGTTTTATATCAGTGATGGCGTATTAAGTAGAAACATCACTCAATATAACACAATAAAATTCAATATGAAGGAACAAAAACTGAACGTTATATTCTTCAGGAGAGTAGAAATTTACTGCAGGGCTGATTTTTTTAGACTGTTTTAGTTTATATTAGTTATTAGCTATTTACCATCATCACTTCATACTGTACTTCTCAATTAGCTGTATGAAATGTCAAAAAAAAGCTCATCCCTCAGAGCACAGGATGACATCCTCAAATTGCTTGTTTTGTCCAACAACAGTCTAAACTCAAAGATATTCAACTGATATAAAGCAGAAGTAACAAATCTTCACAGTTGAGAAACTGGAAGCTGTGAGGTTTGGCTTGAAAGAAAAATGAATCAAAATAGTTGCCAAATAATTTTTTGTTGATGGACTAGTCCATGTATCATCTAATGTTTTAGCCTCAGCTATTTTTAGCCAATAAACAGACATCTGAGGGTGTACTGATTTTGTCTCCACAAGTGTTAATGTTAATACTGTAGTTTTAGTTTGTGTTTTGAAGCAGCAGCAGCTCGTGAATCTAACCAGCAGAAAATTAATCTACAACTATTTCGATGCTTCTCAAATGGAGGATTTTATGCTTTTCTGTGTCAGATACAATAGCAGACTAAATTTCTTTTGGACTGTTGGTTGAAAAAAAATCACTGTGGGTTGTGCAAGGCATTTTTCAATATTTTCTGACATT
The DNA here is from genome assembly GCF_051107435.1 of Chaetodon auriga. Taxonomy (NCBI): domain Eukaryota; kingdom Metazoa; phylum Chordata; class Actinopteri; order Chaetodontiformes; family Chaetodontidae; genus Chaetodon; species Chaetodon auriga. Next base: position 21,085,951 of record NC_135079.1, on the reverse strand, counting down.
TTATAGACCAAACATTAAATCGAGTAATGGATAATGAAAATAATCAGTTGCAGCCCGATTGCCTGTCATGTCATGTCTTGAGTTTCCCGTCATTTGTCTTTTCACCAAATTATTTTCCCACTTAATCAAGATATCAATCTTCTTAAATTATAGGGGAAAAAACAACATAAAGTGTCTGAGTAACGTGTTGTTCCACCACAAGCCTCCAGATCAGCTTCAGTGTGTTTCCTTTCATTTGTTACCTGTCTGCATATAGAGATGCTGTAATTTCTGTCCTTTCCTGCTTTCTGCTTCTACATATTTACTTGCTCATCAGCTTCATGTTGTTTTGGCTATTACCCGTATTTGCATACAGTTTTGTTGTGTGTGTGTGTTTGTGTGTGTCAGCAAATCTTTTTCACATAATTGTTTGAGAGTCTGGCGGTATCTTGCTCCTTAATGAGGTTTAACCACTATTTGGCCTGTCACTTTCATGGTTTAGCATTAAGCCCTGGCACCGGCCGGCAGACATGTGCACAGCCTCTGTGAAGATAAACTCTGAAGTAAGACTCTTCTCTCTATATCAATAGGACGACAGGTCAATGCAATCTATCTCCCAGAGGACGTAAACCATTTGCATAATAGCTTTAACAGCTCTCCTTGCTTTTAAATAGTATTTACTGAAGGCCTGTACAGTATCTGTGGTGAAACATTTAGTTTACTGAGCCCTCTGGCATATTATGAATTACAGTTTTAATCCATAAGTAAGAAAGCAAATATAGAAGAGTAAGTATCCGCTTCCTATAAGCAATAGGAGCCCGGACCTGCTGCAAGACATTATTCTGATTATCACTGTGCAACAGAGCTGATAGGAAGCAAAAAGGTCTGTGGTCTGAACTTTTTTGGCGCATATTTGCTGTCCTATGTGTACTTGGTTAGCATGTTAGCATATCTGTGCTATGGTTTTATAACACTTCCTGGAGCGTGAAAGATATCTTGGCTAACAGCTAGCGTAGCAAATTGCTAGCATTTCAATTCAGGATGCTAACACACAGATGGAGTGTGCAACAATGTATCTGAATTAAGTGTTAAGTGCTATGCAATGACAGCCTGGATTTATGGTTACTTACATTTTATACACTGCATGTTCCCAGGGTTTTTGTTTGTTTGTTTGTTTGTTTGTTTGTTTTTTCATCTCTGTCTAGTTAATTCTCTATCTGAAAACTAGTGCTAGTCGCAATTACGAAAAATACGATGGCTTTAGCAGAATCAGCCTGAAAACCTGACAGGTTTATGGAAACGTTTCCTTTCTGTCCTTTTGGTCGTCTATTTCGCGCCTCAAAAAAGTTAACTGCTTGGTACGAAGCGCGTTTATTGTGAACCATGTATAGGCTGTAACTTAAAATGATATTATACAAAAAAAAAAAGTGTTTGAAATAGCATGAAAATTACCTCAGCAGGAAGATTCAGCGCCAGCCGGATAACTCAACTTCAAAGAGACCGCTCCGCTGCCCTCAGTTCATGTTGCATTCATGTACTTCTGGTAAGGCGCGACCTCTTACAACCATTTCTATTGATTGCAGGTTGATTCTGGCGCTTGTTACAATATTTTCGACAACACCTTAAGGAAGCATTGGCCATGTGATTAGACCTCTTGTTTATGTTACTGTCACTGTCCTGGATGAAGTGCGTGTCTGGTTGAATGGTTCAAAAATGAATTTGTGAGGAGTTTATTTCTCCCAAAGTGTTCACAATAAGACCACTAGATGCCGCAGTTTACCATCAGCTAGGTTCCTCATATCTTTGACATAAATCAGTGTCAAGTCTTTGGTGCATGAAAGTGCGGATAAACTGTAATACAATAAGTCGACTTACATTCCTGTTACATCACATTTAGAAGGCGACGAACATACACACACTTGAATGAGAGAGATTAGAGATATTATCTTTAATTGATACGAATTTCCAAAACAAAAAGACAAGACTTGGCACATCTGGACCTTCTGAAATCCTTCCTTCATCAACAGTCTAGTCAGCTGCATCATTTTCTCTTTTGTTTGGTCACTATGTAAATACTTGCTTTCCTTCATAAACCTCTCTTCCACACAGGAATCCCTCTGTTCTCCTGATTCATGACTCACTCTCTCTGTCTCTCGATTAAAACTTGTAATCTCCTCTGAATACATGCGGCCTGTATGATACACAGCTTTCTGGGAAACCTTTCAGACGACAGAACAGACAGTGTTCTCATCTTGCTTGTGACCAATTCCTCTTCAGTTTTCTACAGCTGATTCATCAAATTGGCTTTCTTGTCTTCACAGTTACTCTTGGATATTTGATATTATTTTTCCTATTGTTTTCCTGAAATATCCTCCATCTACAGACTAAATATGACTGACATGGCATGAGTAAGGCTACATATGACGCAGTAAAGAACAGTTTGAGATTTAGATTAGATTGAGTTTTAGATCAGATAGATGTTTAGTATAACTCCAAATTAGTGCAAATTTTCTTATTTTCCTTACTTTATTATCCAAAAGATGTTCCCTTTAAATTGAACACACACTCCTGTTTTAAGTTTAATCTAAACTGATACTAGATTGAATGTTAAATAGCAGCAAAACTGTTCTTGAATTAAAAAAAAAAGTTTTTTTTCCCACACAAGCCTGATATTTTTAGCTATTTTGAAGGCCACTGGAAGGAAATATACCTTACATCACAGACAAGCAAGATTACAGCATTTATAGAGTCTACCTGGCAATTTCCCCTCAGTGACGCTGTGACCCATTTCTATCCACCATCCCATTAGTTTGACAAAAACCTCCATCCTGCGCTGTGTCTGTACCACCTGCTTTAGTACAGAAACAGCCTTAACCCTTGCTAGTTTGTGATTTTTATAGGTAGTTAGATAAAGTGTGTGGTGGACTATAGGGATTAGCTAATTGGAAGCTTGATTTCATTAAACACCATCTTTATTAATATATACTGTCCTACAGAAGCTATAATAACTTTATTATATGTTTTAGTTTATTTGACCCTAAAAAAAATCATTACTATAAAACCAACACAGCCTCATAGTTTAAATAATTAAGATAGTAAATGCTGCCTTTGGATAATCAGGAAATGCCAGGGGAAGCACAGTGTCTACAAACACAATGTCTTCTTTCAGTTTTGTTGTCCGTTTGATCGACTTTAAGACAATAAACTTCAATAAACTGAACACTATCGTTCATAAGGATTACATGTATATAGTTTTTCAACTTTTTTTTTGCTATGTGTCTGTCCATTTGCTACACATAGTTACTTTAAGCAGTTTAGCTTAGCTTTTGTTCTCCGTCATGACTGGATTTAGTCACTGCCTCAGTGAATTATGTGGGGTAACAAAGTGAATGAATAAGTTGTCACATTAACATGAATAGTTTTTAACCTCCAGAAAACAGGAAGGGGAGAATCAATAGGCCTAAGTACATTTAGTTTGAGCTTTCGCTAAAGGCTAGCTGTCTCACAGCTAACTTTTACTCAACATAAGTCCATTGCCAAAACAGAGGGAAGCTACTGTAGCCACAGTAGCATAATGTGTGGGTCGTTATCAGCACTGATGTGGTGAACGGGATGTATCAGATCAGACACATGATCGAGGTGATGAATAAGACTGTGTGAACTGCAGATTGGTACTGTGGTCCTCATCTCTTTCCTCGTCTTTTGACTCTTCATTCATCCGGGGCCTTACATCACTCCTGCCTGCTAATATCCAGTGGTGAAATTTCTAAGGATTAAATGAAGAATGGGATGACAAGCCTTATTCTGGGAAGCAGACATCCCCCTTAACTGTTAGAAGGTGGTAGTGACACCTGTGTTGGGTGTGTGGTCTTTAAATTCTGTGCTCAGAAGCAGAGGTCTCTGGCAGACGATGGTATAAACTGTCCCTCTGTGAGTCACAGCTCCATTTGTTAGTCTACTGAACAAGTTCATGCCCAGGATCTTTGATATTTCACAATTCATTCATGCTGCCCAGGCAATAACCCCCCCCCCCCCCTTTTTAATGACTCATTTGTCTCTCCTCCTGCACAAAAGTGGAACCGATGAGCTCCTCTTGCCTCTTGCAGAAAATAGGTTCTACTAGCCATTATTAGAACTTTTAGTCTTGCTACAGAATAACAAACTGAATGAAATGCCAGTGAAAGGCGTGCACTCCTGATGTCAGTCGCTGCGTCTTACCTCATTATTGCTGTCAGCGCTGAATTTTCTTATTGTCTTCCAGGGACATTGTGGTTTGCAGTCAGTGCTTCAGTCCTGAGTCCAAGTGTTTATGAGTCCACCAAAATCTTTTATGGTGGACTCATCTCACTTGACTTAAGCTCAAATTTTATACTGCTTGGATAGTTTGAGAACTGAGTTCACATGGGTTCAACATTTGTTATATTTACTTTCCTAAGAGAGCTCTGATAAGGACACTTGAAGAAAGCTCAGACCAACTGCAGCACAGACTGACTGTGCGACTTTCATTTGATCTTTGGTAATTTGACCATCGTCGTTTAGAGAGCAGAATATGGTATTGAACAAAACTCCCGAGGCAGATGGTTTACGCATTTTAGGCTCATGACAGAGTTACTGTTTGAAGGCTGGCTGTGTGAAGCTACGGAGTGTTTGTAATAACCTACTTTTCAGCGGTCAGACTGATTCAAATTGCCATAGGAATCATTCCTCTCTCTGATGCCTGATCAAAGCAATCAATCCAGCTAAGTGGAAGGTATCCAGGCCATAGTAATGGTCCGCTGTGATGGTGTCTGGTGGCAGTAAAATGATGGTGCGTTGCCTTGACGAGCCAGTCTGCAGTTCCAGGAAAAGAGGGTCAGGCTGGAGTAAAGAACTGCCTGGAATGCACGTGGGCTCACAGACCCTTCTCCCTCCACCATAAATCCTGCCAATCACACTCAGCCGCAAGGGTTACTCATTGTCAGATTTAAGCATTATGAAGCAATATGGTGTGAGAGATTTTGTCTGAAGTGTGAGAAAGACAGTAATGATATTGTCTTTTTATATTGAATGGCATATTGCTAACAGATTGGTGAGCTGCTGAACACCACATCTTTTTGTTCCCAACTCTTTTCCCCCACTAGACTTAAACCTGCACAGTTCATTATTCTTATATTAACAATGAATCAAATGACTAAGTGTAATGTGAAAGGTGATGGACACAACTGATGGAGCTTTTTAACCTCGTTTAGCATCTTGTTTTGGTGTTCAGACCCACAAACTCTGCTGTTATCAATCTCATCTCTAACCATGGCAAGATTTTGGCATAAACTGACTCTATACTTCCTGCCCAGCGTCAAATAACAGGGACAGAGCTGGCAGCAGGGACAACCAGAGCTAAAAAGACTGAACTTGCATTGATCAGGCAGACGGAGACATAACTCTAAATGAATGCTACTGTTGCTAACTGTGTCTGATATATGTTCATGAATCAGTTTTTCTTTAAATTCACTAACTTTTAAGCACAGCCTACATCTTTAATGAGCTGCTCTCTTGCCTTCTTCAAAATCTCTCTTGAGTGACTTGAGACGAGCCGCATCTCTGCGATGTTATGTATCTTCTCTGTCACCCATCTCAGGACATGCCGTCACCCTCTATAAAAGTCAAAGCCTAACCTGAAATAGCAGCCCCCTTCTCCTTATTTACTCCCCTGTAACTATTCTTAAGTCTTGGGAACCAGCTTGCCTTACGGATGCACCTGACTTGTAGAGTGGTGGTCATGCCCAGCGCGTTAGCAGTTCCATTGTTTAAAACTCCACTTAGCACAGAGACTTTAGATATAAAGATTGATCTGTTACAAATGATACCGTCTTGTATCTGGTGCTCTTGTTGTGCTTTGACAGCTTTGACTTGAAGTCGCTTGCCTTGTTTTATTCCCACGCACCTTGTTGCCTTTGCATGCCATAGGTAACATGCTACGCATTAATGCAGCATGAGGTAATGAGGAGAACAAGGTTTAGGACCTAAGCTAAGGTCAAAGGTCGATGTGTTCAGCGGGTGTCATCTAAACAGGCCGTGGCCACCGTAGTCTGTAATAGTATCACGGGAAAGCAAGTGGAGGTCAATGTCTCTGAAGGGCCTCACCGATCACCATCAATCTTGTAAAGCTGGTATGTAAACAACTTTTATCACCGACCACTTGAGCCATTTGTTTATGTATCAACAGGTGCAATGGCTGACTTCAGAGGATAATCAATACGGCTGTTGGATGAATTTATGCTTTAATATCATGGATAAGCTTTTCATTCACAGCTGCAAACTGCTTGTGTAAAAGTGAGCTGAAGCTATAGAAAAGGACTTTTTGAGATGTATCTGCATTCACAGATATATTTCAGTAAATGTTCATGCTTTGATGAAAACCTGCTCATAAATCATTGAGCTGCTCGGCAGCATCAGTAGCTCTGCCTTCTCCACCGATGCTGCATGCTCTATTTTTCCTCATGGGAAAGGAAGCAGGAGATCTGAGCAGCTCACTCAGACGATGATCAATATGTTCGGATGTGTCAGGGATGATCACCACGGCACTGATCACACTGGAGCTTAAAAGCTTTAGAGTTCTGCAATTTGCTTCGATAAAATCGCACTTTAACTTTCCTGGCGGCCTTCATTATGAGATGCATCACTCTGCAACTGCGGTCTGATTCCCACTTTTGGGAACCTTTAAATCAGTTTCACCACAGATTAAGGGGCTTAGTGTGAACGGGGCCTTCGTGTCATGACACAGCCATTCCCAGCTCCTGCTACATTTAGAAAACTCATACCCTCGCGGTTACCTAATGTGAAGTGTGTGTGACCATAATAAGAAGTAAGGGTGTTCCTTCCTAACATGAGCTGTGTGTGTCCCATGGAGTGGTCCCCCGTGGGACACCTGTGGCTGAAAGCTGAGGAGGGAGAGCGTATCCTGATGCATGAATGACAGACAGAGGAAGGGTGGAGGGCACAAAGATTTGAAATTTAACAAATAGTTTATGTTATTATTCAGCTTTGGTGTGGACTGTGTGGTTTGTAAGATGACTGCATGGTAGCCAATAGGAGGCTTAAACCAACTTGGACTATAGGTTGATACGTATAGGTTCCTCCCTGAGACAAATACAAAGTTGTATGACACAATTTACCCATGTGAGGGTTACAAAATATCATATAGATGAATAGACAAAGACCTAAAATATCATTCATAAACTGAGAAGAAAGTATATAATTACAATAGACATTACAATGTTTTGTGATCTATTTCAGTTCTAGTACCGAGTGAATAGCAGCAGAAACCACTTTCTTTCTCAATGTCGTAATATATTCAATGTACTTACTATTAATATTCTAATTCATCAATCACCCAAAAGGCCTTTTTCACAGAAGACATTTTGATAATAAGAAAAGCACAGGTGTGATTACCAAAATTACTGCTGGCTGAATGTCATTTAGCTGGTTTGGATTCAGTGGTCGAGGAAGCGTTAAGGTCCTTTGCTTAAGTAAAAGTTGTCATACCACTATGTCAAAATACTCCACTATAATAAAAAGCCGCACATCTTAAAATGTAAGTAAAGGAATTGTTCACAGTCATGCAGTAAAATATCCCCTGTCAGTGCTATTTTATTCTATAATCTATCATTGCAGTAATCATTACTGTGCCTTAACGTGTGAGCAGCACTGCATTTCTGTAGCAGGGTTGAGGACATGAGCTCATTTTAATCTCCCAATCATAACACTGTTGAGTAACAATGCGTAATATTTTAGAGATGCATCATACATTTTGTATCTAAAATCTTAATCTGCAACTAATAACTACAGAGGTCAGTGGAGTAAAATGTATATTATTTCACTTTGGAGTAAAATGTATTAAAAGTGGTGGTATAATTTGAAAATACTCATGTAAAAGTACCTTAAGCAAACTTTTACTGAAGTGCTTAGATACATGTACATCCATCCATAAGCTTTTAGTCTTGTGCATGCTGCATCAGTGTCACATTGTCAGGGTTTAATGGATGGAACCGCATGATGTGACCATTAATGTTGTGAATAATACCTCAATCAGCCGGGACGATACATCACCAGCAAATGTTACCTTACTGGAAATATATTGCTATCAGTGTGTTGGTGGATAAACAAACTGCAGTACAGAAATGTCAAGTATATTTTTGAGGTACTTTAGATTTAGTTCTTCCATTACTCTTTTGGCCACTGGGGAGCCCAATTTTATTTTTCATTTGCAAAACGTCCCTTACATACAAATCAGGGTCACAGTTCTTTAAAAATATCATTTTAAGGGATACTCATAAAAAGTTTCTTTGCATATATGTTATGTTGCATATTAATGTAAAGCCTGTCTATCAGCCAACATATCATACTGAGCACAATGGATGTGAGGGAAATATGTTCCTGTGTGAAATGGCCCTTTGCTTGACCTCGTTTCAATAAGGTTTGCAGCTGAATCAAAAAGCTGACATATAGTACATGCATGCACACAGCACTCATGACCAAGACAGTGACGGCAACGGCATCACCCACTGACACACCTCCTGAACTCTCACTTACTCTTTGATTCAGGATGTTTTCTCTGACGTCAGGCCGGTTTAAAGGCTCTTTTTAGGTGGTGAACTCATTAAAACAATGTTAATTCTTGAGTAAAATGCCTATGTAACCACGGAAACTCTTTAATGGTCAATGAGAGTCATAAATCCATCCAAATGTTGGCGCTATTGTTGTGAGGCAGGCTGGGAGTCAGACAAAAAAAGGTCACATCAGATGTGGACTAATAGATCTGGCCTCTCTACAGAGATAGGGAAAAAATAACAGAGGAGCATGCAAAATTGAAAATGCGGAGGGAAGTTGCGTGCTAAGAAAGTGCTTGGGAAAGTGAAGTTTTAGTCAGGGAAACAGGATTTGTTATGTAAAAGCCCTTCAGTAACAGAAGCCATCTCTTTCAGTGGATTAACTAATGTTTCTACATACATACATGTGATGATTAAACGTCGTAGTGATATCATTGGAGAAATGAATGTCACTGGGCACCAAATCCCTTTAGAAATACAAAGAAATCAACAGATTTATGTCAGGGAAATAGCATTCCTTTAAAGGTCTAGGAATTTGGTGTGTGTGTGTGTGTGTGTGAGAGAGAGAGAGAGAGAGAGAGAGAGAGAGAGAGAAGGTATTTGGGTTCAACATGCCATTAGTTGGGTTTGGTATGACAGTGGTGAAAGCCTGAAGCTCAGAGGAGGTGTTGTCATTCCAGTCCCCCCCCCCCCCCCCCCCCCCCCCCCCCCAGAAGCTGAAGGTGTGACATCAACAGCAATAATGAAGGCAGCTCATCAATGGCTGAGCCCGGGGGCTATAAAAGGAAGTTGGAGAGTTCAGTGCTTATCATAACAGATAGGAGCTAACCACCGAACCAGACTGACTTTATACCTGGTACACGACTTTTCACTGTATCAGAGTGAGGAGAAGCCACCACCAGAGGTACGTTCAGCTTGTTCTAACTTAAAGTCAGAGATGTAGGCCGAACACACCCCAACTCAAGTTGATTCCTTTATCTATTTTAGATAAACCGTTTTTAGGTATTGTGATATATTTGAGTGTTTGATAAACTATGGGAATATGTGGATTTCAAGATAAAAACAAACAAACTTAAATCTTGGTAAATATTTGAATTGATCCCATCCACATCCAGTATCTTCCTCGCTTTCTTTAACACAAGGCAAACATTTGCACAAGTGCAGTTATTTATTTTATTTGTTTGCAATATTTTTTATGTACTGAGAGCTTTGTGCAGGAAAACGTGATTTGAGACTTTTTTTTATTTTATGTTAACAGGTCATCAAGGGCAACATGAGAAATCTGGACTATAGAATCGTATTAATTTCACTCTGCATTTCACACCTCTTCACTCCCCATGAAGGACGCCCCTTAAGGTAATCCCAGCCCGTCTCCTGTTTCATCTTCCAGATTAATTAGATCAATTTTACTACTACAAGCTCATTGCCTCATGTCGGCTAATCTTATGAGCACGTCCTGTTTTTGCAGTGTTAAACTGACGTGTATTTCATGCCTTTGTGCTACAGAAAAAGGACAGTGAGTGAGGTTCAGCTCATGCATAATCTCCGGGAACACAAGCAGGTGCAGGAGCGGCGGGAGTGGCTGCAGATGAGGCTGCGGGGCATCCACACAGCCCCGGCCCGGGGCAGCAGCGCGGAGGCGGGGCGGCCGAGGAGGAGGCTGCGTCCCGGGGATCTGCCCGACCTGAGCGACCTGACGCCGGAGGAGGTTCAGTACGCTTTGAACTTCTTGGAAAAGCTCCTCAAGTCAAAGCATTCATGAATTTGGTTGATTTTATTTCAACAGTCGCAGCAACATTTCCAATATCCTTTGAACAGACTTTTTTCTGTTTAGTTTTAAATGATTCAAGCTGTCTGAATATGTCCCCGTTGTATTAGAATGTACTTTTATTTTATTTATTTATTTCATTTTTTATTTATGAATTGATGTTTATGAAACTGATAAAGGGAAACTACCGTGACGAGGCAAAGCTTCCCCGTTGTGTATGCACTTTTCTGTGGTGTTGTAAAGCTGCTCAGCCTTCTTCAACAAACTGAGATGAAGAGTAGGACCAACAGTGTTTACGATGTGATTGTCTTTCAATTCATGTCTGTCTTATCTAGTTTAAGGGGTGTGTGTGTGTGTGTGTGTGTGTGTGTGTGTGTGTGTGTGTGTGTGTGTGTGTGCGCGCGCGTGTGTGCGTGTGTGTGTGTGTGTGTGTGTGTGTGTGTGTGTGTGACAGAAATAAACTGTATATTTCTTGTATGTGCGTCTAACTGCATAAAATAGACCGTTTTATTTTTGTAAGTAGATTTTATAAGTATTTTAAGTAGCCTGTTATGTGTGTGTATAATAGGAATAAATACAAACATAATGAATTAAAAATGTTTCTATTGTTGTTGTTTTAATCTGTTATTTACGCATGGACCTGTTTTCTACATTTTTGATAAAGTATACATATTTTATGTGTGCGCTTGCACGTGGGAGGTACTACTCTGGAATGTGCGCTCATCTCGCGATATGTTTCACGCGAACTCCGCTGTCCCAAACCAAAACAAAGAGTCTGCATCTCTGCAGTTCAGTTAAGCTGAGCGTTTCCTTCAAAACTCTGCTCATTTTGTCTTTCTCACTTTTGAGAGATTGTACAGCGGACTGCTTAAGCGACCGGACAAAGGGCAAGTCGGAATGTAGCGAAAGCAGGTAAAGAAAAGTTGTTTTAAACTCTCGATAAGAAACGCAGCTAGCTAACGTTAGCTGCCCAACTGCTGGCGAGGTGTTTAGCTTAGCGGTTAACGCTAATTTAACAGCCTACCCAAAAAGTCTAAAATCCTCTTAGCTGGTTTAAAGTCTCTGTAAAGCACGATGTCGACTAACGTCTTGCTTTTGACATCGTTGTTAAATTCACACACAGTTAGCCTCACAAGAACAGCAGCATTGAATTTTACCTGGTAATTCAACAGTGTCACGACTGACAATCGATGTTCGAAACAGAATAAATTTGGGTCAGTAAGTTAGATTTTCGTTAAAGCCATCTTCGTAACAACGATGAAACATGTAGAGTTAAAAGAAGTTCGTGCTGCTGACTGTAACCTGCTGTGTCTCCAGCCAACGTGGCCACAGTTTGAAGCTTGAAGAATCGTGTTGTTGTGAAATTCCTTCGCATTAAATTTATGAATCTGTTTCATATCTCACTTTCTTTAGCTTAGCTCACGTTAATTTATGTTATGTGAAGCTCACATTTTGCAGATGTCAAGCTCCTTCCTGAGGTCTGATGTTACCGTTGAACACACTTGGCTACAGTTTAGCGGATCACATGTAGCTCCTTTGTTTATTGACATTAACTTAGAGGACATTCATGAATGTTATAGATTAGATTAGATTTTAGAAAATGTGACTTTTTTTGAGGTCAGTGTATGCATGTTGCTTGATGGATGATCGATGATTTACTATTAAAATTCACCAGATCAGTGGTTTGAAATCACTGCAACTAAATTCCGAGTTAATTTGGTAAAACACCGTCATATCACAGAAAAACACCACCACAGCCCTTGTTGTCCAGAGGACAGACAGCAGTCAGAAAGTCGGTGTTGTAACGAGTGCAGACAGATGTTGCGATGGTTAATCCCACACTGTGCGCAGCATCTGAATTCCTAGTGAGCATTATTCTAAAAGATAAAACTATGGTAAAGCCGGAGGTGACCCATTGACGGCTCCATCTGGATCATGACATTTAGGAGGAGTTAGGAGGAGCTGACCTATGCAACAATGGCTGCTTGTGCTGTCGGTGCTGTACTGTAAAGTACAGGATATAGTTTTATCAATGCATGGTCGTAAGGTTTATTCGGCTCTGTGCCTCTTGTGCCTTAGCCTGGAAGAGTGTGTGTGTTTTATATTATTATTATTATCATTGTTGTAGTTTAAAGAAGTCCTCTAGTGTGGCAAAGGTGACATTACTAAGACGATATCCTCTTGCGGGACACAGGTCTTAATCAACCAGGGCTCTTAAAGACGATAACGTTAGATAATACAGTTTGACTTGTAAATATGAAGCTGTGTTATAATATAACATATTAGGTGGTAAATAGCGTTTTGCACTTGCAGTCTTGATGCTGAGGAGGCAGAGAAAAAAGGGGACCTACAGGCCAGTATTTTGCGATTACTACGTTTTTCTAACGCCTACATTTATCTTTTGGGCTTTTGGATCATTTCTTTTGCTATGCGTTTATAATATTAAAAATTTTGGTATTTACGATTTATTCGTGCTCTCTCAGATTTGTTTACCCCCCCCGTGCGTGTTTTTCGACAAGAGGGAAAACTGCTGTCGACAGTCTTGCAGGCAAAGCGATTCAATAAGTGCTCGTTTGATGCTGCCTTCACGTGGTGTTGGACATATTGCAATTATGTAGTCAGTTTGAGCATATTTGAAAGAACAGATCAAACGATTGCTCTGGAAAACTCCGGATTTGTTGTTCAACATCTGGCAGAGATCTACTACATTTATTGGAAATTAGATCTGGCGAGACGAATGGCGAATAAATCTGCATGTCCCTTACCCAACAAATTCTATTTATGACTGTCATAAATAGACAAGTAGTCCGATTAACACCTGGGTTTTCTTGACAATTCCTGTTCAAGGACGTTATTTTTCTTGTGTTGAGAATATTTAAAACGACGTTTTTGACAAAATTTCCGCACTTAACTGTTCGCTGAAATTGGTTGAGGTTATGCACATGTAGATCATTTTGATTCCGACATAATTCACAATTTCCATAATATTTTCCACATATTACGATTAATTGAGGGTCCTGGGAGAAATGACGGTATAAAGACATCCTGCAGTTGATGTAGGTAGCAGCATCTGTCGTTATTGAGGGCCAGCGTTCACGAGATGCACTGCATGTGTACAGAGCACTCAGAAAGGGGAGCTCGCCAGGCGCACGTGAAGGCAGCATCGCTCTGATTCAGTCAAGCACGCGGCCATTCACAGTTTAAGGTCCCTCCGGTGACTCTGAATGACTAACCGGTGCACGTCTTCCTCGCCTCGTAGACACATTTAAAGCTTTGGGTCGAAGCGGCGGATTTTACCGGCGAGTTGAAGTCCAGGTCGAGTGTGTGAAACGATGCTGATGAAGTTGGAAAGTAATGAGCGAGGATGCTGAAGCTGCCGGCAAGCCCGCTTTGTTCGGAGGAGCGCAAGGCTTTTGTGCCGCTGTCATCCCGCAGCTCATCCCCTGCTGCTTTGTCTTCACTTGGCCCTCTGATACCGACCGGTAGGCGCACGTCCGCTTTCAAAGCACCTTGCTTTAGCTCGGTCATCGTGTTACATGTGCACACCGCTAGTAACCGTGCTCGTGGTATGATTTACTGTAATTCAAAGATTTCTAATAGTGTCCTAGAAAGAACATCTGACTGGATTATCCTTGGTGGGACTCCGTCTGACTCTCGGGTACTGAGTGGAGACTAGATAGTGATCTTGTGATATCAAATAGCATGTTTTTTATGTGACATGATTTGAGAGATTTCCATAATATTTCCAAAAATGTATTGAAAAAAAGGAAGTATGATAGTCATGTTATTGTTTTAAGGGGGTATTTCCCAGTTTAAATCCTGTATTCAGCAACCCAGACTGCTGCAGAGAGCAGATTCCCCGTCTTTGCCTGTCAGTGTGCTGGTGTCAGCAGCCCCTAAATAATAGATGGGACCCTCACCCCTTAGGGCTCTCACCTCATGCTTTTAATAGACTGCCAGGACGCCAGGACTTATTGTGTCTTAGATGGGTTGGTGAACTTGACTTGTATTTAACACAGTAAACGTGCATGCGCAGCTTTTGTAAGCACTCTAGGCCACTGATCTATTCAGCAAAAGACAAGGGGGATTGTGATATCACGGGGGTGGTGACCAGTAACAGAAAACTGGACAAGTGAAATGTTACCCCCCTCTTCTAGTTTTGTCTGGCTGTGTGAAATCTTGGCTGCTGTACATTTGCATTGACATGTGAAAGATGAGAGGAGCTGCCTGCCCCGAGTGAAATATTGCCTCCTCAGTTCCTTTGTTCCCTCTACCCTGCTGGTCTGGCCACTGGCTGCCTGCCTGTTTGGCTGGAAGACCCGCTTTTGTTTTTATTATCCCATTTCTGCCAAGCATTAAAATCCCGTTGGAGACAAAACATGAATTTATGCTCTGTCAGGCACGAGTGTAAATAAACACAACGTGTTTCAATCAGTCCGTCCTCACTAGATCACTTAATGTGTCCGTTTAGAAAGGGAGACCTGATTGTTTTGGACAATATTTCCTTCAGTACAATGGTATTATAAAAAGTGGGCCTGACTTCTTTTCTTTTGATGTTGTTTACATTGTCAGTGATAGGTAGTGTCTGTTAAATACGCTGAGGGAAGTTGTCCCCTGTGTGTGTCACACAGCTGTGCATCTTTGTGTGCACGTTTCTTCCTCTCCTCAGCTGCTATGGTGACCCTTCGCTTCAAGGACATTGCCAGAGTCTGCAGCAATACTGTGAAGCGGGCATGTTATAAACAGAAAAAGAAGAAAAGGTCTCTGTTTCCTCTCTGATTTGAAATGTACCCTTTGGAGTAGAATTCAAAAGTTAACTGGCCCCATGCGCATTGATCTTCTTTGCATTCGTGTGTCGGACCTTATTAAGTCCGTCGTGTTTTGACATCCTTTGTGTCCACACAGGGTTTGTGTGCATGTGTGTGGTAATCTTCGGCATCTTTAGGCTGGTGAGGCACCACCGAACAAAAAGGATTCTGTGACCTTCACCAGGTGTAGCTTAGGCAGAGGTGCAAATTCAAGGTGATGTGCAGTCGTCGCGCTGCATCGCTGATCATTTTGTGCCATCAGTTCACTGGTCTTGTTACATCTTGGTCGGCTCTCTCTGGGTCTACCCACCCAGACAGTTAGCCAATTAGCCGCTCAATCAGTCTGTTAGTCAGCTGGCCAGCTACCCGGCCATCCAGCACATTCAGATGTCAGCTGGTATCCAGTGTCCTTCTTTCATTACCGGCCTTTGAAGCAAAACATATTCGCTGGACTCGGTGCAGGGAAACAAAAGAAGCTTAGACTGTATTATTCAGTCTGGAACAGCTTGCCCTCAGGTTTTAAACTGATATGCACTTGGTATTTTTTTGTTTCTGTAAAAGTATATGAAACCTCCATGCCAAATCTGCCTCAACTTTATGTGTTAGTGGTTGATTTATGTGTGTGTGGTCATGCGCTGTGCAGAGTAGAAGGCAGCACTCTGGGTCTTGATGTGTCACCAGCTTAATTTGTATAAAATAATAATTAAAAAAAAGACGCCTGTCCCTCCACCCCTCCTTGCTCCTGTTTTCCATCTCTTTGATTCCATAACTGAGAGTAGATGGTCATCATGGTATTTCATAGCAGCTTCTCTCAAGAGAGTGAGGCTGTCTTCGTTAGTGAGACCTGCATGTGTTTTTGTCTCACAAGCTCATAGCTATTGACAAGATAGCAAGCTACACTCTGTGAAATGGATGTATTCATCAACACAACACGTCATAATACAGCTGAATAATGATGTAATTATAAAAGTTTTGGTTATCCCTTTCTTATCAACACCAAAGCCTAAAGTATCAGTGTGATCCAATTTAAGACAATAAGGCAATAATCCAGTGCTGTTGGCCATCTTTAAGACAATGCTTACTGCAGTTCAGATGCCTCCACACATGCATGTCTAACACCCTCCCATTCATCTTCTCTGATGTTCATATATTTACTATTTAAATTTGCATATTTAAAAGTGTCCTTTTGTGACTGCATTATGTGGCTGTCAGACTCAGCCGCATGCTGTGCTTTTGAGCGTGTGCACTAATAAATCACAACCTTGCTCGAATCAAACGTTTCATCAGAGAAAGTAACAGAATGGAAAAAGACTGTTTCAGGCAAGATATTAGGAAAATGAAAGCCTAACAACAAAAGTGTCCAAAAATTGAAAGCGTTCACATCGCTTTCTGAATGGCACTCAAGTGCGCATGTATGTGCATTAATGTATGCATGAGACGGTGTGGTTAAGTCCTTTCTGAAATGGAGGCCAGATATTACAACATGCTCACTCTGGGCTCCTTGTTTGTCTCCGGAAAAAACATGGAAGTACAGCGAACCACTCCTGGAAGCATCACTCGCTCCGAGGCAAGGTGGAGTGGTTGCGACCCATCAGTCAGAAATCTGGGAGAAACCAGCCTGTGGAGCAAGTAAACAGTTGAAGGCATTTCTGTTTGTTGTCCTGTAAGTGAGTTCCGCTCGCTCAGATTGTTTCACATGGATACACTCCCTAATGGATGCTGGGGCAGTGTGCGTATGTAGCTGCAGGCTGAGTTTGGTGTCAGGGCTGTCTCTGCAGCACTCAGTCCCTGTAAGGGTTCACATGAGTTGACTGCAGACTTTTTTTACAGGCTCTCTTCTCTTTCCACAGCTCAGCAAAAAACAAGCCCCGTACCCCCTGAGCAATTTCTGCACAACTGTGCGTGTGAGTGTGCCCTGGGAGGATCTAATCTTAGCACCAAGTAATCTATCTCATTGTTGCATGAAATCATGCATCAGTGCTTTGGTTTCTGTGTGATGAGAAGTGTCATCCCGCTCGGACTTGGAAGTTCTGACCGTATCAAACTTTGGTGGCGGTTTGGAGTCCTGCTGTGATAACACAGCACACAAATAAGTGTCGCAGAGTATTTTTCTGTCAGTGTAGGGTGGCGCAGTCGGCTGGAAGTTGGTCTGTAAGTTTTGCAGTGATCGTCTCTCTCTAACAGTGGTTTCTTGATGTGGGCGGGGGTCGAGGGGGTCCCACTGTCCCCTGCAGCGCATGTGGCCTTTAAGTAGCTTTTGTCTGCTTTTCTCTACCAAATAAGCACTTGCACAGTGTTTTCAATACATTCGTCCAGTTTTGATTAAGGTTTTAGTCAGTATTAGTCAGCTTGCTTCCTACCCCAATGTAAGGCAACCCAGAAGGGCCAAAAATGTTGTAGAAGGACCAAAGAAGGAGGGGAGTTGTTCAGTGCAGGACAGTGAGAACGCAATGCTGACGGAGTAGGGAAGTGCCTGCACTCGTGCACATTTAGCATGTTACATTTTCTCACTTTGTGCATTCAACAGCTCCCCTCCTCTTCATCTCTGCTCCTTTTATCAAGTGACTGAAAGAGCTCAATAAAAAGATGCTTTGTTAAGCTGCAAAAATGTGAATTATAGAGATCAACCGATTGCAGTTTTCCAGGATGATTCCGAAAACTGTTGCAGTAGATCAATATAACGCACCTTATCGTCGACTGGAGTGACGTCTCTGTCTCTGCTGAGTGTGTGTGGAGAGGACAGGGGAGGCCTTGCCCTCGCAGACAGGCAGCAGAGGCAGAAGCTCTCAGAGAGCGTCGCCCTAAATGACAGCAAAACACATTAATGACTCACGCACTGAGCTGAAGTGAAACATAAATTAGATAGATAATATAAATAGAAGAGTTTCTTTTTTTCTTTTGGCAGGGCGCTGGCGATCCTGCTGCCACCCCGGGCTCCTTGCTTATAAATTTGACCTGTACAGAATCAGTTATATCTGATATTGATCACCAGTCATGGCCCATCATGCTGAAATCCGGCCAATTCCTGACACTGACCGATCGATCAGTGCATCCATGATCAATTAGAGTTTAAAAAAAAAGTACATTTGGAACACAAGATATTTGGAGGCGTCGGTAATGTCATCAGTCTTTTACATCACACTCATGAATGAACCTCTGGCTCGTCTTTTTTTTTTTTTTTTCTAAAAGCTTAAAGTGAGACCACATGACATTCTTTCTTCACCAGATTTCTTTGGTGCAGTCCAGTTTGAACAAAGAATTAACCAAAATCCAGCAAAAAAGTAGTGCAGTCACACTTTAAGTTCAGCAGCGACTCAGCTGAAATGAAAGTCATGCTCCTAGCTTTGACTTCCTGTGTGTGTGTGTTTGTGTGTGTGTGTGCGCTCATCTCCAGCAGTGACCGACAGTGTGGCTTGTCAGTGTTGGACTGCGACCACCAGCAGCAGGTCAGCACCATGAGTCTGTACGGGGCCGGGGCCGGGGCCAGCGGCGGTGCTGTCGGAGGGGCGAGAGAGAGAGGAGGA
The DNA here is from genome assembly GCF_051107435.1 of Chaetodon auriga. Lineage (NCBI taxonomy): Eukaryota > Metazoa > Chordata > Actinopteri > Chaetodontiformes > Chaetodontidae > Chaetodon > Chaetodon auriga. The sequence goes on along the minus strand of NC_135079.1, from coordinate 21,067,287 downwards.
GCAGAGCATTACCGGGAGCAGCGGCGGCGCTCCAGCGACCGTTCTCGTGACTCCTCCCACGAGAGAGGGGAGAGTCAGCTGACGCCCTGCATCAGGAACGTCACCTCGCCTACTCGGCAGCATGGTGAGGAGAAAAGAAGTGATTCTTAGCAGCGCAACCGTTGTTTTGTCCCCGTCTGTCAGCTACATGTATGCATTTGACTGTCCCCCTCTCTCCCACAGACCGTGAACGTGGCGACGGAGGCTCGTCCTCCAGATCCTCCAGTCCACGTCCTCCCAGGGTTTCCCTTCCCTATTCCCACGTTGGAGGGACCCTGATCGGGGGACACATACCTCGGTCCCTGTGTCCTCCTGGAGCAGACCACCACTCCAAGACCCTCGGCCAAGGACTGTGTGATATGATCTACGTGTATGACGTCAGCGCCAAAGAGGGACATCGCAGCGGACTGAGACTGGGAGAGAGAGTAACGCTCATTGTGGACAATACAAGATTTGTGGTGGATCCCGCCATCTTCACAGCTCAACCGAACACCATGCTGGGCAGGTAACGACTGACAGGTGGATTAAATGTTGGTAAATGGTCCCTTTGTTCAAAAAAAGATTTCGGAGTCACAGCGTCTGAGATGCACCAGGAGCTGACAAGGTAACTTCGAGGTGAACTAGATAATGGATAATAGATAGATAATGTCTGCTTTATTATGATGTTCATTATCCGACATAACAGATTTTTTACATGTTGCTGAGGTTTTGCAGTTAGAAAAATGAACAGCACCGTTAAGGCAGATGAGCTTTATGTGCTATTTTTTTAATTTTTTTTCTGTTCACCTTTCACACCGCCTGCCATCTGCCAGTCCCAGAGGCTAAAAGCTTTAACTCTGCTGGTGCTGAAAGGACAGCTCCCTCCTGCTCTGTGTCCTCTCGCGTTCCAGCGGACCTCTCGTCAAACTCGACCTCGTCGCTCACGCAGTAAAATGCAGTCCTGAGGCTGCCAGCGCCCTCAACAATGGTCGAAGTTTCGTGGCAGAAATGTGTGAATGTTAGTTATTAAAAGTTTGCTGAGGCTTAAAAATTCACATCAAACGAGAGCGTGTTTGTGTTTAGAGATTGGGTCAGATTCCGTGTGTCTTTGTTGAAGCTCTTTTGATCACGTTCATTTTGAAACGGCACAGTTTTCCTTTGTGATTGCATGCAGGCGCTGAAGCTTTGAACTGGAACGTCTTCAGCATGTTTAGTGTGCCGTCCCGGCTTTGAAGCAGACAGCAGCGCTCTCACCTGTTGTTTGTTTTCAGGATGTTTGGTTCTGGGCGGGACAACAACTTCACGCGACCCAATGAAAAAGGAGAGTTTGAGGTGGCCGATGGCATCAGCTCCACTGTCTTCAGAGCCATTCTGGTGAGTGCTGACTTTACTCCGTCTGTATCTCCGTCTCTCCCCGTCGTCTTCATGCTTTTCCTGTCCTCTCTCTGTCTCTGGCTCGCTCTCAATCGCTGCTTTTTCCTCTTGTCGCTGTCCTACACTTCATCCCTGTGTATTTCTCTGATCTTTTAATCCTTCTGTCCTCCCTCCTCTCTCTGGGTCCACTGAGTTCAGATCCCCATTGAAGCGTAGACTGCACCTCTCACTGTTTTACTTTCTACTTCGTCTCCCTCCGTCCTTCCGTTGATATTACACACAAGATGCCTCTCAGCAGACCACCAGCTCTGTCTTTCTCTGTTCCTGTTCCATTTCTGCCAATCTTCTCTTCCACTCCAGTCCCTCTCTTCACTTGGTCCTTCATTGCCGCTTGTACTGACAGGGATGATTCAGCTCAGTATCATATGGAAGTCCCCCTTCTGTGTGGATTCTTCAGTTGAAGGCAGTCAACATCCCTGCTTCAAATCCAGCTGGGAGCTTTTGTTTCACGTCACTCCCCCCTCCCCCCACACATCCTGTGTGCCTCTTCACTGTGCAGCCCCTGTCAGACCTGCACCTCATTGTGGAAGTGTGATGGCAAATGACAAATTAATCACTCGAATAAGCCATAAAACACTGAGAAGGGGCCAATTTTAAGTTGTGCCAAGTACAGTGATGAATATGAATCCCTCGCGCTGCAGATCAATGAAGGTCATTGTATATGTTTTGAAGTGAACCAGTGGCATAGCATGTGAGAGAACAGAAAACAACTTCGTATCATAACTCACATCACAACACATGCACAAGAACATGATAAATAAGATAGTATTTACAGTGTTGCGACACAGTTTACAGGTTCGGTGTTTGTGCTCGCTCCATCGTCACAGCACGACAGTCAAATTCTACAGAGCTGAAAAATCTGTGATTGAAAGCAGCCAGTACACAGAAGCTGCTTGTCAGCATGCTTATTAGTGCTGACAGGAAACTGCAGCAGCAGGTTGTGATGTGGAAAACAAAAACAGGGCAGCAGCACAGAGACGGGTCATGAGGGGAGACGCTTGTACAGGATCCCATCTACTGTAAACCCAGGTTGCCATCGGTGGGTCAGCGGTTTTCCAGCATGACTACAAACTCTTCTTAAAAGCGTTCCTGGTGAGCTTTTGTTGACACGTATCTCCCAAATTGTTTCTGGCGAGTGCGAAACTCCCCGTTGGCCTCAGCCCTTCAGTGATGCACGCACAAAGAGCAAATAATGGCTCGATTGTGGTCATGGCATAATGGATTCTGGCACGAGTGTGTATGTGTGCAGGCATTAAACAAACCCCAAGGAGACGTGGCTGTGAGAGGAGCGCAGGGCAGGGCTGGAGAGGAGCCGCGCGCCCGCTCGCCTCCTTTCCGCTGCAGCGTGCAGTGTTTGGGTAGAGGCTCTCCTGGGAAACGGCCACTGTGCGTGTCTCATTGGACACAGGCTGCACGGAGACAGCGAGAGGAGGGAAAGTGGAGCAGGGAGGGAAAGTGACGTTGTTGGCTTCGCCCTTTGCTCTCCACCCCCCCTCCCTCTCCTCTCAGTCTCTCTCTCTCCTCTCTCGCCTGTGACGTCCGCTGGATTTTACTTTCATCAGCTCTCGCTCTCCATCCCTCCCTCTCCTCACCCGTCTCTCTCTCTCTCTCTCTCTCTTTCTCTCTCTCCCTCTCTCTCTCTAGCCGTGCGAGTGAAGCAGCATCAATAATGGCGTCTTGTTTTTTCTCCCATGCTTGTGCGTGAATGCCTGCCGTTTCTCCATTTCTGTGTGTGTGTGTGTGTGTGTGTGCGCGCGGGCTGTGCTGAAAATGGCAGGATTACTACAAGTCGGGGATAATCCGCTGCCCTGACGGCGTTTCCATTCCCGAGCTGAGGGAGGCATGTGACTACCTCTGCATCTCCTTCAACTACAGCACCATCAAGTGCAGAGACCTCAGTGAGTACACCGAGGCGTACGCGCCGCTCGTTTGGCCGTCACTGTTTACTGTGTGAAGTGTGCAGGGCTGCAGACTGATGTAGCTGCTGGACTCTGGTGAGTGTGAGGCTCACAGCCTCTTCATTGTTATTGTGTTACTGCATTAGAGAAGAGCACAAATAGACTTTGGGTTATTTTTATTGCAGAAGGCTTCGTTGCATAATCCACGGGTAGAGCTGCAGCTGCGGACTTGTTTTCATTTAGAATAGGTTAGTCGACAGATACAGGACGTGATGCAGTTGATACACGGTCGGTTGGCTGATGAAGCTGTTGCTGATGTTTGATGCACCTGTGACGTCATTTTGTTACATGGAAACAACAGTTTGTCTGTTTGCGACGTTGTTGTTATTGTGCATGTTTGTGCCTCTTGTTTGTGTCCCAGAGTATGTGTGAAAGGAGCAGCTTCAGCTCACAGGCTGCTGCTGTGTGTGTGTGTGTGTGTGTGTTGGGCTCTAAGTAGGTCATAATTAGATGTGAGATTTTAATGCTTCTTATGCAAGCACGTAACCAGCCGAAGCGAGCAGGTCTCATTCTCGTACCAACAGGATGTGGTTTTCGGGTGCTGCTTTAAGTGGTTTTTGTGGTTCATTTGAGTCTGATTTAAATCAGTCTGTGTTCTAGATGGAGCCGCACTAAGGCTGCACGGATAAACATGGTTTCTTGTGTGTGGAGTTTGTGTTCAGGAGTTGATTATATTTGCATTTTTATGATGTTTATGCAGGTCAACACAGGTAATAAATAGGTCATAGCTTGTGCAGTACTGCCTGAATATCATCAGCTGTAGAGCCAGATCTTTACATGAAGAGGCTTTCTCAGAAGAAGACGTTAAACTACAGTCAAATCTGTGTGTTAACGAAGCCCATGAACATGAACGAGCAGAGCAGAGCAGAGCAGAGCAGAGCAGCTAGTTTCTGTTTACTCCCAGAGCCTCCCTTCCTTAAACACAACACTGAAGAAGAACAGAAGCATTGATCGCCTTGTCGTTCTTAAAGTTGACAGCGTTCAGTAGTCAGTGGTTTGGCGTCCATTCAGCATGTTCTGCAGTCAGGAAACGCTGTCCAGACGTCCCCTCAAAGCGTGCAGATGTCTTCTAAACAAAGCGTCTCCAGAGCTCGTCGCGTGTGTCCTTGAGCTCCAACATGTCAGAAATAATTTTCAAGCCTTCTCAAAATTAGCATTGCTTTCATCCATGTTTACCTGCTCGCAGTCTTCTTCTTCCTCATCTTTGGCAATATTCTTGGTGCATTAACACCACCTGTCAATCAGTGGAAAAGTGTGAAACCGTTGGCAGGGATTTGTATCTCATGAGCTTGTCCATGCTTATGCTCGTGCACGACAGTGAACAAAACACAGACGTGGGCTAAGGTCGGCTTCAGGTTAGAGGAAGTCTCCAGGAAATGAATGTAGGTCTATGCAATGTCCCCGAAAGTGATCTGTGTGTACATCCCCTCCTCCCGTTTCCTCCCCAGGCGCCCTGATGCACGAGCTGTCTAACGACGGGGCCCGGCGTCAGTTTGAGTGTTACCTGGAGGAGATGGTGCTGCCGCTGATGGTGGCCAGCGCTCAGAGCGGAGAGAGGGAGTGCCACGTGGTGGTGCTGACCGACGACGACGTGGTGGACTGGGACGAAGAGTACCCTCCGCAGATGGGAGAGGAGTACTCGCAGAGTAAGACACCAATCACTGACACTGGATCTGCTCACACTGCACCTGCCGTATACCCACAGTGAACCCCGCTGCTCATGACCTGTTTTCGTAGCAGCGTGTCAGGCTCAAAGCTGGGTGAGGAGGTGACGCTCCAGTTATCAGCTTTGATGAAAACAGGTTACTGTGGCGTGAGCGCTTCCTGCAGCTCCTGTGTGCTTCACACTTTGCTGCCAGAGTAATAGCTGTGACATTTTCCGAAGCTGCTAAAACTTCAAAAAGCTCTTCAGCGTTTCAGTCAACGCTGCAGATAAAGTAAGCACTGAGAGGTTCCTCTGCAGGCTGTACCACAGAAGAAGACCGCTCGAGTGAAGCTAATCTGTCAGTAACTGAGCCAGTATCCACAGCAAATGAGACAGACGTGCTCAACGCTGACCAGATCACCAAATGTGGATTCATCCACGGCTGAAGATAGTCCCCAACAAAAGCACTGTATCCTCCTGTTTAAATGCCATTTGCTGAAAACTGAAAGCAGTCAACCTTTTAAAAAGCTTTTGTGTTTTTATGTCAGTGGGCCGAGTGCAGCAGACAGGGGAGAGAAGTCAAACTGCTGAGAGGATTGATCTTTTCGTGGGACTCGTTGACAATAATGAGTGTTTTTTCTTAAAGGCAGAGCCAGCTTCATGTGTTGAATGTGCCTTTGTTTCCTCAACAGTCATCTACAGCACCAAACTGTACCGCTTCTTCAAGTACATCGAGAACAGAGACGTGGCCAAGTCAGTGCTGAAGGACAGAGGACTGAAAAAGATCCGGCTGGGAATAGAAGGTACTGAGTCGAAGTCTTTTTCTTCTTTTGTATCGTCTCTGCATGCAGTGCTTTCTGGGCGCCTTCAGTGGAGAAGTGAGTGTATTTTACCGCCTGGTGCTGGAACTTGAAGTCAGGAGGTTGGTTTAATTCTTTGGGGCAGTTCTACGTTCCTAAGCCGTCTGAGCTGAAACACAAAAAGCAGCTATGAAGGAAAAACATTTTCAGGTCATGGCAGCAGTTTCACTTGTTAAAGAAAAATAGTGGAACTTTCCCTCAGGGCCACAGCGGGGAATGTTTTCACTGTGATTCGGCATCATTGCGTGTCTACACACTGGAGATGATGTCAGCTCACTGGAAAAGTCCTAATGGCTGAACCTGAGGCAAGACTTTCCACAACAACACCAATGAAATGTGAACGGAGAGTGTGTGTGTAATGAAATGTCAAATCTAAGCTCAATGCTAAAATGCTTAGTAGTTTTTATAACCTCCTGTAAAACCAGGAAGTGTTCTTTCACACGTTTGTCCGGATTGAACTAATGAGATATGTCAGTGAGTGAGCTTCAGAGGTTCTGGCAGCTGGATTTTGTTGCCTGTTAAGCTAACCGACTGCTGGCTCCTGCTGCATGTTTACAGCACATACATCAGCCTTCACATCTGACCCTCAAGAAAGCAAATAAGTGAATGTCAAACTAGCCGTCGTCGTTTCCTTCAATGTTCTTATCACTTTTTGTTATCTGGTTTCCTCCAGGTTACCCAACCTACAAAGAGAAGGTGAAGCGGCGTCCCGGAGGTCGTCCGGAGGTCATCTACAACTACGTCCAGCGTCCTTTCATCCGCATGTCCTGGGAGAAGGAGGAAGGGAAGAGCCGCCACGTGGACTTCCAGTGCGTCAAGTCCAAGTCTATCACCAACTTGGCCGCGGCCGCCGCAGACATTCCCCAGGACCAGCTGGTGGTCATGCAGCCTCCGGGGCCGCAGGTGGACGAGCTGGACACTCTGCCGCAGCCGTCGGGCGCCAACGACCCCTACCAGCCGCCGCTCGGTCAGGGGCTGGACAACAACGCGGGCCCTCAGCTAGCGCAAGGCTACGAGGGCCCGAACCAGCAGGCTCAGGACGGTCCCAGCCAGGCCGCGCACAGCCTGGCCCACAGCAACCAGCAGCAGCACGGCGGCAGCAGCCACACTCAGGCCACTTACCACTACGAGCCGGACCCGGACACGCCGTCACCCTCCGCATGAGACTGGCTGCACACTGACTCCCTCCCTCCACCGCTGTGCTCACACGAACAGCAACGAGTGCTTCTATTTACATCCGTACACTGACATCAGCTCAGAGAAACGAGCATTGATTGTAAAACACAGTCCTCCCACAACATGTATGAAGTTTGAAACGGTGACACTAACAAGCACAGAAACCTGATTGGTCTTCAACAGCCAATAGGAACACAGTTTGAGCTCTCAGCAGACACGGGAGGACCTCTGGCTGCTTATTGCTGTCAGTGTGAACGCAGATTTTGTCCCCCCTCACCTCCTCCTCCTCATCCTCCTCCTGAGTGGCAAAACACCACTTTGCCTTGCGTTGCACCTCTGCTGCAGCCTCTCTCAGCCAACACAGCGTCCGAATGATGGAGAACTGTTCGGCAGCCACGGATGGACGCTGCACATCAGCAGGACTCCTCGCCCACCTCTGTTCACTCCATTTGTTTTTATTTATCTGACCAAAGCAGAGTTTAGCTGCATTCTGTGTGCATGTGCGACGACAGAGTGCAGTGTTACATTATAATGATGCATGTGGGCGCGAGAGTTGTGAGTGTGTGCGTGTGTGTGTGTGTGTGTGCGCGTGATGCTGCTGAGATACTGTACCTCACTGGGAAAGTGGATCTCTTCATGGTTTATTTGGGCGCTAGGGAGTGAGTCGGCTGTGAGGATCCACTTTTTCCAGCGCATGCGAAGGCCTTCGTGAAAGGGTTTTTATTTTCCACTAAGTTTTTAAGAAAATGTTCCACTCCCTCTGTCCTCGAAACCAGTTGATTTGGTTCCTTGTTTACGTCGAGTCCTCGTTTCCGCTCCAGTTCGTGTCCTTTGCTGACCTGCTCTGAAAACTCTGCACAGGTTCATCACTTGATGTGAGCACACCGGATGTCACAAGAGATGTTGAACACAGTGTTTTTCTAATAAATGGTATTCACAACACTCTGGTCTCGGATGACGTGTCCTTATTGAATGAATGTAGCGGTGAGTGGTCTGTCTTCCAAATGACAGCGACTTGATAAATCTGAATATTTGCTCCTTGCTGGTTAATTAGGCTGCTGGAGAGGAAAATGCACACATAGAAAATCTGTTGTATTTACAAGAAAAGGAACATTTTCTTAGATTGGATGACTGCGAAATATGAAATACTTCTAAATTAACGACATGTACTGATCGGTACTGGTGTTTTTTCTTGGAAATAAAATGTTTCCACCAAGCTGCAAATACAGATGATTCCTGCGATGTATCAGGCTACAGTTTGATTCTCGTGCTTCGAAGCAGTTCTTGGTGGAAAGATGTCCAATCGATGGAGGAGGCCTGCGCCGTGTAGCCTGATCAGGGTAGAATGACTCAGCTCGGCCTCTGAATCACAACATGAATATTCTGCATCCCGGCCGGTGCAGCATTACTCGCATTATCACTCAGTCATCGCGCTGCAGTAGAACACGTTCCTCTGGAGAACAGTGCCGCAACCAGACAGGAGCGGGAGGGAATCGTGCACTTTGGCCTTCGACCGCAGGTTGATGTGTAATTGACTGTCATCATCTGCCAATAAAATGTAACTAGAACATCTGAGCACTGAACACAACTATAAAGGCATAAAACGAAGATGTTGCTCTGTTTGAGGTGCAGAACCAGACTGAGGTTCTTCCTTTTGAGTTTGAACTTTTAAACCAGCAAACCGGATGAAAGAAATGTTGAGTAGCAGGAGATGACCTGACTCCAGGAGGAGCGCCGCAGAGAGAGAATATGCATGAGCTGCTTCCACAGTAACGATGATTATTTAATGCATGAGTTCAAAGTGTATGCTAATGCGTTAAATAACTTTTGGGACCACAAACATCAAACCGCGAATAAGCTTACAAGGTTTCTGAGAGACTGAATAATAAATAGCTCTGTTACCCAAAAAAAAAAAAAAAAAAAAGGCTTTTAAAATGTTTTCATCTTCCAAAAATGAGCAGCTTTTGGCCATCAGGGATGTTCACGCAGACTGTGGTGCAGGTATGTTATGCACTGACCTCCAACCAGCTGCCTGGCTCGTGAAAGCAGCATCTGCTTTAGTCTTTCTCTCTGTGTGCAGACCTTCCAGCAGCTGGATGGCAACATCATATAAAAATACCACCGGACTGCACTGATTGGCTGAGAGCAGAGACTGGGCAGAGAAGACCTTCACCCACTGAAGGAAATATCACATCTTCATATGACCAGAAAATAAAGGTGGATATAAAGTCCATGATGACAGAAACAAATAATTTTATTTTAAAAATATTTCACTGCTGATACATACAATACACTCATCATACTCATATATATTTGCATAAAGTATACTCTTAACATGATAATATTTAAAGATTTGATACATTATTGTCAGGTGGGGAGGGGTATATCAACATGGGGGACACTTTATTGTAGTGTGTAGTGTAAAACATTGAAACAGAAAACCACTAGAACAGATACAGAAGGGGCCTCGCCAGCTGCTCTGTGATTGGAGGAGGACAGGAGGGGGTGGAGCCTGAGCTCTGCAGGTGTTTCACTGTCCTGCAAATAGTCCTGTTTCAACCCGGCTGTAAACTGACTGAGGGATTAGGGCGAGAGGAACTGCTGCGGCTCGCACCATCCCGATTGGATTGACTGACTTTAAGGGATGTCAAACGTTCAGCCGCAATTGGTTCAAGTCAGAGATGAAAAACTTTAGGCCCATATGGAAAGAACGTGTTTGCCCAGGTGTGCCTCTCGTGAAGTAACACTCCTCTGACCATCAGGATGAAAACAATCCATCCGCAGCAGGAGAAAAGATGGAGGCTGGAAACGACCTGTCACTGCTCAGTTTGTTCAGCGAGAAGCAAAACTGACACAAAGGAAAAAGAAAAAAATAGTTCAGCGCTCAAAAACTAAGTTCTCTGCTTCCTCTGGTCCGTGTGGGATTCCACTGACAGCAGAAAACTCCCGCATGAAATAACCAAAACCGTTCTAACTTTGGCACTAAGTCCCTGCTTTTCCTGCACGATGAGGTGTTTTCATTTTTCTTCTACTGCACAAACAAGCTAGGACTTCATTTGAGTTTGAGTTAAAAAAACTAATTTATTCATCCAGATGGTGAGAGGAGTCTTTGAAGCAACACCTTCAGAGCAGCGGTGAGTGTTGACTTTCAGAGAGGCACAAACGAGGGCCAGACACACAGCGCGTGACACATGAAAGCTGGCCACTTCATTTTACTGTACTTCTTTCCACAGAGGCAGGCAGCAGGACTGCTGACACTCCTCAGTGTCCCCCTCCAATCACACTGGCACAACTCTGTGAACGGCACAGAGCTGGCGAGGCGACGAGGTCGTGTTGAGGATATTCATTATCGTGGAGGAAAAAACGGACACCGAAATGAAGAATTCCATTGGGACGCTTCTGGCCGTCCCTCCTGACCCTGTTTGTTGTCCCGGGAACAATCGGAGAATGTCCTGTCCCCGTTACTCTGCTGGATCACTGTCGCCTCCGTCACTACCACATTTATCTGTTTCTATACTCGCCCCCTGTCTCCGTTACAGCCCTCTCTGCTGATGGGGCAGTCTGCATTGACAGTTATGTGTAGCCACAGTACATCTGTGTATTATCAAGTGCTAAACAGACCAAATTCGTGAGTAACTGCAGAATTTCTTTTTTTGAATCCACCCACTGTAAATCTGTCATCTGTGCAGCAGAGTTTAACTCTGCGGGCCTTTTATTCCTTGAACTTCTCCCAACTCCAGCAAAACAAGTTGGAAGGGGGCTGCTCTTAAATTCAGGTACTGATGACGGACGTGTTAGGTCCGCTTTAAATATTCGAATCACAAAGGCAAAGAAATACTTTGGTGAAGACCTGCTCTGAATCAGAGAACTGATCCAGAACCAGCTCTCCTGTCTACACCATCTTAAGTGCTTCATATGGGTACTAGTGTCGAGGGAGGGTGAGCCGGTAGAGACCCTGTGACCCAGGCCGTCAGGTTTTTATGCTCGTGGGCTGATGCTAATTAGCCTTCCAGCATGCGCCGACCTGCAGGAAGCCGAGCGTGAGGAGCAGACCTCAGTTTCATGGCAGTGAAAAACGTTTCCTCGTGGAGGAGCACTTGAATCGTCTCCGGCTGCAGCTGAACTGTTCTCTTTTGAGACGGGAAAACGTCTGCAGAGACATGAGGTGCGCTGTTACAGCCTTGAACACACACCTGCACACTGAGCTGCTGCTCCCACCCCATTGGACTGACCTCCTTTCCTCCATTAATATGTGATGCTGTGTTGTTACGGTCGTTCTCCTCCTGCAGAGTGCTCGCTGTCAGCACTCTGAGGGTTTGCAGGGATTTTGCAGCTAAACTGTGCAGGAGAACACACGCTAGAGAACAAAGCAGTCCAGGTCCTCACAGGTCCAGATGGTTTCTAATCACAGAACTGGGTCCATATTATATTCAGCCTAATTGTGTGCGCGGGGGCCTGCTGTGTGTTACGCACCGCCTCAGTGGATCGGAGAACACATGCTGTATCATCATCACCAACCAGAGTGTGAACCGTGAAGTCCATCCATCCTCTGGGATAGATCCATGTCCCAGCATGCATTAGGTGAGAGATGGGGCGCACCCAGGACCAGTTGCAGGTCTATTTGAGGAATTTTCCTGTGTGGACACACTACATAGTGAAAGCTTGCGACTGGGCCACAGCTGGACCCTCGCAGGACCTGCACCGGGCTGTGAGGTCGCCTCAACGTAGTGGTCGTAGTCGGGATCGCAGGTCACATGACAAAACTGGCCCAAGACACTTTCTAACATAAACGCATTGGTTGTTAAACATGGATAAATCTGTCTGAGAGTGAGAAACATTCCAGCATGGCGCTTTGCGTTATCAAAATTTGAGCCATATGGCTCAATAGAAATGGGAAAGTCTTCAAGAGCCGAATCAGTCCGTCATTCTCATGCCATTCATGTGTGGCACACGCACTCACTTGACTCCATGAGCCCAACATGGAACTTCAAGCTCATGTAACATGTTTTCCTCCTCCTTCTGACTGTGTTGATGTTTGGGTCGAATCATATTTTTGATCATTTATCGTCACAACTTACTTCTCACAGAAGTACTGCAGGTAGTTTCAGGCAGAAATGAATATTTAAAACTGTTTTAAACAAAAAAAAAAAAATACAGAACCCGCTCGACTCCTCAGGGAAAATAGAATTTAGAGAGGATGAGCTTTACAGTAGCTTGGAGAAAAACTGGTTAACGTTCATGTTAGTTCAGGAAACAGCAGCTTGGTGGGTTTTTCAAATGACTGAAATCCACCTGCTTGTGGATTTTTGTGGCTTGGGCATAAAGAACCTCCGAAGCAAATCTCTAGAGGATAAACTGGTGTGTGTTTGTTTCCCATGTTGGAAATCAGCTGGCTACAACGGCCAATCAACATCCTACGAGCAGACTTGAACGTACAGTTAGCGATGATGAGGGCTGCGACGGGAGGCGGAAATCAAGCTCTCCCCACCCGACGCCAGTCCACCCCACATCAAACTTGAACCACTGTCTGTGAACGCCTCAGGAGTCCTGTGTTGGTCTGGGGATGGCTGCCAACGACAGAGGCCCAGAGCCACTGTTAGACAGAGTTGAGTCCCTCAGCAGACACGTTAGCACCGCAATCCTGTAACGTGACAGTCCACTTCCTGGACTATTAGAGTAATGGTCTCTCGCTGTGGCGACGTTAGGGAGCACCTCACGCCTGCAGGCGACTGACACTGCAAAAAGAATCATCTCGACACATCGTTTGGAGCGGGATTTTGAACCCCGTGTGCCCCACTGAAATTCAGGGTCACCTGTCCTGAATTTCATTGGAGTGTAATCCAAAGAGCAGAGAGAGCCTCGCCTCCTCTTGTGTGCAGTACTTTTCAGATCATTCTTTTATCTACAGCCTTTTCAAATTCAAAAAAATCACCTGTTTAGATGGACATTTTTTGCAGTGTAGTTGTGTACAGGGGCAGGGAACATGGCCGCCACAATCCGACCTGAATAAACTCTCTCCATCAGTGGCTCTCGCTAAGAGGGAGTCTCCCTCTCTCCCTCTGCTTCTTCCCTTCCAGCTTCCTCACAAAGGCCAGGGCAGGTCGCTGAAGTCGACGGGGCCGCCCAGGCCGGCGTCCGCCTCCAGCAGGGACATGATGACCGCCATGGCTGCCTCGTCGTTGCTGGGGCTGCTGGAACCGGGGTCGTCCATGATGTCTATGCTCAGGTGGGAGTTGTCACCTGGACGGGGGACGAGGCATTGAGAAAAGAATGTTTGGAAAGGAGACCACACGCAAACAAACTAAACAGGATCAGCGGTGTGTTTGTGTCTGACTCACTCATGATGGACTGGTTGGAGTAGGGGTAGCCGACAGAATCAGGTCCAGGAATGATCCCTGTGCTTGGCAGCTCAGGTGTCCCTCCATTCTGAATCTAGAGACGTGACACACATACACACACATATCAGTTCACTGCGAGCACAGATCCGTTTCACCCAGAGCTGCAAATGTTTCCATTCTGTCCTCGGATTCCTTTGTTTGTCCACAAAGAGAAGACACCGAGACACATGGGAAGGACGCGTCACGTGTCCATGCATCAAGTTCAGCTCAACCATAATCAACACGTCTCCATGTCGTTCTTTTTTCAGATAATCAGCAGCAAATACAGGCGAGAGCAATGTGAAATGTGTGTGTGTGTGTGTGTGTGTTACCTTCTTGCCCCCTGGAGAGCAGGTGTCGGGTGGAGGGGTGCTGGTGATGTTCAGCGGGCTGGAGCCACAGCTGGAGGGGGAGGAGCCTCGGATCCTGACGGACAGACAGATGGCTGCAGTGAAGTACGCTTCACTTTTCCTAATCAGCAACCTCAAGTGCAAAAACCTGCACTGACTCATCGCTTTTCTTTCCAACTTAGATAACAGGTACAGATAACCAGACATGTGACCTGCATGCAACTTATTTTTAACACCTGTACTGGAATTTGACAGCGTTGCCATGGCAATGAGTAGATACTACATTTATCAGTGGTCACAACTGGTGTAACTTTAGCAGCTATCTGATGCAGCGTAGGCCTGGAGGATTCAGACCCTGCAGTGTGAACACACTCGCACGTCTTCTTTCACTGTACAGCTGCTTTCTGATATCTGATCGATCACGCCATGACACCTCTCTGTGTCACCTCTACCGCCATCGGCTGCATTCTGAACCAGGCCGCAGCTTTTGAGACTGAAATGCACCGATCCCATGTGCTCTCACCTCTGGATCTCCATCACTTCCTCTGCGATCATGCGTCCAATCTTGCCGGCTCCCGCTCTCGTGCCACCGGGGATGCCGGGCACCGTCTGGAGCGCCCGCCTTCCTCCACCTACCAATCAACAGCAATCAGGAAAAGGACGTGTTATTCATTGTGAAGAGAATGTGATTCACGGTGGGGGGTGATTTTGCTTGTTTCTTTTTTAATCAATCAGCTAAACTCGTTGGAGTGGTGTTTATGAAGAAGTATTTTACCCTCTGAGGTGAGACAACTGTCCATGCTCTGTGGTGAGGCTGCAGATTGAGGGTAGTCTGATCCTTCCATCATGGGACACCTGAGACAGATGAACACATATGTGGAAACGTTCTGATGTCATGGCTACACATGGTCGGTCCTAGAGGTGTGAGTGTCCTCGGCTACTTACGAGACAACAGTGTTGGTGGAGACGATGTACTCCACCTCCTTGGTCCAGGGGTTCATGAAGCTGAACCATCGGCTCCTCAGCGTGATGAAGGAGCCGTCTTTGATCTTGAATTTGTAACAGTTGGTGTTGATCTTCTCTCTCATCTGCAGCACTGTGGACAGACCCGTGGACGCGGTCAGTAAACACACACACATACCGAAGACCATTAACAACCATGATATTATTTCGTATGTCCCTCAGCAGGTACCTTGTCTGTGGCACTCTGCCAGGTGGCCAATGTCGTCCTGGTGGAAATACTCATAGAAGGAGGTTCCCAGCAGCTCCTGGGGCAGATAGGCGAGGATGGCTGTGGCTCTGGAGGGACAGACAGAGAAGACAGAGACGGGCTGTGTTTACTTACAGCTGACTGATGTGGTGGCTCCTCACCACCGTTAGAGCTCTCAGCACATTGATTTTTTTCAAGGCCAGCAACCAATCAATCAATGTTAGCTACATTCTCCAGCTTGAGGACATGTGTTGACTTTAGGTCATGTAGAATAAATGAAATCAGACAGATGTAAATAGCATCAGGTCTAAAACACTTAAAATGAGTTAAAGCCAACTATAATTGCAACAGCAGATACGCTCTATGGTGGCAGTGGGTGAAGGGACAAAAATACTTTAAAAGCATAACTGTTCATATGAACAACCAGTGATACATGTGTAGGTGGGCAACTGTACAAATGACTGTGGCATCATATGCATCAGGAGCTGTGGAACTGATCGTATCGAAATCTGATCTGATCAGTTCTGACAGAGCAATTCATTTTCTGTATCAGTTAAACGGCTGAAGGTACCATGAATGTCATCTATTAACACTGAACTGTCAGAGGTCTCAGCTGCTGTGTGAAAACTTGTTTTAAAAATTGCTTATTAAAAGTATATAGTAAATATAGTCTAGATTCTGTGGCCTACTAATGGGTTTTGTTAAAGTACTCTATGAGAACATCTAGAAATCTTTTTGGTATCAATTAAGTTGTAAAGATCGGCTTTAAAAAAAGGATTTCATTTAAAAAAACTCTCATTTGCATTTTGCCCTGAAGCCTTTTCACTCTTCTTATCATTTTATGAGTAACAGCAGTAAAACTTTAAAGTGGGGAGGGGGAATCAGTGAGGACAGTCGTGTGATTTGTGCATTGACAGTGTTGACAGGAGAATGATGACGGAGGGGAGAGTCAGTGCTGCTGTATGAATCGCCCATCTGAATCTTCTGGAGTCTTAGATGCGAGTAACACCCGTGTCACCAACGAGGAGTAGAGGTGCGATTTAATGTTGAAGCACTAAACCATTCACCTCCAAACAGCCTCTTACAGTCATACAGCCAGATCCTCTGGTGGATAGCAGGACTTTCAGGAGATCACTGTGGACCTCTGTCCTGCTTTCTAGTATTTTGACCAGGGAGCAAAATGTTACAAGCGTCTTTACAAGACTCCAAAATGACAACAGAGATAAGCTGAGGAAGCTTAACTGCACAGGACTTGGCACATGGTGAACTTTATATTGCTATATATCATAAAAAGAAACCAAGGTACAGTCGGTCACAGACCTCAGTCTGAGTCTCAAACACACCCTCCTTAGTGTCTCACCTCTGGTCAACGAAGACGAATTTGCCGTCGATGGCGTGCCGGGAGACGTACTCTGTCGGCTTCACCCTGATGTCTGCCAGGCTGGGTTGGGGGACGATGTGGGGGTGCAGGCGGCCGATGGCCACCAGGCAGCTCAGGTTGCAGCCCTCGTTGTCGGGCTCGTTGTCCTCGTCGAGACCCATCTTGGTGGGCGGCCAGCTCTTCAGGTAGCCCGTGCTGTGGATGGTACAGAAGCTCTTGCGGTCCGCTGTTATGAGAGTGGAGGAGAGACACAGCGTCAGGGGTTATAACTGGAAATGGACTGAGGCCATCTTAGTGGGAAGCCATCCCCGTGCTGTGAGGATGATGGGAGATTCTTCCAGTTCAGTCAACTCAATCTGAAAAGGGTTGTTTGGATTATGAAACCAGCTCTGATTGGCTGATGACATTTGAAATTGTTACAAAACCGACTTCAGAAAGCCACATTTAAGGTTTCTAAAGTCGTCTCAAAGAGTTCAAACACACAGAGACATTTCCATTCCTAATTATGAAAAACAGATGAGATGAAAGGACTCTACACATGAAAAAACTAAACTCTGCTTTATTTCATTTGCTTGTTTCCTTTTCCAGATCTGCTTTGACGTGACGATTCATGACCATCTCATTTCAGACAGTTTATGTCAACACACAGCACTACATGCATCTTCTAATGCATTCTGACATTCTAGGTATTCACCCATCATCTATAAACAGGTGAGGGCACAACTGTTCTCTTCAAAATGACTCCACTAAATAAGAAAAGCACGAGCCTTGTGTCACCTCACAGCCATATTTTGTTCCTGTTGGAAACTTGTTGTGGTGGTGGATGGAAACTTGACGTTTCCATCCACAAACTAAATATTCTTGAGTGTGTTGTGGATTTTCCCTCATATCGTCCATAACGGGATATTAATACGAAAATGCTCAGGCTAGGCTCAACTCCAAAGTAGCATGAAATGACTCTTCGCAGTCCAAGGTTTAAGATCAGGACACTAAAGGTTGATTTACACCACATGAGGGACCTTTTCAGGGATGGTATTTTAATCTCTTACCAACAACTACAGACAGAGTTTGACATTCCTTGGCTTGTCTACACAGAGCGCAGCTGAAACCTGCTTCAAGTCTCTTTTCTTTGGTTTTAAGCGGATAACTACAGTGATTGTTTATTGGGCTCTTGGCGCTTGATGACCTTCATGCAGTACCATGCCCAAACACATCCTGTGTAGACACAGAGGGAGGATTGAAGCTGCTGCTGCTGCTCTGCCGGCCAGAAGATCTCACTACGCTGCAGATTTGGCAGTTTGCAGTTATGATGAGTCTGTGAGAATGGTTTGGTTGTTCATTTATTTTCTAAAAGTTCAATAACAATATCAGGATAAAAGACCGGATGACTCTACAGTAAGACAAAAATATATCACCATGTGCCTCTGAGGAGGTTTGCCGAACTCCATTTCTTCCCATTAGAAACACAAAGCACGACATCAGAGGCAGAATAAAGCTCGCCTCCATGAAATATTCAGCTAAACGCTAAAACTTCATTCAACATGAATGGTGACACAGCCAATCTGAGTTGCGTGACTGAGCTCGAATGGCCTGCAAATGTTCTTCTGACTATAAAGACACTTAGTTTACACTCCAGTTCACCCCATCAGCATCTAAGCAGCCAGCCATATGTTTCATCTGCTCTCAGTCTCAGGCCACTGCAGCACAGACGACGCAATGAACTGGACAGAAAAAGGAAGTACTCCACAAAAAAAAAACCTCTCAAAGTGTGCTGAGATAAAGACTTAAAAGTTCATTATAAAAACTTGAGTGTCATTAGCAGACGATGACGTCATGCTGATCAGAATGATGCAGTTTGTCATTATGGCTCAGCTGACACTTTATACACATAAAGGAACATCAAAAGTCGTTTCTTGCTTCCTGCGTTTAATTCACAACAGCACATAAATGCATTAAGACTGAATGAGCCCCTGCTCTCAATGCCATCTACAACTTTAATTTTTAATCTTCCTGCACTGTGTCCCAGCCCCAAAAGTGATGTAACACTGCACCATTAGCGTTCTGCTTCATTCATCACTGCTAAAAATCATTATGGCCAAACCTGACTCGAGGTCCTTTCACACATAACTTAACTTTTGGTCAAAACAAACCCTGATGCATTTGCCCTTCTACGGCGATTCGTTTGGGCTTGTGTGAAAGCTGTGACCTGAACTCACATGTGTAGTACAGTTAAGTATTTCTATAGTGCTGAGTTCTATGCAAAATGCTGTTTTCGACAGGGCAGTTTGCTTAAATAAGGGTAGAGTAAATACATTAATAAATACATGGCTTTAAGAGGCCAGCTTCCTGGGTTGTGCAATGTAGATGCTCTCATGCTAACTGAGGTGTGATTCCTGGCTTCAATAAGGATGTGCCTCTAAAAATACAACAAGAGCAACAGCAGGAAATCAGGGCTTTTGCTTTCATAAGATGGAAACTGAAAGGCTAAAAAAAACTGTATCTTAAGTACATGAGGCAAGGGCTGAAGGGAGAGAAGAGCGCTTGAATGGTACTCAAAGATGAAAACGGATGGGGAGACGCTTTAAGCAGCACAGAGCTGCTTTCACTGCTGTTGTGAGAGGCAGCCTTATATTTTAGGGCAGGAGGAGGATTGTCTGCGACTTTTATTCAAAGAGAATTGCAGCTTTGCAGTTCCCCTTCATGTTTCAGTGCCAAACAGTGCTGTACCTTTTTTCTTAGAGCAGGTGGAGGGAAAGTCTTTGTCCTCTACTTTGACAGAGGGCCTGTTGCACTTCATCCTGCAGAAGAACGACCGCCTGGCTCCGGAACAGAGTCGAGATGGACCGGGGGTGATGTCTGTCTTCACCGGAAGGCCAGCTGCAAACACACACCAGTCAGAAGATTTAAAAACATCATCATTACAGTCTGCACTCTTCCACTTCTTTTATCCAGACCACACAAAAATTACTTTGGAGAAAAATTTGGCAGATGCATTCTATTAATGCATCCGTCAGTCTGACGCTTCCTGCAGGGGAATTCAATTGTTCTTTCTACTTTCAGTGCCTCTATTTTAAGTCGCCCATTTTTCCTCCAGCTGCATTTGCAGTTTCGAAAAAAAAAAAGACACTTTTTCCATTAAGAACATGCATTCAAATATTTCTAGCCACTGGTCCTCTGTAGGGGGTTCAATTCTGCAGCATTTCCAATTTTTTACTTGCATTTAGTAATCTTTCAATCAGATTATGATCTCTTCTTTAGAAAATTCCTGCTGCCAAGTTATAAAACTAAAGGCTCACATATCTCAGAAGAACATCAAATCATTCTATTGTTTGCAATGCAAAATGTATGGTACCATAAACTGACCCTTAAGCCACACTAACAAAGGCACTAAATGTAATATAACATGCAGATGGCTATAAATGGGCTCGTATTGCTTCATATTACAGAGAACAAAGATATAAAGCTGTTTTATGACGACTACCTTCAGACAATACAACTAGGTGCTGATATAAATACTTCTACTGATGTCAGAAGGCAGCCTTGAGATTGCTGAGAGTTTTCAATGAGGACACAGATTAAGACGTAAGCAAACGGAGGAGTTATCCGCATAAAGCAGACTGATTCTACACATTAGATGATGTGTATTTGGACTTACTTTTAGCGTCAATGAGCCGCTCTCGCGGGGCCGTATCAGAGGAGGACAGCTGCTCTTTGACCTTGGCAATGTCCTTGGGGTGAAGGTAGTCAAACAGGCTCTGGCCGATCAGATCGTTCTAGAGACGGTGGGTGATGTTGAACAGAGGGAATGACGTGAGAGGGGAAAGAGGCAGAGAACAATGCAGACAAGTACAGAGCTATCAAGCAACTCCAAGCAAACGTACTTCCGTAAACAACTTCAAACATTGACTTCTCTGAAGTCAGTGCCGCAAGGCAACTTAAATCTTTCCTTTAAAACTGAACTGCTGAGACTGACAGAATTTCCAACTCAAGAGAGAGAGCTGTGATGATCTGAATGACATTACTCATGGTGATGAAATTTTGCTTTTATCATCTCTCCAGGAAACACAAGGCCACGACTGTGAGCTCCTGCGTAATTTGCAGAGAGACATTCAGAAAAATCTTCAAATATGAAACATGCTGTAAGTCCTTCATGGCTGAGTGGCTGCTAACAATAACGGCTAAAAAAAAAGCAGTTAAGACCCCCCTTTTCTCTCCAATGCATAAAAACACCGTCAGCGTACCTGGCTGTAGTTGAGAATCTTGTACACGGATTCTGAAACAAAGAGGATCTTTCCACGGTCACACCCAACCACAAACAGGAAACCATCAGCAGCCTGCATCATCCAACACAGAAAACACTGGAATGAACATGGGCTATTTCAAAAATACAGATTCTTCATGAAGAAAAAATACCAATTTTGGTCCAATATTAGGATACTTGGTATGATTTAGCTCTCTCATATACAGCTTGATGTTCACAATTAGTAGACAAGACTGACTATTAATGATGAGATAAACAGTAAAATGAGGAAATTGCTATATGTTATTGACTGTATGGTGAATAAAATATTGTGCAACACTATCTGACACTATCATTAAGTGTTGAATACTTAATCATTTGTGCTGCACTCACCCTTAGTATCAAGTGCTTCAGTTCATCATCTGAGAGGAAGGAGGGCTTGTAGTTGGCCTCTGTGTACGGGTTGGCTGCACCTGCACGCAGCAGTAAACATTTGTATGTACATGTTATCGAGTATGCAGAGATGGTCAGCAGGGCTGTTGATCAGTAAGCGAATCATAATTCCTAATTCTTCCTGTTTCTAACTGCTCAAAGACGGTCTTTCAAGTCATCACAACACATTTTGTTCTCCAACTAAAAAGCAAACTTCAAGAAATAATAGTCTTTTCAGTAAAATCTCATAGCATAGCGAAAAATGTCCATCACTGTTTCCCAGAGCTGAAAGTACATATTTAAAAACTCCTCTTTTTGTTAACTGACTGATGGATTAATGGACTTACACTGACTAGTCATTTATAACATAACTTCCCACTCCCCTCATACCCTGAGCTGTTCTGGTATTCAGCGATTTTTCTAGTTCATGCTAACCTCTGAGCGTCTTCATGTGCTGGACAGCCATGCGCAGCACCGTCAGCTTGTCTAGCTTGCGCGACATGGCGTTACAGGTGGGCACCAGTGACGCGAGCTCGTCGATGAAGCTGTTCATCTTGTCCCTGCGACGCTTCTCAATCTGGCTGTGAGCCTCTCTGTGGAGGGAGAAGCACTAGACGTTAACAGACGGTCATCTTGCTTTCTCTTCCCATCTTGCTGGCATAAATCCAAATAAAAATATGCAGGTAGAAAAATCTTTTTGCTTTCAATCCACCTGTTGCATAAAAAACAGAATGCAGACTGCGGATTATCCATCACCTCACAGTCTTATCTAACATAATACACATCAGCTAGCTCAATGCTAAGAAAACAAGGCTCTCTAAAGATGAGAGACGAAATGCCATTTCTGCTATTGCATCTATCCTTCAGGACTGTAAGAACACATCTGAGGGTCTATCCCACTTGTCTGTCCTGCCTTCACTTTCCTACTGAAGGGGGAATTCTTTGCACGCCAGAGAAAGAGAGCTTGTCATTGGCCATTAGGTTTGCTCTTACATTCACTCAGTTCCACATAATGCTCAGATCTATACACTTCAATGTATAAAGTTTCTTATTATCAACGTACACAAAGCTCTCTCTGTCCCCAATCAGACAGTGACATTTACTTCATGTAAGAGAGATTAGAAGGCAGAGGGAATGAGAGAGTGAGAACGGAAAGGGGTTTGTGTACCTGGCATTCTTAATCCGGCCCTGTGGGTCACTGAAAAGACAAACACAGAATTATTAGAGGCCAAAAAAGGAAAAGAATAACCTTGAAGGTTTGAGGTTTAAATTTATGAGACAGGAGGGATTTTAAAGAGCAAGGAAAGGAGAGGAAAGGAGGGAGGGAGGGAGGGAGGGAATGGGGCCATGGCTAACCTCACAGGTTCTGTAACCAACCTCATTTGCTGGTTTAAACGGCATCAAAGCTTATGCAACAAGCGTAATGCTCTGGGGTTATATTTGACTGTACAATCTGTTGACTGGTGGCATACAAATATGACGTAGTTTTGATTAAAACCTGCTTCTCTCACACGCACGGTTATGTAAAAAGTGTAACAATGAGAATTTCCAGCATCCACCCACTACATAAACTGAAAGATTTCCTCACTTTCCTGATCTGAGCAGATTAAAAGATGAATGATACTTCGGATGTTTACAGCACTGAGAATGTTTGTGCTGAAATTAAAGGCTTCAGTTATCCAGTTTCCTTTTTAAACCAGCTGAAACTAGCTTAAAGGGTCAGTTCTCCCAAATCACAAAAGAAAAACATATTTTTTTATTTACCTATCTATCATGCAGACTGTTTTATTTCCCCAGATTTTGAGTCCTGCTGTCAGAAAATACGATCACAGCTGCAGCACTGTGTCATTGTGGAGCAGTACCATGACAGAAATAAAGAAGGAGTGGTTTGACATGAAGTAAGATGACAAAAAGCTTTGCTAAATGTTAAAGCCAAGCAGTCCATAACTAAAACGGGAGGCGGTCAAGTGAACATGTCACAGGGATATGTTCCAGTTGAGACAGTGTTTCACTACTGGCTGGATTTGATTTATCTGACCTTAAACTCATATTATTTTATCAATACTGCAAAATTAATTGAGCCACATTGCTCCATAATGCGCCCACCCCTCCTTTATTTTCCTCTGACCAAATTTTCCAAATTATTTCACTTCAGGGTTTTTTTCCATCAGATGCTCCACGTTCAACGCACACAGTCGGACACTCTCTGCACAATAGCAAGCCACGACTCACATGACCCACTACCCTGCTACACAGCGAATGTGTTGACAACACTGCATTAGGTGAGGTAACCCTTTAAGTTGGGTTTAACTGATGTAAAAGGGAAACTGGATAATGGGAGCAGCAGGGAAAAGCACAAAAGTACAGGAAATACAATACAGACGATTAAAGCGCCCGCTTTATCGCCATGGTAATGGTGGCCACTCACCTCCCCAGTTTATCTTTGTCTGGGTCCATGTCGCTGAGGAGGAAGAGACAGGAGACATCAGTTTCAACAAGATCAGAACAGTCAAATAACCACAGCACTTCAGAAAAGTCTGGTCAACATTTCATGGTGAGTCACATTGATATTTCAGATTTTGATCAATGAAACCAAATCTATTAACAGTCAGTCATGTTTGAACTTACTCAAAGGAGAAGCCATCAATTCTGCAAGGAGACACAAATTGAATAATTACTTTGTTATCAAGTGCTCAGACATCTGTACACCCAGTCATGAGGATAATGAGGCCAGAAATGTGTCTTTTTTCTGTCTCTCCTGGTCCCCTACTTTCCTAATTTCTTTCTCTTCACGCCATCTTTTTTCATTTATATATTTATTTATATATTTATGTTGTCTTGATATAATTCTTTTCTTCACTTTCCTTCCATTGTTTCATTGTTATTCAGTTGTCATTATTTCCCTTTCCCTCTTTTCCCTATTTCTCTCTCTGTCTCTCTCTTTCCTGGTGCCCTTACTGATAGTCAGTGGTGCTGCCCTTCCTCTTGCGGGTGTAGTCCATGCCAGGTGTGCTGATGGAGCTGGAGATGAGGTCGGTGGACCCGGGGGACATGAAGTCAGTCATTGTAGACGAGATGTCCATCCTTTGGTCTGCCATCAGGTCATCTGCAGAGCAAAGACGAAAAACTTGACTGACTGGAAATCAAAAATGACTTTCATTACTTTCCATTACTTGGCCACAAAACAGAGGTTTGCAAGCTCCTCTGTCAGCCGATAAGGGAAACTCCAAAACAAAGTGCAGCGCAGACTGTTTCCATGGATATCAATCAAAACACATGTCAACAGAAGAAAACGTACATTGCATAGGAAGGACAGTCATTCCAAACACAGCATGCATCAGGGAGCTGCACCCGAAGCCACTTGAATATCAATCATGAGCCGTTTTTGATTGTAATGGGTGCATCTTCAAATACGTGAATAGAATGCCCACTGATAACCTGATCACTTTATCTTTGTTGACTGCAAATCTTGGTGACAAGGAATCCCTACAAGTTAAAGGGCAAGATCAATGCAGCCTCTGTGGAAAGTTTCAGGCATGCAGACAGAAGTTTTAGGGGCCAAGAAAAAAAAAAGTATTCACAAACCACAGAGAGCTGATACATGGAAGGAAATCAAAGATAACAGATGTCTTTCTTTAGGATGGGGCAAACACATTCGCTGATGTAACAGGGAGTATCCCTGTTTAAAGGCAGAACACGACGTCACACTCACCACAGATGTTCATCACAGCCTCTGTGTTAAAATCATCTCCTTCCATCCACTCTGGAGCCCTCAACTGTGAACGTGCAAAAACATCACATTTGCAAAATAACTGTCAGTCCCGGCAGGAGAGGAGTCATTCTGAAACTGTGCAAAAAAAACGTCACAACGCTGAAGGAAAAACACAGACACACAGTTACAGTTGCCTGGACACACGCGGCAAACAGCCAGGTCAAATGTGGTGGCAGAATAAACAGGAAGCCATCATTGTCTCAGTAACTGCATGTATGGAGATACTGTATGTCATGGTTACGGTTTTCAAAGGAGGATTTAGGTCACCATATTAGTTACATGACATGCATCAAAGGCGCGGCGATGTGTCATGTGCGTTCCACTTCCCTCATTTCAATTCAGAGAAGTATCTAAATTAACTTGTGGTGTTTTCTCCACCAAATCTGACCAAATTTTATTCAGATGAGCTACTTTAAAAGACACTGTGAGCTCACTGAACGAGACTTGCCTTGGCCGAGCTGCCTACTTTAATTGCTGAGTGACTTTACTTAAAGAGTGACTCGACACCAGGGTGAAAATCTCTAGCTGAAAGTTTCAAGGCCGCTTCACCTCTGACAAAGAAGCGTGCTGTGCTGCACGTCAGAAACCACACCCAAAAGTATTAACACAGGGTCGGGGGTATTAACACGCCCTGGAGCACACTTCTACGTCACTGGGCCAAGATGAGAAATTAAGGCACTGGGTGTCACAAAATACAACATCTTTAATTAGACAATTTAGTAATTTGTTAAATTTTGTCCTTAATTTGTACATGCAAACATAACTAAGTTGGCATACTGGGTGTATTTAAGCAATACATAAGTTTATTGTTAAGTAAAATTACTCAGGATACAACATGGATTTGCTTAAATTGCCTGCATTTTCATTAACACTTGATTATTCCAGCAGATATTGACCTCGTGGTGGAATCTCAATTCATTATACCTCCATATTATTTCCTTCTCAATCTTCTGTCCACTTGGTAAATGGACACACTTTCAAGTACTTAACACATCTACAATTACCATCAAGCTGTTGATAGTAGTTACTCAGAATCAACAGACCAGAATGCAATGGTGCCAGAGGAAATGAGTTGTTTCCAGGAAAGGCTAGCTATCATTGTGTGATCCCATAACTTGACCGGATGAACAGGTAACAAAAATCTCTTTATTTTCTGTTCACGTATTCAACTCTCAGGCAGTTCTCACATGAGTCAGACCCATGTATAAGATCAGTAGGCAGCCTTGGTTCAAACTGAGCTCTCTGAAATATGAGTGGGAACAGCCTGCACATGGAGAACAGGGCTGCTTCAGTTACCTGGATAGGAAACTGGAACAGGTCTCCTGGACGGACCTGGTATTTTCTGGATCAGTCTGGTCTGCTCCGTTCTAATCTGGTCTGAGTCTGGTTTGATTCAGTCTGACCTAGTTTCATCCAGTTTTGATGGTCAGTCTACTCCGATATGATCTGATCCTTAAGCAGCAGGCTCACCCCGTCTACACCTGGAGAGAGATGAAGAGAAAAGTCAGTCAGGTGCTTGTCTAATCTTCCATGGATCTAAAAATGTAAACAGAATGAAATACACCAACAGAAATAAGACCACTTACAAACGCAACATCATACAGAACACAAACAACTCCTTATGTTCACTCCTGCTGACCTGAAAAATGTCATAATTGAATCTGAGCTAATTGGATCACTTCCTGAAGCTTCATTAATGCACAGCTGAAAGCTAAAAGCTGTCTGTTTTATCTTGTTTGCAAATCTGAAGTTGCATGGTTGTTGTTGTTCAATGTTAACACTTCAAAGTTTGTGCGAACATGTTTTAAATAACCTTATAAAGCTTTATATATAAAGGTTTATGAGATGACTATACACCCATAACCGTGCTGACAGCCCAGCTGATTCTATATATGACTTGCCAGATTACAGCTTTCATTCACACACAGCACATACACAGTGTATACAAAATTAGCCATTTCTGATTCTCATTTATAGCCTGTGATCACTGACTTTGTCAGCTAAAATGAAGACTGGCAGATTTGGCCAGCTGTAGCTAGCTAATGAAGCTAAGATTAGCTCCATGAGGCTGGTTAAAAACGCTGTCTCCAGCTAACTTTTTACTGTTCCAACTGATTCATTTTAACCCTGTAAAATGGCTCTTCACTATGCACCTGATGCTTGCTTGAAGCTACAGCTGTATGTCCTAGATGAGTCATCAGCATCCCCACCAGTTGATGATCAGAATCAGATCTATTATCAAGTATGTTCTCACAGACAGGGAATCTGCCTACGTACTCTGGTGTTAATGATGAAGATTGTACGAGAACACCACTTCTTCAGGCTTCTTCAGGTCTAACTAACTGGTAAGGAGTCTCGGGCATCTGTCCTCTTGAAGTTAGAACTGAAAAAGCCTCTTGGATGAGAGGAGAAACATCCTCTACAACTTCAAGCCAGTCCAGTTGTCTTTTTAAGCATTTAGAAGTACTGTGAGCTGGATGAATGAGAATCGTTACAGACAGTGTGAAGCCCTAGTTATCAGGTACATGTTTTAGTTTCCTAGTTGGATAAGCAAGAGGTTGCCTGATTGTAAAAAAAAAAAAAAAAATCACTTTGGTGGGTCACCTAAATGTTTAATGTGCAGTGGCAACAAAATGAAAAAAAGAAGCCCCACTGAAGCAGCAGGCAGCAGAGTACTCGGTCAGGACAGGCTCGGTGAGCTCTTTTACTGGGACAAAGCTCTGGGCTACAAGGGGAAAACCACTATGTCATGATTGAACAGTGAAAGGAACTGGTGCTGGAGTAGAAACTGGGTCAGCCAGTCTCTATGGTCTCAAAAGCAGCCAGCCTCAATTTCCATCCACCACCTACTTCTAGTTCATCAGTGAGTCAGCAAGCCATTCAGCTCTGCTTCCCTGTTCTACACTCTACACCCACTCACACAGGAAACAGCCAGCAAGCCTGTTCATGAACCAAGGAAACATCCAGGCAGCAAGTCAACTGTCCAGGTCTCACAAATCACAAGCCTTGCACCCTGACCAGGGATGGAAAGAGTTTGGGAGATGTGGGAAAACATTTTACTGACATCAGTGGAGACACACTGTGAACAACTGTCACTCAGAGACCGATGTTAGCAGAGCAGCGATCTGCGGTAACAAACAAGACTGGCTGACCAAAACACCCTACATTAGACAGCTTAAACCAGCAGAGGTGAAGAAAGTAAATCGGTGCTGAGTGTGTGTCACCTCAAAAACCCTGCACCTGCATGTTTTCTACAACGATGGCTTTCCCCGGAGCTAATGACATGGTGGAGAGGACGCTTCCCTCTGCTGGAGATACAACATTAACAACACAGCAGAACACCCCCCCCCCATTTTGTTATTCATATGCAGGCAGGAGACTGCAAAATGCTTTCAAATTAACTCATTAATTGATGCTCTTAAAGAAAAGGCTGCAGATGATTTATCTTAATTGCCAGTTAGGTTTCATAAATAATTTCAGTAGTGAGAATCGATTCTGAATCAAATCACACATCCAAGAATCAGAGTCAAATTGATTCCAGAGATTCCCAAAGATTCACACCCCTACCATATACTATTTGCTGATAAGCCACACACTACCATTCATCAATCGCGACAAATTTCATCGGACTAGAATATCAGCCTTGAGCATGAAAACAGAATAAAAAAGAAAAACTCGCCTACATAATGATTATTATTGGAAATTCATTTGTGTGCAAAATGTCCATGAAAGGCTGTGCAGAGGAACCATGACCCAACGCTGGCAGAGAGTACACGCTAGTTTGGCTCACTGTCTTATTTGCTTTTAATAGCTGTAGCCTTTTTGAAATGATTCACACGTTTGTGTAGTCACACTTTACTGAAGGCTGCTGAGTTTTTTGTGTTACACTAGAAACCCTCTGATGACTGTTCCTCAAGCCTTTGCACACTTACTTGTTCAACAGTATTTCGTTTAAAACCCATTTCTGTATTTTGTAATGGCACGAAAGGAATTACAAAAGCAAGCAAATGTGTTCACTAACGATTCATCATCTTATTGTTTCAGCGTGAAATTAACCTGATGCAATCTTTGAACACATTTTTGCTAAGTGGCCTCTGTCAGGTTCAGTCTCTTTAAAGCAGCACTTATCAACGGCTGTATACCAACAGATCAAATAACTGTATCATAAAAAAGGTGTCATTAGAGCAATTAGCACAGAGAATTATCACCTGACTCTGCAGTTCCCCTCAGCTCTATAGATCAGTACAGCGCGTCCATGCTGAAGTCTAGTTTATTTGATTACCCACTTCACATTGTAGTGCAAATATGAACTCACTCAGAGTCTAGGCAGAGCAAGAAAAAGAGGAGTCCCGACAGAAGTCACATTTTTCATCACAACTTCACCCACTCGCACTTTACATCAGCCGCTCACAAATCCATTTGCTTCACACTGCAAGAACTCGGAAAATTCTCCATCAGTGTTCCTTATAACAGGGTGACTGTGAAATGTATTCGAAACATGAAATGAAACTGCAGTTTCTGTACGAGGCAGCAGGGCTGGGAATCACAGGGCGGCTCACAATACAATGTAATCAGCATATTCTGCCCATCGCACCAATACTGGCAATTCTGCAATATACTGCAAGACAGTCATCTTTACAGCACCCTGATACCTGAATAACTTGAAAGCTGCTTTCAGACAGTGAGCGGTCACCTCTTTCACCTTTCTGCCATGGCTCACACTGTAACCACGGCAACCGCAAAAACTACAGCAAGTGAAACGATGTAAGAGGTGATTTTACTGGTAATGGCAGAGAACTGACAGGTCAGTGAAGAGAAACGGTACTGGAGCAACATCAGCTTTAGTTTGATTACCCCATGTAGCATAATAAACAATAGAGGTGTAACAGTACATGTAGTCCTCCTGAACCTTTCAAACAGGACATGCGGTTCAGTGTGCAATTTCCTTCACACCGACCTGTGACCCAAACAACTAGTGTCAAAATAGTCTATTTATGTACTTGCATGTGTGGAATGGAAATTCTAGAGCACGAGTTTTACCTGGAAAGATTTGGCAGTGCACCAGTTGTTGTCTATCAGCAGCAGCATGCTGGTCGGCTTAGCCAGGCAGGCTGAGCTCGTGTAGCACCACTGCTATCTGTATGACAAGTACCAGTGACAGACCAGAGCTGGGGGATCCTCCTATGACATTTAGATCTACTGTATGTGAACTAGGGCTGCGTATCTAATGTCGACACTTCTATGGCACCAACCAAATTGCTGTGATACTACTGAGAATCAAAAAATGTCTCGTCATTCAACACCAAATTTCAATACCTAAGGAGTACATCTCATCACATCAGCACTGGCTGTCTAACGTTACAACCTTCAGTTGCTTATCTGCTCAGGAAGCTAAATAAACTTTGTGCTGCTTGTTAGCTAGCCGGTGCAGCCAGCCTGTATCTGCTCATTAGTGAGTCTCTTCATCACATTGTTCACTGGCACATCTTCTCCTCGCCACCACGGGGATGGACAACCTGGACCAGGGTCTTAGAGCGCTTCTGAACAAACGTGGTGTTACTTACAGGCTGACAGGTTAAAAGAAGAGAAATGTTGTGACGTTGACGTGGTGGATGATTGTCAGACCTGGGCTAGCTGCTCGTTGGTGCAGACAAAGTAAGAGGTCTCATTCTGCCACTATTTTCCAACACCACAAACCATTATAAATTAAGTAGAAGCTACAAGTTTACAGATTTTCAAAAGCAACACATCTATGTGTCCATGGGCTTGTTTCGCTTGGCAGGGCTCTGTGGTTATTATTATTCATCACTGACAATGCAGTTCACCCCTCCTGGAGGGCATGTTAAACTGTTAAACTGGATGAACCTCGGGATGCATTTATGATGTTGTGTTTTCAATGTTTAAGCCAAATAAAGTTGTTGTAGACTGACAGGGGAGCAGGGCAAAGCAAATACCAGAGCGGAGCCCTACAAGTGCAGCAGACGTGATTTCAGTTTGCTTTTGCATCTTCCAGTGATGAGGCTACAAGGCTTCTGTGAGAGGAGAAAAAAAATCCCATGAAAAGATAACTGCTTGCTGTAGCTAGGTAACTTGGAACGGAGGATTATTTTGACAACTGATTATCGACCATTAAGAATATGAGCAATTAAGAATATATTAAACAATGGTCTGCACAAAATTATCAGTTCCATCCATGTGGGTCATTTTAGGTGATAGTTCAAACAGTTTCACTCTGGATAGCTGTGCTGGAGCAACCATGGTCAGAGCCAGTGGTGCTCCACATGTCAGGAATGGCACAGTTGAAGGTGGTGTTTACCTTGATGATGTGTTAGAAGTTTGAGATCATCCAAACTGAAGAAACCCCTTTTTGAATTCAGCTCTTCATCTAACAAAGCAAACAAATCAAATGTACATGTGTATTCCCATATTCTTATACAAACACCTGTAGGACTAACTCACTAATAGTCAAACATTTTAAGCAAATTCTGGGTAAAAGATATCATCTCACACAGTCTGTACACAGTCAATACAAAGCTACCATCAGTAGCTAGCTAATTTAGCTTAGCACGAAGACTGGAAATTGCAAAATAGCTAGCCTGGCTCTCACCAAAGGCAACAAAAATACACCTAACAGCACCTCTATAGCTCACCAATTACCACTTTATATCTCGTTTGTTTAATTCATACAAAAGCCAAAGTGTAAAACCGATAATCTGCATTTTATGGGGGTTATGAGCCAAACTATTTCTCTGCCAAGACCAGCTGCCAGGCCAGCGGAGCCTCCAGGTAGTTACTGGTCCCTCTCATCTGTTCAGGAAGCGAATACATTTTTAAAACATTCTCACGAGATCGGCGCAGCCCATTGTATTTGTCATTGCCTTAAAGGCATTTGTAAACAAGAGTCCAGACCGCAATCATTTAGTTCCATTTTCTGGCCATTTCTGGAGACAGTGCTACTAAATTTTATGAGTAAAAGCACCAGTGCAAATATGGACCCTGGTAGGCATTCGGCCCTGCATGTTTATTCTCAAATAATTTATGTCCTCCAGTACACAGTGTGGAATCATGTTTAATCTTTAGGATTCATCACCACATGTGTTTTCATTTATTTTGATTGATTAGACTTCCTCTCAGG
Source organism: Chaetodon auriga (assembly GCF_051107435.1). Taxonomy (NCBI): domain Eukaryota; kingdom Metazoa; phylum Chordata; class Actinopteri; order Chaetodontiformes; family Chaetodontidae; genus Chaetodon; species Chaetodon auriga. The sequence continues at coordinate 21,035,299 of NC_135079.1, read as the reverse complement.
AGTTCGTATACATGTACAGAAGTGACAAAAGGGACATGTCTCTTACTCTATGGTTAGGACGAGACAAATTGCACAAATATTCTAGAGGTGCAGTCATGCTTAAACATGTTCCCCATTCATTTCATTGAGGAAGGGAACCAGATATATTAATCTCAGGGGTGGAACAAAATATCAATGCAGGAATATGTTGTATCAATACATTATCAATATCTATCTATCTAGCTATCTATCTATATATATGTAGAGAGACAGAGAGAGAGAGAGAGACAGAGACAGAGATTATTAAAACATGCAGGGCCTCTAAATACATTCCCCTGCCGATCTGACTGACTGAGGGTAGGTGACGGCTAGCTGGGCCTTCATCTGATTGGCTAAATGGGGGGAATGCATGGCCCATGTATTCAGGGCTCCATCTGACATATCAAATGTTTGCATGCTGAGTGTGAATGCATGTGTCCAAAATTAACTTTTGACCCACCAGTCAAGGGGGCTGGTAGAGGAAAGAAATCCAACAGCCCAGCATATTTTATTGTAACCAGCCAAAATATATGCATGACTTTAGTGTTTAATTATTAAACAATACTGCAGTAAAAAAAAAAAAAAAAAAAAACCCTGAAAATTATCCCAGCGATACATGATGATCTGTGGTACAAGCGTATGGTTGAGTTTGCTGAAAGAAATGAAATGAATGGGTTATTGCTGTGATTTTAGCATGCTATAGTTCAAGAGCAATAAAGTATTGACAGATGTAGGTCTATGTATTTTCTGAGTTTAAGAGGTGCACTTGAATGCACTATGAAGTCCCTGTCGCTGTGTGTGTGTGTGTGTGTGTGTGTGTGTGTGTGTGTGTGTGTGTGTGCGCGTGCATCAGAGACAGTGCATGTGTGTCAAACTCCAACACACAGCAGAAGACAGAAGCAGTGCCTGTAAACACCACGATAACGTGATAGACTCTCTCAGCCTCGTTTTTTTTAATCAGTGTGCCAGATAGCTTTCAAAGCATTATCTGCCAAACAGAAAATGAACAATATGCACAAAAAGATACAGTATCTCCAGTGTACCAGCGAGGTTGTGCAGGGTTGCAGTATAAAATCTACATATTGTGATAAAATAATGTCAGAGTTTTATACAACTGAAAGTGAATGACTTCAGGCTGCATGTTAATATAAGCAAAACAAACAACACAAATTCAGCTCTAATCTCATGCAAATATATAAAATGATGGTTGAGAAATATCATTTTCAGCATCTTGCTGATACATAATTTGAATAAAAATAGTCATCTTTTTTCTTTACCTGAAATAAGTTATCTTAACTTAGTATCAGGGCAGTCATGCCCTGATATCTTAAAATAAGGTTGAGAAATCAATGAAAATGAAAAAATGAAACAGGATTTCCTTTGGACAACTTTTGATGGGGAACAGCAGCTCTTGTTCTGTTTCTGGTGCAGGGGGGCTCCAGAAAAGATTAGATGAGCCAACCCTTAAATAATGTCTCCTTTTATTAAGTGACTTCTGCTCACAGGTTGTAGTTGTGGCCTTTGTTGAACAACAAAGAAATCTTTTGGATTCTAGTTTTTAGTTGCTAGATCACATCCTATTTTTGTTGGTGTAATTCACTAAGAAGAGAATAAAAACACCAGTATGAGTTTAATATAAATGATTTTGTATGTGTGATGATTTAGTGAGACTGATCCTGCACATTTTAAGCATAATATATGGATGTTGTGTATAAAAAGAGGTGTTATGTCCCTGAAATTTACCATTACAGGAAAATAAAGAAAATATTTGCCTGAAAACATTTCTTTTTCAGGTTCGGATGGAGCCCTGTGTGCAACATTAACGTCACATGCCTTTTTTAAGTGATGAACTGCACCATTTATGGTTGTTTTTAGAGATGGTAGCAGATGTTTTATGTTCACGCTACAATTTTGTGGCCTGCGCTACAAAACTTTTCAACTCTGTGCTTCATGAACAACAAGATGGTTAACTGTGATCCTGCTGAGTCATCACAGCTAACTTCTGTTATCAAAATGTCTCTGTGGCAACATCGATCAACAGTGATAAGCACTAATGTAGGTTGCTACCTGTATATGAGTAGAAATAACACTTGTCAGCCCAAGTCTGAAGTTCACAGTGGATGTCTTTCCTGTCATGAGAAGGTTAACACATAAACTACTGATAAGACAGTAGATGATGCTGACTTCTATATTTGCAGATTTTTCCAGAAATGAGAAAACACAAGTTGTAAAACAAAAGGTGCACATCTAATAACCCGGCTAATATAACAGGCAATGAGAGTGAGAGATGGTGAGTGCGATTACTGACAGTGGCACTGCAGGGGCACTCTACGGGCAGTTGAGACACCTCCTTCGTCTCACTGTCAATTATGGTGGGACCGAACTTCCTTGGAAAACCCAGGAGAAGTGTGCATGGTTTGTTGTCACGACAGGTCAGCAGCTGTTAGTCTGCTTTAGGACGGTCACTGAGCAGTCACGTTCTACTTTTAGTTTTCTTGCTTTTTATGTAATTACTTCCGCCAAGGAGGTTATGATTTCAATTATGATTTTGAAATAAAGATGAACAATAATATGCTCTTTACTAATATAATAAATGAAAAATACAATTCTGCAGAAAAGCCCCCCCATGTGGTATTAGACAAGAGACTCTTTTTCCGTTTGCCTCAGAGCCCAGCAACAACCTGCATCACAGGATGTATCGCATTTGTTTCACAAAGTCCATGAAGAAATGTCAATTGTCATCAGAAAAGCAATAGTCAAACATAACATTGCTTGCACAACAAGTAACTGCAGCAGGGGCTGGCACTGGGATGGAGGGGGGAGCAGAAGAAAACATTAGGAGAAAAAGCTTGCGTTCATTTATTTTACCTATAGTGGACATTAAAGCAGACAGAACTGGTGCCAGCCTGACTGGATCACCAGTCAGTCTTCACTTTCATCGTTCCCTGTGGCAGACAAAATTGCATAGTAAGAGCGAAGCTTATCGGGAACCAATCAAAACACTTCATTCTCTAGCCATCACGTTTGTGCGATCAACTCTTCCTTCATAATGATAAATTAAATAATAATAATAAAAAAAAGAGGAGAATAAAGTACATCTTATCTTACTTCTAATCACAGAGCTTCAACTTCAGGGTTCCCAGTCTTTTCTAGAGATCATTTTGTGGGACATTTTCAGTGATAATCTACCTGGCATGACAGACAGGGATCGTACCATACGCCAATATGTTCCCCTCCATGGAAGTCTGATTTAAAACAGTATACGGGCATAACCTTGAGATGTTTTAATGTAATTACTTGTGCTAATATTTCCTATTACAGTTCTTTTTCTTGCCTTGTTTTAAGGCTGCTTGAATATTGTTATTACATTTGTTTTACTGGGACTATTCACTGCCACTGACTCTGATTAGTTTATCATGCCATACTTTGGCCTCTTTATTAGTAATATTTAACCAGCCGAAACCCACTGTGTGCTACCGCTGCAAAAGTTCCACATTGCATGTTGTGGTCCATTTATTTGCAGCAACAACGCAGCATTGTGCTTGAAGAGACAAAGGCATGTCAGCCCCAACTCCCCACACCTAGCTATTATTTTGTTGGTTCCAATATTGATTTTTACAGTGTAGAGTTATTTTCGCAACATCAGTAAAATATTCAGCTTGGTAATGAGCTATTTCTTCAATCTGCTGCATGACTGTAATCCATGTCATGTAATTGTTAACTTGCTCGTTATCCTGCTAACACTAGCTGCCTAAAACATCAAGTAAAATATGCGTGGGAGGTCACTTGCTTTGTCTCTTCATAAACGTAGCGAGGTCCAACAGCTTCACAGGGAGGGGCTCACATGCACTAACACGTACGCACAATCGCCCCAGCTACCAAAACAAAGAGCAGAGAAGCTCATTACAACACACACAGTCAGCATGACGTCATTCTTTGCTCAGGACGCCAGTAATCTCCTTTATCTTTACACAGCAAACTATATTAATGTTCAAAATCTCATTTGTAGAACCTTTAAACCTTTGCAGGCAAACCAAGGGAGCAAACATAGCAAATAAACCAAACATGCTAACCAATGTCACATTATTCAACAGTTTACAATTGGTTGGAAAGAAAGCAAAGCTAAATCTAGAAACCACCACATTCACCAGTAACTAATACTTATATTTGAGGAAAAATTCAACTTGTATTATTCTGAGTTTTCACCACTGGAGTTGTAACGTCATCTGACCTGCATGAGCTATCATGACGTGACTGTGTTCACAGCGTTTTCACAACTTAATCAAGAGCAGCCTATTCAAATTACTCTTGTCCATAAACTACGACTTGAATATTAATATGATCCCCAGCACAACTTAGCCTTTCAGATGGCAATGTTACTCGTTCTGGGAGGCTCTGGTGGATAGCCTACAAGTTCGTTCTCAACTGAAGGAAAATATGAGGAATGTTGAAATAACTTTCCAGGACAACTTAAGATTTTCCAGGACATTTTACTTTTTCCTCCCATTTTCCATGTGTTTCCCATGAGTGGAAAATTGGTCAGCTGTTTTCCAGGTTTTCCAGGAAGCATGAGAGCCTGAACTCTAATTAACCTTGTTTTTCTGCTTCTTATAAGTACTGATACTCTGAGTATAATCAGTTTTTTTTATTGTGTTATTGCATTCCCAGTGTTCCTTAGCTGTTAATTGTTCATAAAACATATTTCTTGTCCTGTTTCCTGATTGTCTCCACACCTGTTTATATTCCTCCTGTGTCCCCACTCGTGACAGCTGCAGCTTTGTTGATTCAGCACATGGAGTGCATCAATGTCAAACTTTAATTTGGCTTATCAATGTTATTGAGTTGTTAACTGACAGCAGTTTATCATTGAAAATAGAACCTAACTCAAAAACAAAATAAAAGCTAATGGCACTCCTGTGACACCTAGTGCCACTGACTGTGTGGCATCTATTGACACAGGTCATGGCGGAGTGACAACTGAAACTGACATGAGTGTATTAATATATTTTCTGTACTGTATTCCTGGTGTTCAATATTTTCATATCTGCACAACTATGTCAGTTGGTGCTGCTTAGAGGTTTGTTTAAAAAAAAAAGTGAAAACAAATGTAGATTACTTTTTTCTCTTTTTTTTATTAGGTAGCCTAAATATTAGTTATATATTTTAAGAATAATACAACAGAGGATTTGTTTGTCATGTAGCTGATTGTTATAAATGGCTAGAAAAGTAATTGTTAGTAGAGAGTGTATTTTTGTTCCTTTTTATTTAGTTAATCATAAACTAATCAGAACCTCCTGGACGGAAGTAATTCTAAGCTGTATACTGTTCCGTTACAAATGCCACATTTTATTCACACAAGGGACCGGGAATTGATCTACAACAGACCACAGTACCCCACTGGCAAAGACTATGGGGATTCATGCTGGTGAGTATGACTCAGAAGATTAAATAACAATGGAAAGCAACTACTCCTCATCCTATTGGAGACCTCCAGGAACCCTCCTCATGAAAACCCGTTCCTCCACGAGCCCACCTTCGGAATCCCCTGCTGAAAATCATTCACCAAAAGGCACCGATTGTACCTGGCGCACAATGTAACCAAACCCCAAACCCCAATATCACGATCATCTTTTAGCAACCGCTGCGGACACTGCAGACACCGAGCTGTCGCCACATTTCCACTGACAATGCCAACACCGTGTCACGATATTTCATAACCACATATTAGCCTGCTGTTTCCAAACGGCTAAGGTATCGGTATGGGTTGCAACCACACGTTACTGTGTCGTCTGAGGAGATGTGAGACCGGGGCTTTGAAGTTATCACAGCAGGACGGATGCTGTCGAAGAAACCGTGTGCCAGATACCCACCAAGGCCTGTTTACATCGCTAGCGTGCTAGCACTGGATAGCACTGCTCACTTCGCTCGCACTCAGGTCACGTTTAGTTAACATTTAACAAGCCCACGGACCGGCACTTACCTACTCACGGACTTCCTTAGAGCCCCGGTCATTGCCGACAAGACTTAAAGCTACCCTGGCACACTGGAGGCGTCTTCCCCACCTTTGTCCATAACAGCATTTCGTCCGGTTGACTAATATTAGCATACAGCTGCTAGCTAAGAAACGCTAACTGTCAAGACTTGGCCAGCGAGCTAACGTCCCTCCTCCTGCTCTAGAAAACCACACTGACATGACCACAGCGTTGGGGAAAAAACATCGACGATATCCATCCTGGATTACAACCAAGCAGCGTCACCAATATGCAATATCGATAACTCGTAGGCTTGTTTTCATTGTATACTTACAGTAGGTCCAACGAGATTTGTCATTCCATTGAAAGTCGCTGGTAACAGGTAATTGCAACGCACACAACTGTGACATAAACGATTTTCGATCGGTGACCCAGTTTCTCTTCACCGTCATGCCTGTCGGACCACTAACCTAGTTTTTTATCCAATGGCGTCTGTGCTACCGCCGTAGGTGCCCCTCTGGCCAATCAGACACAGGTTCAGTTTGGGAAAATATGACGGGCGTGCTAGTCAACCAATGGCAGCCAGGGTAGAACGGAATGCAGAGGCTACTTGTGTGCTAGAGTGTGTATGGAGAGCACTGCATCACGAGTCATGTCGTCGGTAGGCGTGCAACACGAGCCGGCTCTGAGCCTGTATAATACTGTATTTTGATACTTTAAATTCGATACGTCACGTCTCTCCACTTTCTTACATTGAATGTGGACAATACTAGAAATATGAGTGAAATATGGGAGAGAACTACATTTTTTGGTCGGGAAAAGATTAAAATTGAAGTGTTTGATAGGAGAACTTCAGTGCGACCATGAGAGAAAAATGCATTTATTGTGTTTCTCCAGTCTTTCAGTCGGATTTCTAATAATTTGTCACCAGTCTGAATATGCAAAAGCAGGTGAAGGTGAACTCGTATTTCTTCAAACTGATTTATCTTAGCATAACTTTTTAAAATAAATATTCATGTGCACCTTGGCGCCTCCTGATGGTCATATTTTTACTGCTTCTACTGTCCGACCGTGAAAACACAATAAATACTGTAATGTGACTGTAATTTAAAAGGTCAAATGCGCACATTTGTTATTGATCTGATTCCTTTTTTATGGTCGTCTTTCCTTTATGTTAGAACTGATAATTAAAATAGGAGTGGAACACAAACACTGCAGGTCATATTTATCAACTAGGGGGCCTTCAAGGCAAAAACTCCTATTGACTCCATGTTTGTTATTATTTGGTTAAACAAGTATTCATAATGCACCAAGTCATTTTTGACACAAGGTGAAAGGTAACAATGCAGAACCTGCTTTGAGGTTTTTATATTTGAGTTTACATTGTGCTTTAGTGGTGCACAGTTTATTCAAAAACAAATAAATGCATTAAAATGACCACAGATCTGACCTGTAATGAATTCAACTGCTCTCAGAGTCTGTGTGCAGAAGGTAATCGCTCACCCTGCATTTTAGGACAGTAAAACACATAAAAGTTGAAGGAATTACTTAAAAGGAAGGATGTAAGAAAATACGGGGTTATGTTTCTCCCCCAAATGTATTTGCATCCCTGGTAGTTTCATGTTGCTCAGGAAGTCACTTGGCTCACCCAGCTGCAACAGATAGAAAAGATGAGGTACGGTGATAAAGGTAGGAATAAATGACCTCCTCCATACAGATCTTCTCATTTGCATCAAACTGCTTTTGAGTCAATAAAACAAGTGTGTCTATTGGAGCCAGAACTTACAGTTATCCACTTTTTGATCAACACATTTTCAGCACATTGTGATTTACATTTGAAATAATTCAGTCGCTTTAGCTTCTGCAACTATAGGTTTTCCTGCATTATTTGTGTGGTTACATCTGATTTGGCACTGTGTTGACGTTTCACTTCACGACATCACAAACCTACTGTTTGGACCACTCTGTTATTTATGTGTAACATTTCCAAAGATACATTACATCTGTGCAAATATCTTGTGCAATATTACATATTTTTTACTGTGCTTAAATATTCTTTTTCTAGTGTGTTACATATTTCGATTGTGCCATAATGTATATAGAATTTTTGTTTTGAATCCCTTTTTATTGTCTACTTGTTCTTTTTCTACATGACCTTTTTTATTCTTGCTTTTATTCTTACTATTATTGCTGTCTGTAACATCTTATTTTCCCTGGTGTGTCATCAATAAAGTTATATATCTTATCTTATCTCAGTTACCTGGATAATCTCTACAAACAGGCTATAGGGGTGACCCAAGATCTCAGTCAGTTTGTTTGTAGTTTACAGGTTAATCCACAGTAAGGTGGGTGAATATGATATACATACATAGATACGTTTACTTTTATACAATAATATATGTGGTTAGGTTTGCTTGTATTATCTGCCCAAAACCTCAGTACCACATTGTAATCAATAGAAATAAATAATAATAAAGTACAAAATGTCAGTTCACCTTGATAATATTAAACCTTGATAATATTACATGATTTTAGTACACTGCCTCTCTTGAAGTAACTGCATTTTGCATTTCTGTCATTTATGTTTCATTACCACTGTATTTGATTATTATTGTTAGTTGTCTTTTTACTGATTTCTATTGCACCACATTCCTCTTTCTTGAAATCAATGATAGTTTTCACTCAATCTGTGGAAACACAACATCAAGCTTCCACTATTCTGAAAGTGAAACTGAGGCATCACAGAGAGAAACCAGTGAATCTGTGGGTATACCTGAATCTGGTTTGACTTCATGCTTTATATACTTCTATCTTGTGCCCAAGAGCACATCTTAGACCACACACGCTTTGTAAGAGCAGCTCAACCTGATCTGGCTCCTGATCCAACTTATTAAACAAATGAAGGAGGAAGAAGAAACAAGGTCGACTTGAAAAAAGTTGTCTGACTCCTCCAAATCCAAACTCTCCAGTGCAGAGATGTTAAAACAGGAGTGATATGACAGGACCTCTTAGATTTACTTAATATTCTGGCTGCTGAGTTCTCAATAAACTGCAATTGTGAGACCAGGAGTTTAAACAGGTAAAGAGAAAGCTGCAGTAGTCGAGGCATGATGATACCAAAGCACATGTGACTTTTTCGGTGTCCGAAACTGAGCATGTGTCTTATCTTGGAGATGTTTCTTAACCAATAAGAAACAAGAAGCGTCTGCCTTGTGGCAACACAGCAGAGGAAGATATTTCCGGTACATGCTGAAAGGACAAGTGGCCATCAAAAGTTACCCCAAGGCTCTTTGTCAAGACTTAACATTGACACTGAGTGAACCCAAGGAGGACTGTATCTGTAGCTTCAATGTTCTGGAGCAAAAATCATAATCTCTGTGTAATTGCTATTAAATTGTAGGTAGTCAGCTGCCATCCAGTCCTGGACACTAAATTATAACACACAGAATACAGAAACACCACAGCTCAGCCTCATCAGTGTTTGTATCTGTACTGCTGTAACGTGGTTCCTAATTACTACTTTTTACATACACAAATCAGTTACACCAAAGACAAACAGTACATTTTCAGTGCGATAGAAGTGGTTTAGTTGTTGTATGTTGATGCAGACAGTCTGCCACTCGATGGCACTGTTGAGTCACATTAAAACAGCTGTGCCACTTGTGTGGCACTCTTAAAGTTCACTTCCCCTCTTTTTTTCCGCGGTGCAGTGCAAACATGGGAGACTTTAAGATAGAGAAACTAAAGAATTTTTAAGGGAGTGTGGAGTTTCATGACTTCACATTCAAAATATCCAGCAAATTATTAGGATTACCTCCCCACGTTGCTGCCTTCACGTACTGTCGGTTATAATCGCACTCGTATATTCGATCTGTCAATGAGGTCTGTGTTGCCACCGTGTTTAATACTTAGTTACAATATCAATATCATCTTAAGAATAACAGTAGCACAGATATTCAATCTATATTTTAGTGTGGGATTTGAAATTAATCTCGCACCATATCATTATTTCATAATCATTATTTTCCTTTTTTCCCCTCTTTTGTTTATCCCCAAGAACCACACACATTAATCAGTCAACATTTCTGTAAACGTAAGCTGAAAAAATGTTCAACTTCAACTTTTGGCGAGATACTTTAAAACCTACAAAGCCATAAAATGCACACAACGAACTTAAGAAGAGGCCACAAAGACAGCAACAACAACTTTAAGCAAAAAGGTCTAATATGAATATGAGCGCGCGGGCTATTACGAGGGGCTCGTGAAGGCATCGTGCCTATCACATGGCAGGTGATAGTTGAGGAAGCTCGCGCTCCAGCGCAGCGCAGAGTGTATAGGAGGGAGAACTCAACAGTCCGGAGCACCTTGCGTGTGTGAGTGTGTTTTACGTGTGAGTGAGGGGGCATGTGTGTGAGTGTGTGTGTGCGTGTTTGCCTGCTCACTTCATCTTCAAGTGTCCCCCTCAAACAAAATCAAAGGATTTAGTTCGACAAAGCCTCAGAGGAGTCGCATTTCGTAAGTAATATACAACTGCACGCAGTTAATGGCTGTAGTATTCTGCTTGTGTAGTGCACTGTGAGGTTAGTCTGCTGTTGAAGTGTCATAAAGCTCATTTCTTTGGGGATTTTCGTGAGTAACGAAGTGACAGCCTGTCTGCTGTTGGAGATAAGTTTGCCACAAACTCAGCATTTGAGTGTACCAGACATTAGACGAGTCCATAAATGCTGATTTAAGGGACTGTCATGACTGTTGTTCGGCTGTCCAGCTTGAATAAATGTCCGGTTTCAACACGAAAGAGCTGGTTAAGCTTTTTTTCTTTTTCTTTTCATGTTTTAAGTCAGAAAAATGGATCCCATGGTTCATGGACTGTTGTCCTTAGCTAAAAACAATGATGATGTACCTTTGCTATTTATATCTGGACTTCCTGTGTTAATAGTTATTCTCTATGGTCACCATAAGTATTTCATATTGCTCATGACATCATTCCGGTAGCATGTGTAGGATACTTATGGAATATTTAATATGCACTTTTATTTTACAGACTTGACTTTTTTTCCCCTCATAACAGCAAATCTGGCTTGTGTACGAGTGAAATGCTCCAGGATAGAAAACATTCTACTTTTCTTGTGACACTGGTGTCTCCCCGCTTGCTCAGTCATGTATTGTCAGCTTGGAGCTATTAAATGATGCTTAGTTGCACTGACACATGCTGTGTAATTGCAGATCATCAATTTCTGACAGCGTGAGTAAAGGAGGGAGGGGGTGAGAGAAGAGGGAGGGAGAACAAGAGGGGATGCTGATATGCTAATGGAATAATATCGAGGCTGATGTGTGGCTCCCCTCTGCTGAAGCATCTGCTGCATCTAACACTGGAGATGGTGTACACATACACACGCACACACACACTTACACACATGCACAGACATCACAGACAGGCGACTTGAGAGAGCTGAAGGAGCCTCCTGCCACTGAATACAGCAGGCCGATGCCTCTTTTCTATTGCAAATCTCATTTAAAAGGGAGACAGTTGAAAGGCATCATTGCCGCTGTCAACAGTGAATTGATTAAGGCTGCTTTGGTTAGCACTTGGGTGGCATTAGCGCTTAGAAACAACAGAGGACATGAAAACAGGAGATGAAGTGAAGTGGCAGTGGATAAATGCCCTAAATTTATAATTTCATTGTTGTAAGAGTTAGAAAACAGTTTGTCTTGGCAGCATTATCAGCCTACTTTCGTGTAGGTTTTAGAGCCGTGTCTGCACACATATGCATGCATGCGTGACGGCACTCATCCCTGTGATTAAAGCAGCTTGTGTAATACCGAGAGTGGTGGTTTTCTCTGCAGCCATGTAGGTTCAGATGATTGCTCTGTCATCTTAACCACTGCTCATAATTGCACCACTACTTTAGTTCAGTGGAGGTAATCTGCTTTTTCCTGATGGTGAGAAGAGACACAGGGAAAAAAAAAAAAAGACATGAATAAGAGAAGACGGAGAGATATTGGTGAGATCAAGGCAGAGGAATGGTGAGAAAAGAGAGATGAAAGAGGAAGCTCAAATGGAGGAAAAGGGTAGAGACCAGGAAGACAAAGTCAGGCTGTTAATCTACAAGGAATAATCCTCTGCTTGCTGAGGGAGCGGAAGAAAAGATAGTGGCAGAGAGAGAAAGGGGAAAGAAAGCAGAAAAAATGAAATCATTGTAGTTTATTAGAGGTTATCTTTGGTTTGCTTTCAAGGGAGGGAAGAGGGGAGGAAAGGAAATGAGAAAAGAGTGGTAGAGAGGAGCAGAGGATAGATGCTGCACAGGCTGCAGTCATATTCCTGTCAGACAGAAGGAGAAATTAAAAGAGTGCTTCTTGGGCCTCGTTGGATTCCTGAAAAAGAGAGAATAGAGAGAGAAAAGGGATATGTTATTCATATTATCTTTTCTGACATTTCTTTGCTTTTTCTGACAGTCCACACCACAGCGACATAACACATAAGTGGGTGAGGGACGAGTTAAGGGTTTAACATGCGATAAAGCAAAGTATTGTGTTGGTGGAAATGCTCCATAACCTATATAAAAATATGCAAATGTAGTTTATCACCATGGAGTGTCATGGAGCTTGACAACAACTTTAATCCCCTTTTGAGAGTGCAGTTAGTGTGTAGCCTGCAATGTGTGGTTCTGGCACGCTCCCTTAAAAGATACAAGACTGGTGTTCTTTGAGGGAAGAAGCAGGGAGAATAATAAAGGTCTGAGATGACTCCCTGGAACGTGTTTGACTTTGTGCTGCTGTTCAGAAAACCAAAGCTAAATTTGTTTACAGGGGCTTTATCACCATTTTTAAACCTATAGACAGCCCCTGGTTCTTTGAAATAACCTTGTATTGTCTGTTGTATGACCCAAAGCTTAAGGTTTGGTTTCAGAGGTGAGGAGGACTCATGAAGTAAGAGTGACACCCCCCCCCCACCCACCCCCCCAAAAAAAAAAAAAAACTATAAATGGGCAAATATAATGTCCTGAATTATTTCCATCAATATAGCCAATAACATATAATGGAATCCGTTATCAGGCTTTACAAATTAAAGGTCTAATTTAAAAAAGTAATGGAATATATTTACACCACTGAAAAGTTTGATATGTTGTGACAAATATTGTATTTGCTTCTTTAATGCAGAGAGCCTTTCCTTCTCTGCCTTATCTTTGATTGACATATGTTTAATGATTTTTTTTTACCTGGGAGTTTGCAGTCTTTTTATAGCCCCGAGTGGTGCCTGCAGGGCTTCCTCTCAGGCCGCAGGTACAGCCGGTCAAACCGGGGGCCAAAAGAACGTCAGCTCATCGTTCGCTGCTGCTTGTAAAGCCAAACTACTGTGAATGCGCAGTGATACCTGAAAGTGATGAACATATCAACAGTTTTATTGTTTGGGAGGTTGTGTTGGAGGAGCTAAACTGTGCAGCTTTGTGCATGTTGAATGAAGGCAGAGAACGGAGGGATGGATGACGGGTAGGTGGACATGTAGAGGGTTTGGAAACACAAACAAGAGATGTCCAGCTGGTGTTGTGTGTCAAATATAAATCACTCTTTGCTTATATTTGCAGTAGCCTTATTACTGACATTAGTGACCTGAGTGCAGCCACACTATTTAATCATGCATCTCCCTTCCTGTCGGGGTTTCCATAAACATATCTTCAGAATTCACTCCATGAAGACACCGACATTGATTAGTCTGTGACACAGCTGTGAGAGCTCGGAAACAAAAAGTGACACAGCCCAGTACTGCTGAAAGGGATGGAAGGCAGGGTTGAGGACAGGAAGCGTTAGAATGGCAAATAAAGATGGAAGGAAGGAAAATTAGCTGTGTCGTTAACCAACGAGTGGAGGATAAAAGCTTGTGTTATTTGATTTTCTTTCCATCATCTCTTACTCTGCTGTGTGAGAAGAACAGGGAGTGTTTGTCAGACTGCTGAGATGATGTAGCACTTTAGAAGCACAGCCAGCTTTATTAACACATATCACAGTTGTTAAATCATTTCTGCTTTTCAGCATTAATGGAACATTAAGTATGTGTTTTTGCAGGCTGGGTTTAAAGTTTTCAAGATGCAGTATGTACAGTAAATGTGTTAATTCTTCAATATTCACTGCTTTGAATACATTTCACACAACACGTGACCCTGCTCTGAAAAAGTGAGGCATGTGAGCATCGCTGTTGTAACATCTATCTCCGTTTGACTTGTCAGAAACGATACCAAACAGACGAGCTGACAAGCAGAGGAGAGAGGAGGTGAGGAAGGAGGAAACGACGAGGGAGAGAGGGCAGGAGAGTAGCAGCGGAGGAAAGCATGCAGGGCACTTTGAGAAAGGAGGCGTGTAGGAGGGAGGAGAGGTCAGCTCTGGATGACAGCTGGAGTCAGGGAGGGGTGATGCTACGAGCTCCACTTCTGTTAATGCTTCACACTTTTCCTTGTTTTCTTTTTGTGATATGCAGCAAGTAGAACGTTTGTTCATAAAAATACAAAAGTGCATTATAGACTGTGTTCCTGTAACTGCTCCTGTGCTACAAGGATGTGATCCTCTTCATGCAACAGTTTTACTTAGACCAGTGCTCATAATCACCCCGGGAGATACGTCCCATGTCAATATTTGATCTGGATTTGATTATTTGTCTTAGCTCTACACTCAGTTGCAAGTATTTCCAATGCATATGCTGCACTGGCAGGGCTGTGTTTGGGTTTCGGCTGGTGTTTTATTCCAGAAATGTATAGATCTGCTTTTTGTGAAAGTTTTGCACCTTTGTTTTGCTGAAACAGGAGGAATAGCTTGGAGATCTCTGCAGCACCAAACTCATGCAGACACACACATCCATAGAGAGAGAGAGCTAGAAAGAGAGATGAGAAGGAGGCCTAAATGAATATATTACCAATCATATCTCACTTTGAAATGAAATGGTTCACTTTCCTTAAGTGAGAAGATTTCAGTGCACAGATAAAATGTGTGAATTAGGAGGAAAGAATGAGATGTAAATGGTGTCCAAGCTTTAAATATGTATCCCAGTCACTGGCTTTTCTGCTGTCTGTGGAGACATTAATTCACATTCTCCTCCTTCAAATCAAAGTGGCAGTTGAAAGCGAACTTTCATTTGTTTGAGCATTAGTCCTCTCAAAACAGATGGAGCGGTGGCTTCTTTTTTTAGCCCAGATGCAGATTGTTGTGTCTGTATCCACAACAACAGGTCCTCAATGCTATGCAACAGCATTTTCTTCAAAGCTTGAGATTTGGGTCGGTTTAGCTGAAAGAAAGCGTGTTTGTGTGTGTGTGTCTATGTACCGGCTTCTTGATGACATTCACCTGAAGCCCTTTAAAAGACAAGCATACGCAGCCGATGCCTATGTGACTGTAACATTATCCTGTAATGTGATCGCGCTCTGTTCTTGTCCAGATAGCTTGTTAACAGGTCATGACTCTGCCTCTTTGTAACTCTAGTCTCCTGTAGCCAAGGTGCCGGCCTCTTAGGTGTAGCACTTCGCTCTTTTGTCCTGCTCTACGTGCTTGGCTGTCATTGTGGAGATATAAACTTTTATCACCCTGCTAGCGACTGCTTGGTATGTTTTCACGAGGTGGAAAATTGTTCTCTTTGGACAGAATTTGGATGGAAGCTAGTGAGGACGGCGGTTGACTGAGCTCGCAAAGCTGGCGGCCAAAATCATTGAGCTCCATGGGAATCAGCTGGCACCAATGGTTCATGGTCTCAGCTGGTTTACTCTACTGGGGCTCCAGCATGATGCAGCTCTGGCATTCACCATCAGTGTTACTGTCGCATGCTGGTCGAGGTTCAGCTCAGCATCGTGCACTTTCATGTAAAATTTGAGTTTGTCAAGTTTTGGGGAGATTGGCCTGATGATGATAAAGGTGGGCTTTCTTGGGAAAAAGTGTTCTGACAGAAAGCTGGCTTTGTTTTGACTTCGAGTAGCATTCCACCCAATTATGCTCCTAAAGGTCAGTTTAATTGTCACGAGGAGGAACTCTCAGCCTGTTAAAACAGATGTATAAAGTCTTCTGTGCCTCTGGAGGAGCTTTGTCAAATAAAAAAGGGAAATAATACGAGAGACCGTCTTGTGATAGGATCACACCAGCCGCAGCACTAGTTAAGGTCAAAATGACTGAATCTTGATTCTTTGCTCAGATTTGGTGCTCTGTAACAAAAATAATACCTGTAAAACTTGAATTTGAGCTGTGGTTTTGTAGTGTACAGCATAAAACGATACGCGAGTGGACAGACACCTCTGAACTGCCTCGATAGCACATGTGCCTCCCATGATGCTTTGCTTCCTCATCAGCTTCAACAACATGGCAGAATGAGTCCACTACCTAACTAACTTTCCAGTTCGTTACTCTCAGTGGCTCCCATTGGCTTTCTCCCTTCCCAGCGAAGTGCCGATTGGTTCGTCCCAGCTGTCACATGAGGTTGTGACCGTCTTTAATGTGTATGTTTTAAGTGGTGTTGACATGTTGTTTTTTGCAGCACTGGCTTGCTGACACTGGTCTTTGAGCTCTCTGCTGGTTTCTCTGCCTCAGGCTGTTTCATGGCTTCAGAATGAACTGGAAAATAAAATCTGCATCTGCTTTGGAAAGACAAGACTGTGTCCTCTGCACAGCTGTACTTCCTATTCCAGCTGTTGCTCAAGATGAATCCACAGTTTCTTTTTACATTTGTTCTGCACCAAAGAGATTGGGGGAAAAAAATTGTTATGAAGCTAATAAAGTATTAAGTTTTTTCCTCAGGCAAGGAATTTATGCTATGAGGCTTCCCCCCTGTGATTACTATCCTGGAGTTGTAAAAACAAACCAACGAAAAATCCTCGAACACCACTCCAGAGAAGAGGGACCACCAAAGTTTTTGTCTCCGAGAACTTTAAAAATACAGCATCCACTCCTGCTGTTTTGCCTTGAGACTTAAAGGGAAAGCTGAGGTGATGAGTCAGCATTAGTAGACGTCAGAACCATCTCCTCTCTGTTTTGGAGGTCCTTTCTGGAACAAAAGAAAACATCTATATTATGGTGTCAAAGTTAAGACTGTTCTTTTCGGACTGGTGATTCTCCACTGGAGCTGCATCAGACTACTTTTTACAATGTAAATACCCAAGAGGACCAAACTGTGTATGAACTTTTAACATCATGTAACGAGTTCACACATCAGCATGATATTACGTATCTAGAACAAAGCTGGAGACTGTCCCTGAAAAAGACAAAGCATTCATGGACGTCGCTGACGTAATTGATCACAGTAAATGCTGGGTGATTCTACTTGAAGCGTTTTCCATTAGCAGAAACAAACAGTCTGGTTTGTTGGTGGTTTAAAAGATTCCCAGGAAGAGAAGTTGTTTACACCAGCTTGAGAGCACTGGGTGTGGATATGTGATGTTCTCACAAAGAGTGCAATCTGAAGGCGCTGGCACACCGGAGTTTACAACTCTGAAAATGTGTCGTGAATTTACTTTGGTTGACTTTTGAAGGAACAGAAAAAAAAACAGACAGAAGGTCCAAAACAGAGAAAGCTGTTGTTGTAGTTTATTGGCTTTGTTACACCAACGACTTTAATTTAGCTTCCTGAGTATAAACTGCTGAGACAAGAGTCGACAGTACAGATTCATCTCTTGAATAAATTGTGATTGCTTTTTGTTCTGTTGCTAACTGACAGCTCACTCACTGTGTGTGAGGCCGGTGTTTTCATGGTTAGCCTGCCAGGTGCAGCAGTTTGCGAGTCCTGACATCACTAGTCTTCAAGGCGTCTTCCAGAGCCACATATTTTGCATATGGATGAACTTTGCTGAGCCACTTTCAGGTGTGACTGGGCCATAATTGATGCAAATGAGTACTCTTATAGCATGCCTGGTATTATTTAGTCAATGTTTTCGCCTGAAGTCTAAATTTCAACAGGTGCGTAACGCCCATGACGCGTCTGTCAGAGCTGATCGCTGCCAATCTAGACAATGCTTGCAATTCCACTGACCGCGTCGCATCTCCATGTTAGAAGTTTCCCAGAAGTGTAACACAAGCCGAGTCTATTTTTGATGGACAATCTGCACAGAAATGCAATTAAAACAGAAAATGAACTATTTAACTACAAAGCCGATTTGCCAATGGTAGAAGCACAAATATCAATTGAAAATGACCAAATCTGAGCAAGTCAACAAAATCAGGCAGACAAAACGGAGGATGGAACAAAAATTTGTTGCAGACTTATCGTCACAGACATGTGATGATGGACTCTCAGGGTAACACCTTTACCTCGTCCTCGTGATGCTTTTAAAGTGAAACCGAAAGCTTGAAAACTGTCAATATATGTTTGTTTTTCTCAGTAACTCTACTCTTAAAATTACACAAGCCTTCGTTCTATATCAAGAAATGTGGTTGCAACAGAGACCCGACCGTACTGTTCAGGATGGTGTCCCCCATCAGACCTAGAGAATGAACTCTAATCGTCACATAAATGACATTAGAACTTTTCGGGTTCGTGTGGAGCGTCACACATCTGCTGTGTCGTTGAGGATAATCATGCTGTGTGCATTTACCTGCAGGTGTCAGGTTACAGAAAGCCATCGCAGTTGCAAGCACAGGGTTTAACATATGATAAGGAAGAGGAACAGGCCAACACTTGAAAACCAGAGAAGCTGAGAACCTGTGCTGTGTGTGCGTGAGGCTGTTTTTGTGTTCTACCTGACAAACTCGCTGCCACTGCTGCCGCACAGTACTCTGCATCTGCGTGTGAATGTGCGTGACAAAGCCGTTCAACCTCTCTTGTCAAAGTGATTTCACTGTGGTCATCGCACCGACACACACTTTCATGTCTGAGACCGAACTAACGACCATTTGTTAGCGAACTAGTGTGGAAGATTTTTGAGGTGGAAGAGCTAAACATAGCCCTGGAGAGGTTTGTGTAGAAATCAACCGCAGCTGGCTTTCATCAAACCTTTCGCCATTTTTCTGTAGAAACCGTGGACACCGAAACGATCCACAATCAGTGCGTGCAGTGCTGCCTATTTATTTTTAGCCTTGGCTGCAGTTTGATTTTGCTCAATTGACACAATCATTGAATAAAGTTGTTTTCCGGCTGCTTGTGTTTAGACATTTAATGTTAAGAGGTGTTCTTAGGTGTTCCAGCACCAGACTAATTGACAAAAGCCAACCCTAGACCGGGTCAATCAAAGTTCCTCATACAAAGCAAGTAAACAAGCTGCCATTATTTCTTAGGTGCCCCACATGTATGAGCGGGATTTAATTTTTCAAGAGCTTCTGCACACCTTGCTAGCTTGGTAGACCCTACTGTTTCCAGGCCCTAACCTTAACCCGAATCATGGACACCAAGTGTGATTTATGATCACGAGGTAGCAAGTCATTCTCTCTGGGTTTAATCATTCCACACCATGTTCACATCCACACTGCAGAGGTCGGACAGAAGCACTTAATGTTGTTTTATCTAAACCCCGTGTCATAACCGCAAACACACAGTCACTAGACACTGAAGTAATAATAGTGGTGCTTGAGAGTACAGTGCATGTCTATTTTAGCCAGTATGCTGGTTTAGCTCAAGTTTGATTGTTAACACTAACACCAGTTGCTTGACTACTGAGATGACCAAGTGGTGAAAATGAAAACACACCTTGGAGGGAGGGAGGGGGAGGGGGAAAGGGAGAGAGAGAGAGAGAGAGAGAGAGAGAGAGAGAGAGAGAGAGAGAGAGAGAGAGAGAGAGAGAGAGAGAGAGAGAGGCTGAACTTCAGGACGGAACAGGGAACATCCCCATCTTAAATGTCAGTGGTCCCGTCGCATTGATGTTAATTGGTGAAGAATCTGGTGTTTCTTGTTGGCTTGGCTCCACACACACACACACACACACACACACACACACACACACACACACACACACAGTCGCACAGAGTTGTATTTACCCTGTGTGACAGGAGGGCCTGGGGGGCTTAGGTCTGGCCTCTAGCTGGTGACACTAATCCAAACAGGCTAAGCCAAATGAGGAGGAACGGTAAACTCACACACACACACACACACACACACACACACACACACCCCTCAAAGTGTGTCTCTCTCTCTCTTTTTCTAGTGTTTCTCTGTGTTAATGTTTAACTCCCAGCCGTACAGTTTCACATGCATTCTGGCATTTCCTGTTCTCAGCTCAATAATTGAACCTTTCGGTGATGGTGGAATTTCAGAGGTGGAGGTTCCCAGTTTGCAAAACACTCTCAGCTTTCTGGAGATGTTTGAGCAGCAGCTTCACTCCACATCTAACATGCCGAAACCCCTGACTTTCAGCTTTCTGTGTTATTGATTCATTCTGAAGGCTAGTTTTGGTCACTGGATGTAGTATTGTGCTTTAGCGTGATACTCTTATGTAACTATGAAGACTTTGTCGAGGAGATTTCATCATTTGCATGTGTAATGTATGCACATCCAAATGTCTTGGCCAGATTCTGTATATATGTGAGCACGCTGGAATAATGTTCCCAGCCTTCTGTTCCTGTCAGGCGAGTTAGAAAACAAAGTGCAGATGGAACATTTTCTTCACATAGATCTCAGCTGTTACCGGTTCACTGCCTCACCTCCCTAAAATTTCCTTTTGTGTTATTATCTGGAATGCAGTGAAGGGTGAACCCACCTTTTATATTTGCAACAATGAAAAGTAAAAAAACAAAAAGATTTTCCATGGTACAGTGTTACGTATCAAACTGAATTAGCTGATGGAGTTCAATTAAATCATTTAGTTAAGAACATATTCTCATGGTCCTTTTGTGATGCTACAGTGTTAAATATCAGAGTTTACATTACAGTGCATTTATTCTATTGTGTCACGTATGAAATCTGCCACATGAAACAATGAAACAATGAAAACATGGACATGAAATGGAGTTAAGAGAGAATGCTGTCATCTGTTGAAAATCACATTAGACATTCTGGACATTAAGGACTAATAGGATCAATATCAATGAACAACAACAACAGAACATTAATTGGCAGTAATTTGGAATTAGGTCATTAGTTAGCTCATATGTCAAACACTCTCTGTTTCTAGATTCTCAAATGATTCGTTGCTTTTCTCTGTTTCATATCATTGTAAACTGAATATGTTTGTCTGTTGGACTGTGATCAAAATAAAAGAGAGCAATTTGAAAACTAACGTTAAAACCGACATAAGCCCCTCTGATTGAACTGCATACTTTGTGACCATCACAATGACTGATTCAATGATTGCCGCCATGATCATTTTCCAGAGAAGCAACATCCTTCCTATTAATATAATAAACCACTGTGCAGTGTTGATCTGTCCCATAAGCTTCAAACTCATGGGTCTGTTACTCCAACTTTACTTCCTGGCTCATATTTCATCGTCTCGTCAGTACCTGAAACAACACACCTCCGCTAACGCAGCACCTTGCATTTTTTTTAAACTAAATGTCTGCTAAAAGAGTAGTATTTATAACATCAGCTCACCCTTTGAAAGTGTGAAAGAGAAGCTTATTTAAAGCAATTATGAACCAATTCCATAAGCAACTTCAGAAATGAAACTTAGTAAAAATGGAACTTTGTTGTTTCTATTAGAAAAAATGCAATGTTTCCATGCTAAGTTAGCCTAGCTTACTTTCCAAGCTCAGACTAGCTAAACCAGTTAGTTAGCTTGCCACTGTAACTATTGCCACACATGAAAAAGTAGTCTGCACTTCAGTGAGTTTCAGATGGCCTTTGACAAATTGTTTTTGCCCTTATTTTTGCCTCCCGAGTTTCTCTGCCTCTGAGAAATGTATACTGAACAAAAGGTGCAATCTGTCCTGAATTAGCAGTCAAAACATCGCCATTATAAGCGATTCTCTGGAGCTCCTCCGCTGACTGAATGAATAGAGGGCTGACACTGGGGAAATTACTGTGAAAATGAGGATGTTTCACTGACATACAGCCCAGTTGTGTGTGACTGTGTGTCTCCATCCTCTTCTGATTACAGTAAGTCAGCTTGATGATAAGTAATAAGCTATGCTTATGATAATAGTCCAGAGGCTAAGTGTCGTACATCAATCCGCTCAGTGTCAGCTCATATCAGCTCTGCTGTTTGCCTTTGTTGAAGCAGCTCTGCCTGGGGTGAAATCTCTTTACCGCTGTGTCTTTATAATTCATCTCTCCTTCACTTCGTCTCTTTATCTTTCTGTTTCTGTCACTGTGTGTCTGTTTCCGTTGTTGCAGTACATTTAGTTGCGTCACCTTTTAATATTTAAATGCTTTTAATTATTGCGTCCCAGGCCCAGAGTTGCCTCAGAATCTATGTGAGCTAAATGCTCTTTGATGGCGTTTGCTACTAATGCAGTAGGTTTACTTGGAAGTCATTGATTATACTGGCTTTTGTTCATTCCAACAGCCTGTATAAATATACACATATAGTTCTTTTACAGGGTTAATCTATTGATCTTTGCTGTTGGCGCCTTTGGGCAGTTGTTATACTGATGATTACTAGTCGAGCCGCACAACTGACAACTGACATTACAAGAATGTGGCAGTGCTGGACACCTGCCAACAGTTTGCAGGGCTAAGTGTAGCCCTGCAAACTCTCCTAAACATAAAAGGTGTGCAGTCAACGAGTGCTTGTACAGCAAGGTGGTATTTTTGTTGCAACGTCTGCAATTGCTTCACTGTAATTAATAACCATGTGAAATGACTAATCGGCCCTCAGACAAGTTTCCCTTGAAATGAGAAATGAAGGAGTGATTATAGGTTACAGTGAAGGTTTCACACATACACCATTGCTGGACCAAATCAACAACAGCAAACCTCTTCTCATCAAGGTTTCTGGACCAAAATCAGATCAGAAAGTGGTTGTTTGCTGCACGTGTCTGTCTGAGGGTCAGAGCGTTATAGTCAGCACATGGTAAAGAGTCCAGGACTGTGTTGTGATATGGTTACTCTGGCATGTTTGCTGTTCCTCTACCCTTCCTGTGACGCTTGTCAACAGCACGCTAGTTCAAATATGGAAAGACCAACTCATCATGTGCGCTCCTAGGTCAGTAGTCTTGTCTGTATTGTTGTGTATTATTGTGTTCATCCCACCTCACCTCACTTTTCCCAACTGTTTATTTGTAGATTTTGTGACTTAAATGCACTGTACACATTGTAGTTAATAGCATGAAGCAGATGACAGCTGGGGTACTCTGAAGGAGAAAGTTCACATTGCTGTTTGTTAGCCCCATGCTGATCATCGACTGGAAGTCATGTGTTGCTTTGTGTTATGGTTCATTACCCTCACTCTGAGGGCAAAATAGATTACAGCAGAAATGAGAGCAGAAGACAACTGGACTGACCAGAGAATAACACAGAGCCCAGGCAAGGAGTAAAGAATCAGATAATATATGGAGGGAGCGGAAAACAGAGCCATATTTCCTTGAGAGAACTGAGCAGAGCTGAATCAAATGCACTTTAGCAGGACTAAATAGGACAATAAAGAGCAGAGCAGTTCAACACAGAGCAGTACAGATGAGTGCAGCGCTGGGAGTCACATGAAACTATATATTCCTGCTCCCCCAGCAGCCATGCATCAGCCACGGTTCAGATCACACACTACCCACAGTCATACACTAGAAAAGATAATCTAACCAGTGTTCAAGCCCACAGACTCAGCTCTGAGATGATACTTTTTATAGCTTTTCTGTCTTTGCTGTGTCTGTGTGTTGGGCTGGGAGTGAGCCTGAGGAGAAAGGAGCCCACTTAGAGAAATAATCTTACTAAATAAAAAAACTTCAGCTTCTCCCTGTCTTCACGAAGCAGATGGTGTGTCGTCAGGCCAGCAGACGCGTTCAAGGGCCGTTTAAGGCTGTGTCAGCAGTGAGAAAAGGTGTAACACAATATGATTGGAATTGTTCACGATTCAGTATTTTG
Source organism: Chaetodon auriga (assembly GCF_051107435.1). Taxonomy (NCBI): domain Eukaryota; kingdom Metazoa; phylum Chordata; class Actinopteri; order Chaetodontiformes; family Chaetodontidae; genus Chaetodon; species Chaetodon auriga. Next base: position 21,011,404 of record NC_135079.1, on the reverse strand, counting down.
CCCAAAACATGTTGTGTTGCCACGAGTGTGTTCATGTGCAGCATGGAGCGAAAATCAAAACGGAAACAGTGGCTGTGTTGCTGTAGTTGCCTACTGTATGAAACTATGCAGAATCACTGTCATGTGGCCATTTGGGTTCCATTGGTATGAGCTTTTCATGGTACGATAAAATGTCACACAATTATTATTATCAGTGACACTGATGAGACACAGGGGTCTTTGTATTTCAACATTTTAATTGTAATTTCACAGAAAACCACCTGACAGAGACAAGACTTTTTATAAACTTGAAAAACACTTTTCAATTACTTGGTGTAATAACACCAACATGGTCGAATTTAATACAGTAGATAAACTAATGTACGTGTTATGGAAGTCAATTTTCATACCACGGTGTGTTAAACGGGCTTCCTGCTGCAGGCCTGGTGGGCAGCAGTAAACCTCATCGGCTAACATAGCATGACCTCCTGCTGTCACACTGATCTTTAATTATATGTCGGTCACATTCTTACTTACCTCTATGTGTCAGTGACAGTAAGTTACTGAAGTACTTTAGCTGTATACATCAGTGTTAAGCTGCTGTGAAGGAAATGATGCCTTGCAACCTAACGTGGTCAAAAATGTTTTGATCGGGACCACATCTAGAATTTAAAGCTGTGTTAATCAGTATTTTTAGACTTACGGTGGATCAAATGACTACCTGTAATGTGAAAGTGTTTTTTTTATAGTGACAAAACCAATAAAAAATCATGAGTTTTTGGGTTCCCCTCAGGTGCACCGAGGGGAAGCTCTGACAAACCCAAAGTTAGCGACTAGCTGGTGAACATAGTGGAGCATTTAGCAGCAAACATTCTTCTCAGGAAGTGGTGTACACTAAACCAGACTAAATATTAAAGGTGTAAATCGCAGATAGGTTGGCTCAGACATTAGCCTGAACAACTTTATAGAGATAATAAGTTGTGATTCCCCTCTAAGTGTCTCAGTAACTGTGAACGATGAACTCTTAAAAGCTGTTTGAATTGTGTTTGCTGCACGACATGAACTGCAGCACATTGTCCTGATCTCTCCCTGTTAGAGACAGCCATAGACTGTAGCCATGACAACACACCTTATTCATTTTGATATGTCACAGCAGGAAAATCTCAGGTGTAATTAATAACATTATTAACGCCTGCACTCCATTTAGATGAGCCAGTTGCACGGTTCTGCTATTGTGCACGCTGGCTTAGTGGATTACACTTAATGAAACTGAGGTATCATTAATGTTATTGGTTACACCTGTGCTGCTCCTGCTGTACGGGGGCCAGTTCTCTGCAGTGAAAAAGGTCCACTGCAAAACCTTACTTTAACTTGCCATGGCCGACAAGCTGTGGCTCGTCTGCACATTTTGCAAAACGCTGCCAGAAGACGCCAGACTAGCTCTGAAATAACTCTGCACTGCTTTGGTAATACAATTGTGTAATATTTTTACTCAACTCAGCCTGCTCTGTATGCTTTCCTTAAGTCCTGCCCAGAGACGAGGACTGAAACACCGTGGCATGCTTTAACTTCATCATAATGTTTTGCTGTTTCTTATAATTGCTGTGTTTTGCTCTTGTGTCCACTGTCCTCATATGCCCGCAGTCGCTTTTGTTTTGAAATGTGCACCATGAATCAGGGTTACTAATGCTGTTTTGATGAGACAACCGAAATGGCGCGGGTCCATGCAGAGACAGCAATTGGCAAATCAATAAGGATGACAGCGGGCCGTGCAGCAGAAGTGTGTAATGAATAGAGGAGTTGTTTACTAAAGTTTTTATGTACATGGCTTTAAGCCTCAGAGGTTTGTCAGCGTGTGGATGTGCAGAGCGGCAGGAGCGGTGCGGAGCAGTAATGAAGAGCAGTGCTGGATGACACTAATGCACTGAGGCCTGGTGATGCTCCTGATGGAACTAATCATGAGGCTGATAGCAGCAGAGCCGCTCGGCTCACAGACAGCGAGATAGCCGCAGCTTGTGGATGGGCGCTTGCTGTAAGCTGTGGGCAGCTGAGCACACAGACACACTCGCTGCCTAATCAACTCCCCTCTCCGCTCACCTCCGTCTCCTCCCCGCCTCTCTCCCTCATACGTGGATGTCTGTGCTGTTCTGTTGGACTGAGACTGGAGGTGAGAGGAGGCATAAAAGCAGCCGACACGCTGCTTTGTTTTCTGCTCTCACACACAGGGGCAGTATATGGGAAAGATCTCTCGATAAGATCGTTTGCATACAGGCACGAGCAGATGTTTCATCACAGGCCGTCTTCATGTTGAGACAGTGGCCGGCAGAGTGAACCATTCTCACACCTAGTTTCCAGCCGTGGAAGCTAGATTCTGTATTGGCGTCTGACAGGTGAAGCATCAGTGTTTATTGTCTCTGTCTGAGTGGAAGATATTGTTCTGAAGCCTGCCGGCTCTCACCAGACAAGGCCCCAGTGTTGATATCTGGAAGTAAAAAGACTGCAGACTGCTGGATTTAAGGACCTTTTAGTTAGTAGCTTAATCCTCTCAGAGCAGCAGGCGGTAGGTGTTTGCACAGGGTATGTGTGTGTGTGTGTGTGTGTGTGTGTGTGTGTGTGTGTGTGCAGAAAGGTGCTGATCCATCATGCTTTGTTGTCAGTAAACCGCTCCGTCAACATAGAAACATGCTTGTTTGGATGGCATGTTGAAAAGTAGCAAATCCTGTTGATTTCAGATTGATTCACATGTTTAATTGATTCAGTCGGAGCCGTTTGACTTTCTTCACTGTCCGCACACAGAGAAATGTATGTGCTGTCTGCTGAAAACAGCGATCCAGACCATTCTTGCCACTATCCAGAGCTTCCAGCTGTAAACATTTCAGGATTGGATATGTCCTATCAGCGCCTGATGACGTTTTTTCATTGTTGGTGAAGCGTCCAGATTATGCAGAGAGCCAGCTCACCTTTTCACTCAGGAGAGACAGCAGCGAGGCGGGTGTAGCTGTAAGAAGCAGGAGACACATCGTCATGTTTGACAAACTCGTTTTTCTGGACTGGTCTGGTCCTGGGAAAAGGTGTGTTAGTTTCAACATCTTTCTACCAGACGTGAAGAACTGAGCGAGCTCAGGGAATGTGATTTAAGCTCAGGAGATGATCCTGTTCTTCGTTTTAACGCAGATTTTCCGTAAATACCTGTCTGCATACAATGAAAACAAGGACTGATTTTTTAGTTTTATTTAGAGAGTAATCCACGACAATGAGGACACGCTAATGTAATAGCTGTTTTTGTGTTAACATCTGAAATAAACTATGTATTTGCCTTCGTTTTTCACACAGTTACAGTAGACTGTGACATACACACACTGCTCTGTGTGCTGGGTTTGGGAATTTCATGGTAAACTTTTGAACTTTGACCTTTTGTTGCAAGAATGTTTCCCCTACTGATTTGATACGAGGGTAATTACATTGTGGCTAATTATTGCGACGGATAGGCTTACATCCAGTGGTCATAGCAGATGTGTCGACTGTCCAGGAGGTGACAGCCAGCAGAATTCGCGTTGGCATAGAGGGACTGGAAGCTGGATGTTTCAGTGGCTTCATACAGTGTGATGCGCTGATCAATAGCAAGTACTCCTTGATGTTGTATCCAGCTGTCAATACACTATCAACATGCTGACATGGCAGTCCTTCTTATTGAGCTCTCAGGGCCACCGTACAAATCTCAGTTAGAAAGAGATAAGAAGGACAGTTTTTCATGTCTCTGTTGCAAACATCCCTTTCTCAGCTAAAATATTATATGGCTGAAGAAAGCTCAAAACATTCATTATAAAATTTGCCTCTGAAACAGTTTCATTCATTAAAAGATTCTTTACAAAGATTTAATCCGAGACCACGAGGAGAACACACACACACACACACACACACACACACACACACACACACACACACACACACAGAGATACACACAGACACACCCTCACTATTCTGTCTCTCACTCGCTTTCCCACAAGCTCGTTTCCACACACATAGCAGTTGTACAGATTGTGGAAAATGAGAGACAGTGGACGGCGTTGTTACCGTTTGTCTTGTCAACTGTGTGCTGGAACAGGACAGTAATCTCTATATCAGCACCTTGTATACACACAGTGTCACAATGGAACACACAGTCATGAAAACCCAACAGTTTCCTTGCGTATACAGCACACACACAGACAAAGGCATTATTGTCCTGTTGAGGTCAGCTCAGTTGAACAGAGTCGGTCTGTCGTAGTGTCTGCATGGTGCTGTCGCCCTCTGTCTCAACATGACTAATAAGCAGCCGTTTAGAATTATTAGCAATAAAATTACCATGCTTTTTCTCAGACACACACATCTGCATAATGCACACGCACATGCATCGTGGGAGCAGACACGTGCTTTGACTAAAAAAAAATGGGAGAATTGTGATGGCACCACGGCTGTAATGACAGCATGTTACTGTAAGTCCATTGACTGTGTTTTATACAGATTGCCACTGTCAGCTGTCATGATGAGTTGTGGCTGTGAAAGTTAGCGCTAATGTAGATGAGCATTAGGCTGCTCTGTAGGGGGCTTTATGCTCCCAAGGCATCAGTGGATTACATCACTGTCCTTCCCCTTGATTTCTGCATGTTGATGTCTGTTTGTCTGTAAGTCAGCATGACAGCATGACAGAGGGATGAGCGCCTTGAAGGAGAGATGACAGAAGGGATGAGTGCCAAGCAAAGATGGGGTGACGGGGGGGGGGGGATGGGTGCGGTGAAACGCTGGAAACAAGGCAGGAGCTGGAGGGGCAGCCAGAGGCAGCGATGATGGATGAAAAGTCAATCCTGCTTCGAGGAATTAAAAATGTCTCCGTGTGTGCGTTTCGTGAGGCTGTGTGTGTGTGATCGCTCCTGGTGACTGTATTATTGCCTGCAGCGGTGGTTTTCAAAGACAGGAGTGCATGTATGGGTTTATGCATATGTAGAAAATAAAAAAGATAAACAGGGAATACGGTATCAGTGGGGAAACCCTCAAAACGTAGCAAATAACCTAACTTGAGTTCAGGCTTTTGGAAAACTTTGAACTTTTTGGACCTCTGTTGGCGACCAGTGGAAATTGCAGCAACAGTTTAACTCCTGCTCGTCCTTTTAAGCAATCATTGAGCCATTGGTATTGATCAGTACTCAGTTCCTCACTCTCTTAGTGTTTTACAGTCACTTTATTACCTTCGGCTGTAAGATCAATGCTTGTTGCCCTTTCAATTAAATGTACCTGCATTAAAAAATGAAACATCAGAGATTATTGTGCTCCAAGATAAACATTTTCCATGAAAGATCATGTGATGTGAGGTTTAATAATGATGATAATTAAACATTATAATTCTGTTTTTATGTAAGCGTCATCTTTTTCCAGCTGCAGAAAATATTCCAATGCAGATCACTCAGACATAAATGGTAAATGGACTGAATTTATATGTGCTTTTTTAGTCTAATTTGACTTCTCAAAGCGCTTTACAACACATACCACATTCATCCATTCAGACACACACTCACACACCAATGACACAACATGGGTAGCAATCTGGGGTTCAGCATCTTGCCCAAGGACACCTCAGCATGTGGACCAGAGGAGCCAGGGATCAAACCGTACTTTACATACTACACTGTGTTTAAGAAGACAACGTACAATAAGCTGCTAATAAACCCAATTTTCTGTTTTTTCTCTCTTTCAACAGAACATCAGAACACCTGAGATCTGATGCTTCCTGCCATCACCATGGAAACCGAGGCCAGTCACATGCTGGAGGCGGCGCTGGAGCAGATGGATGACATCATTGCAGGTCAGAGCTACGAAGCAGCAGTGTCACCGTGTGACATCGCGGGAGTTACTGCAAATGTGTGGTCTTCATTTTGGGAATTTGCCCGTGCTGGTTGTAGCACCTCGGGTGAGATGCTGTGGGCGAGTGGAAGCCACAGGATCTCACCAGCTCAGCTGCAACTTCCAGGCCCATTCTGCACACTCATATTGAGTTATCCCAGCAACTGATATCTGTTCACAAACCGGCTTCTCTCTGCTGCAGAGTAACGCTGGCACAGAGAGCGCAGGGCAGGTAACAGTGTCACCTGGGCGGTCAGTGAGTTGAACTGTTCAACAGAACATGTTGGTCTGGTTAGACATTACGTGGGGCTAAAACTTTGCCAAACTAAACAAAACAGAGATGACACAGTAAAAATAGTCACTTTGAATACAGGGTTTTGATGCAGTAGGAACCTGCCGTGTGCACGTCTCCATCTGATCAGCTCACTGTAGTTGCTCTTCCCTTACTGCCATAAATATGCATAAATATGTCCATATCTGCTTGTTAACTAACGAGTTAATAGTTGCTAATGTCATTAGCTTAATTTGCAGGGACTCCACATAAAGCTTTTAATAAGCCAACTATGTGAACATCCTTGTATGTATAGACAACTGGGATGACATGTCACATGTCATTTGTGAGATGAATCATTAACAGAACACATGTGAAAGCAGCGCGGCTGACCTTCTCACTACTAAGATCTCTCAATAGTGACATATTCTCAGATTGTGTGTGTGTGTGTTTGTGTGTGTGTGCGTGCGTGTGTGTTACTGGGGTCATGTTTGCTGCAGCCAGTTCAACCTTGGCCAACAAGATTTAACTAGTGGGGTAAATGTTTAATGTGCTGCATTGACAGTATGTAGGAAAACAGAGGTTGAGCAGAGCAGAGAGAGACAGACACTGGAGGCTTTGGGATATTCAGCATTACAACATTTTCTGTGACAATTACCAGATATGTGAAAACTCACCAGCTGATCACAAACCACACAGCACAATTCAACTAAATAAGGTTTACAGGTGCCACTGTTGCATCTGAAGCTCATCAAGTTGCTGCTGTTTGCCCAAAACACGCTGACCTCATCGAGTGCTCGGAGTTTGCTATTCCGGCTCTCAGTGACCACAAATAGAAATACATTAAAAATCCCATTAGCGATAGCATCAGCCAGTCGCTAACAAGGAAATTAGAGACACTTATCAACAGAATTCAGATATGTTGGTCATACTGCATTCCATGATCAACATTTCTTTTCTCTCTGGTCGAGCATCTTGCGGTAATACGAGTGAAAGCTCCCCACTCGATAACAAGACTTAGACCTGTTTTTTGCCATTAACCCCTGCCCACAGTTCAGAGTGGTCCACAGAAGAGGGGGTGCATTTGTGGTAGTTACAGCTCAGACAGCGTGGGCAGGCAGAGGTCATCAGAAGTAGTGTATTACTGTGTTATAATGGCATTGCAGCAGTATATGACAAAAAGAATGCAAGGATCCTTGAGCTGTGATTTATTTCTATTATAAGCAGGTTTTAAGCTTCCCAGTGGATACTGGAATTTTTCAGGCCAGAGAGAGTGAATAATACTTTCCTCTGTGTGCTCTGGGCCTGATACACTGAACCCTGCACGGATGGATGGATGGATGGATGGATGGGGGAATGGGTTCATGATCTGTTTCTCTATTCACGTTGTAAATGCTCATGTTGGCTTCTCCCTAGCCAGCCTTAAGTTATTTGTGAATACAGTGTGTAGTAAATGCAGCAGTGAGTTAGTGCACAGTGTCCCACTGTCACTGTTCATGCTCCATCCTGTAACAGTCACTCTGTGCCTGTCCTCCATCCTGCATTCTGTAGAAGGATAAACAGCTGTGTAACATTTCTTTGGACTATTAGGCCGCATAGATTAGAAGTGATCTGTTTCTTTGTTTTATTCATGAACACAAAGCCTCAGCTCAGAGTTATTCAAGCGAAGGTTGTTTCATCATGTGCTCTTTATTAATTTTTTTGGAAGTGCTGTAATGTGTGGCTGTTTTTCAGAGTCACAGTTATTTTAGTGCATCCAGATGTGTGTGTGTGTGTGTGTGTGTGTGTGTGGGTCAGGGAAATGATCCAGGTGACACATGGACGTTTTGGAAACCTTCAGGAGGATGTATGGCTCTGATTAAATTCTGCTTTCCAAGTATTCAGAGCTCCATTCTAGGACATCTTGTAAAATGGCTGGTAATGCAGCTAATGGATTTGTATTGCAGTCATGCTTCCTGTTTTTATTTTGGTGTTAATAATCTTTCTGTGGTAGGTATTTGTCTCAGCTCTCCTCTTCCACACACTCTGCAGGTTCCAAAGCTGCAGCGGTGGAGTTTTCGAACAGCATGTATGACCTGGGCTCTCCCGTCAGTGCTGGTCCGCTGCAGGTCGTTCAGCTAGCTGAGGACCTCAAACTTGCCTTGGAGCTCCAACCCAACCAGGAGGGGAGAGAGAGCCTCCGAGCACAGCTCCCTCCAGACACAGCGCAGGCTCTCATAGACTGGCTGCAGACTGGAGCTGTGAGTACACCGAGTGCTATGCTTCGAATCAACTTAAAGTCTTGAGATAATGTTTGCGTTCTGCAGCGTGGACTTCAAAAATGTAATTGCGGCCACGTCGACTCGAGATGTCACATTTGATTTATCTGTTTCACATCAAGCTGCATCATATTGAGTCTCCATGGTGATTGTTTAAGTCTTTTCATGAGCAATCGAGAAGATAATATTATTTCAGCATGATGGGTTATCTGTGCTTTTTGCTGTTTTTAGTCTTCTTTAGTGTTGATTTTGTTAAACACATGAAGAAATAGCTGAAGATGAGCATCAGTACAGACTGTGCATTCTGCTTCGCTCATTTTGTTATGCTCTGCTTTTCAAGCATGAGGAGTGTGTCCTTATTCCCTGCAAAGCATCGTCTGTTTGTTGTTGTTTCCTCTAGTTGTGGTAGACTCCAGTTCTCTTGGAGACTCTTGGCTCATACTTGAATTTCAAGGTTCAGCTTGTTTAGTCAGTGCCTCCAAAGTTTGAATTGCATTTGTTTCACATGCACAAATCCTGATGCACCTCATGTCATTAACAATAAAGTTATTGATGACAATTTAAAAAAAGTTGTCTGACATCAGGAGAGGTCCTCTTTATTTTAAGTGCGGCAGAGCTGTAGTCGCTGTTTAAAACACTGTGGGAATCCTTGAAGTCTCACCTTCAGAAACCTAAAAAATATTAACTTTGATTTGAGAGCTCTGTATAATCTTTCCATATTGGCCAAGACAAAAATGCTGAATAGCCTACTCTTAAAAGTACATATTAGGACCAAGTCCCTAAGCACCTACAGAGGTTGTATCTATGCCCCATACCAGGAGTGGGAAACCTCTGGCTTATGGGCTCTATGTGGCCCACAACAACATTTAATCAGGCCCGTAAGGCAGTTCATAAGTACATAAAGCAATAACCTTTTTTAAGTCATAAAGAAAATAAAATAATGGTCCACCAGTGCGACACACACATAGCAGTGGATATCACATCAATGCGTCATGGCACCTGTCAGTAAAACATTAGTATCTGCAGAGTGTCGTGCTTTCCAAGAGCAATGAACAAACAATCTTTTTTTTTGTTGAGATAGTGTTCTGTAGTTTATAGGGATGGGTTTGCAGTGATGAAAGAGGCTGATCTCACTGGATGAGCTGCAAGGACAAATGCGCTTGGATAAAGTTTTAGGTGGAGTTTGGATGCCCACAAGCAGCTTTCACAGACCGCACTCTGACAGAGACAGTGTGGAGTTTGGCCTTCATGGTGGACATTTCCAAGAACCTTTCAGAGCTGAACCTCAAGCTTCAGCAGCTTCTCAGCTCTCTGTTTTCAAATGTGAAATCATTTGAAGGGAAATTAAAGCTGCGGCAGGTGAAACTGGAAAGAGTACTACTGCTGTGGAAGAACAAAATCCTGTTTTGACTTCTTCAGGTTCTTGGTGAGAGGTTTGAGGACATGAAAAGTCAACAAAAGGAACTGAACATATTTGCTGTTTGATGTTGAATCAGCTGGTGTGCCTGACAACCTGCAACATGAAGTCATTGAGCTGCAGAGCAACGACCTGCTGCTGAGAGCAGCTCTTTTCATGACTGACTCTCGCAAAGTCTCAGTTCTGCTCAAGATGGACTCACCCAAACCTGGAAAACCAGCTGTGAGTAGCATCATCAGCAGCAGCAGCATCATCGCTACCATCTGACATCAAACACCTCGCCAAAGACACGCAGTTGTAGTCCCTCACCCTGGGAGCATTTCCCACCCCTGCCCTGTTCACTTATTTAGTGGTAGTAAAACTGTTAATGTGGTAACTTTTGTTTCAACAAGACTTACATATGTCTGCACAGCAGGTGTAGCATGAGCGGCATGTTAGCAAGGCAGCAGCTTCAGGGTTCCATCTGTTTGTACAGAGGATGCATCTAGGCACAATATTAATTGTACTGTAGGTTATCTGCATTTTCATAGCACAATCGCTGTAGTTAGGCATGTAAAATGGAAGACTTCAAGTGTTAAATATGCTTTGGGTGCATATAATATATTTCAAACAGCCTGTGCAGCCAGCTGGATTGATCAGAATAGGAGTGTATCTGTTGTGTGTCGAGTGGATGCTTTGAGCTGAATGTTAATGTCAGCATGCTACATGCTCACAGTGACAGTGCTAACATGCCAGTGTTTAGCAGGTGTAATGTTTACTCTGTTCATCATTGTAATTTAGTGTGCTAGCATGCTAAAATTTATAAATTAGTCCTGAAGTCAAGGTAAAGCTGAGGCTCATGCAGGTAAATGAAATGATTGGACTATTTGAAATTTTAACCCGATGGTGGCGCTGGATGAAAATTCAGAGGATCACAGAAGTTATTCCAATCCATCCTGAGAGGGACATGAACATTTCATGGCAATCTATCCTGGAGTTGTGAAGACATTTCACTCAAAGCCACAAATTCAGTAGGATTCATCCTCTGGAGACCATTAATGTTTGTACAGAACTTCATGGGAATCAATCCAAGACATATGTCAGTCTGGACCAAAGTGATTCAGACTGGCATTGCCATCCATGGAGTCTGATAGCAGGACTAAACAGCTTGCACATTTTTAGATGCTATTTTTCCGTGTCAAAGGCCAGAGAGTTTATAGAGCTGCTCATTTTCAATTTGTGCTGAACCTCTCACTATCCTTACAGATTACACAGCTGGGTTAGAACTGGCACTGTGCGCTCAGTGTACCTGTCTCTGGGAATTAAAGTTGTGCTCACTCACACTCAGAGCGTCATGCATTGCCTGGTGATGCACAAGTTATTTAAGCGAATTCATTGTGATGTTTTGGAAGTTGGCTGTCTCTGAGAAAAGGAGTCAACCGTTCAACATGCTAACAAAGAAACAGCTGTTTTATGTGGTTTGTTTCTGTATATAGAATATATTTTATAATATGATAGAGAACAACTTTTGCTCATCAGATCATTGGTGGACAGCATTTTCTCACCACATTCAACAAACAATAAGACCCTACGTTGCCCCAGCTGTTTCAGATCTGCTTTTGTCTGCCTATAGGCTGAAACTGAAGTAAGACACACCGATGATATGGACCTCTCAGCTCTGGTCCGGCCAGTCAAACTCTGCCCTGCGTCTCTGCTGTAGCACTATGGAGTGGTATCTGTTTCAGGACAACAGTACTGATACGTACACGGATGTGGTCATTGACTACGTTGGCAACTGCATCAATGACGTTGTACCAAAGACTGCTATACAAATATTCCCAAATCAGAAGCCCTGGGGTAACGGGGATGTCCCTGAGCGAATACAGGAAATCCATCGATCCAGCTACGCAGTGCAGAGAGCTATCAGCACCGTCCAGAAGCTGTACAGGGACAAACTGATCCAACTACCAGGCCTCAGACTCCAGGAACATGTGGTCTGAACAGTCATCTATCACAGACTACAGCAGAAGACAGCAGTGGTGAGATGATGTCTGCACCTCTCCCAGGTGAGCTGAACACCCTCTGCGCAGGCTTTGAGAACAAGTGGAGGTCGAAGAGGCTCAGGACTCCTGTCCACTCGTGATATCCGGGGCAGATGTGTGCCGATCCTTCAACACGACTAATCCACTCAAGGCACCTGGACCTGATGGCATGTTTGGCCAAGCTTTCAGGGTGTGTGCAGATCAGCTGGCAGATATTTTCAACCTCTCACTGCCCCAGTCTGTAGCCCTCATATTCACGTTCTGTTTTATTGGTTTTACCCTACCCAACCGACAGTTCTACTGCACTTGTACTGTACATATATATTCTGCTGTATTTGCTCCACCTGCTGACTCACCTGGTCACTTGCTGTTTCCAACCTGTTTACATCTCAGTGTATTTATAGGCCATTTATTAAACCCATTACTCTGTTACTATGTTAATACACAATCTGTTTACATGACAGTTAAAACATTTTACTATTTCTCACATGGCTGCCACAGTGTTATATGTTATATTGTATTTGATAATATATTTATTTGAATGCTATATATTAGCTGCTGCATTAATTTATCTGAGATCCTGATTAGATTTTGTTCCACTTAAGTGATTTTTCTACATACTGTTCATGCTGTTTTTGTTTTCTACACATCTGTAAGAGGACGGTTGGAGGGTCCCAAGAATTTTATTGCTGACTCCTCATTGTAATTGTTGTGCATAGAAAAATGAAGACCTTGAAGTTCAAGATCAGGGTTATTCCTTATGCATCAGAAAAGAGACGTCAGATTCATCTGTTGAGATCAGAACAGGAGGCTGTTTTCAGGAGTGCTGGTCCAGGATCGCAAACACAAATCTGCTCATTAGCATATTTTTCTGCAACGCTAATGTTCACAGACACTCTGTATTAATGCTTCTAGAGTGTGTTTGCGAATTCATTTATTTAGATGGATGTTCTAGATGGTAATCGATCATCTGCTGCTCCCGCAGTAGGGGGACAGTTACAGCGGGGTCACACGGGGTCAGCTGAGGGGTCGGAGGCAGAGGGGAGGAATTTAGCTGCTGTGCTACAGAGCAGCTATTCCCTGCTGCAGCAGGTTGGCACGTCTCTGTTAGGATGAACTCAGGGCTCATTTGGTCTCTGTCCCAGTCTTACGCCAGCCTTCATCTATTCGCCCGTTTCATCATCTTTGTTCTTTGTTTGTTTGCTTGTTTCTTTATTTCATTCTTTCTTTCTCATTCAATACATGCTCTTGAAAGCGCTCTTACAGCCTGCATAATGTAGTGACACACACATATATGAAGTATATGTTTTATTTATTGGCACCTGTCAAAACAGTTTTACAAGTGCTTTATGAAAAAAAAATGCAGACATCCATTACATGAATAAAATAGACTCAAATATCTAAAATGCAACTAGAAGAAGAAGATACATCATGTAAAATAAACAAATAAAACATAGCACAATAAAACGTAACACCTAGTAGAAGTGTGTTTCCCTGTTGGTATTCCAGCCTGGGTGTAACGACAGAGGCTGCATGCGGTGGTTCTTATTGTAGCCTCTTCTGTGGAACTGTGACTTTGACGATTCCTTGCATACATTATGCCATCAAGTTAAGGACTGAGCTCAAAATACTGAGCAAAGAGTGATGGATTCTGACGCGTGAGCAGGCGCCACGTTTTAATCGCCATCCTCGTCATTGCTCTGACATCTACAGTTAATGTTTTCATAAGGAGAGAAGGAGAGAAGGGAACAAGGGGAGAGGTTTGGAACGGGTTCCATGAAGTTTTCCTCAGAGACACTATTACAACTCAACTATTATCAACTTCCTGCGCTGAGCCCCCTCCCTCACACCCTCTGCCTGTCCTGCGTGGCCTTTCAGCCATTCTAGCTTCTATGTTTACAGCCACCCTCACTATTTTAACCTCTCTCTCTCTCTTTTCCTTCTCTCTCCTCCTTTTTCACTGCATACTGCTCCTCTCCCCTCTTCCTCTCTCATTGCTGCTCTGCATGTTTGGACGCCCTCCCTCGACTTTCTGACGTGAGTCTGTTTGTAAATGAGGTACTTAGTGTAGTAGTCAGGCTCTGAAGGCTCCTTCAAGAGGACTGGGTTGCTCAGGACTGTTAAGGTATGTTGAAACTGCTCAAATAAGTTGAAAGAAAGGGGAGTTTTTAACTTTTTTGCTGAATTTGATGCACTATTTCTATTACTACTGTTTATTTTTCTATTTTTGCAAATGCCAAATGTGGTGTTCTGAATCTCTCACTGCTTTGTGATCCCACTGACTCACAGCTGTTGGGTTCAGTTGTGTTTGTTGCTGAGTGTTGTCCTGCAGAGGCTGCTGTTTTCTGCTCACAAAGAGTTTTACTCGCCGGTGGAGACGGTTGAAGCTGAAAAGGGAAAGTGGATGTTGGACCCAGTTCAGCAGCTTTTTGAGCTCCTATATTGTTTCAACAGCAGATGTCTCACATGTTCCACACAGTCACTGGCCAGCCCTCCCTCCTTAGTTTGATTTCTCTCTTTGATTCTTCCAACTCTCTCTCCCCTCTTTCTCCCCTTCTCATTCACCCCTCCCTCCCTCCTTCCTCCAGGCTGTCCCAATTCTACTCTCCAGGTTCAGTTTTTTGTACCGTTGTGATATGCAGGCAGTGTAATGCTGCTGCAGGGGTGCTGTCATCTTTCTGAATGCGTACATTTACTTTATTTGTGCTGAGCAGGTATCACAAAGATTGAGGAAAAGGTGATGAAGAAATATTCAACATAAGTGAAATGTTTATTCCTCTAATCTACTCTAAAGGGATTCATCCTGTGTCTTTGATGATCTCTAATAAAGGTTAATCTGTTTTTACAATTTTAAGTGCAAAGAATATCTGTTTTGTAAAGGAGCAGATTGGTTTCTGATAAATATTCCCGCCCCCCCCGACATGCAGACCTTGTGCTTCCTGCTGCACACTTACTTGTTGATTCTTGTTCATCACAGTTTACGGTAAACAAGGTGCTCTGGTTGTGAGCATGCCTCATAGTTGGCTTCTGGAAATATGTAGTGGGTAAAGAGAAAACTGGAGTGCTTCTGTCGCAAATTGTGTTTTTATTGTCCAGTTTTGCATTTAATATAGAGAGTCGGATGACAGGAAAATGAGGGGGTGAGAGATGGGGAAGGAAGAAAGGTTCATAAACTGTAGTTATGGTCAGGAGACAGAGCCACTTGGTTAGGGTTAACAGTTAATAAATTGAAGGTTTGGGTTACAAAAAGTGCTTTTGAAAAGCATCCCTGTTACTGTGGATGATCCCCAATCCTGGACTGTTTCCTCAGTGGAAAGCAGTTCCAGTGAAAACTGATGGTGCGGCCTGTGAATTTCAATAGCCGATGAACAAAAGCCTGGCAGATTATCAAGGCAGCTAATATGTAAGGTTGACCGCTCCCTCTTGTCCTCGTTCTGTCCACCGTCTCCCCCTCCTGCTGCTGACCTAGAGGGACAGGATCAAAGACACTCGTGCTCTGCAATTAGTCTGCACCCTGTGGGCTTCTCTCCAGGGGTGAAACACACACACACACACACACACACACACACACTCACAGATACACACATATAAACACAGGAAGCATCATAAGTGTATCATTGGCAGGAAGTTGTGATTCCCTGCGACTCCTGACCCAGAAACGTTAGCATGCCTTCAGATGATCGTGTGTTTTTGCCAATTCAACAAGTTGTTAACACAGCATTGACACACTCTCACACTTTAAAGATTGTTTGCATATTCGTTAGCAATTGAATTTAACATCCAGCTGCAACATTCACTTTCACATTACGCAGCGATCACAGTCAAATTGATCAGTTGTTAATATAAGAAGCGGCAGCATTAAAACATGTTAAAGTTCTGGATAACTGACTTCAGACTGACTTTTTCTGTGGTCTGTGATTTTGTTGGCAGCGAAACCTACAACAATTCAGTAAGTGATGTAAAAGGAGCAGATTCAAACACTGCCTCTCAGTAATCCTCTCAATGTCCTTCATGCTGCAAAACCGACACACCCAGCTCTGCACAGCATGTCCTGCAGTCGCTGTCTGTGTGTGTGGATGTGTTCCACACATGTGATATGCAGTTGATGCATTTTTATGTATATTCCAGAAGCTAATGCGTTTTGCACAGCTTAGATGTACCGCTCCAAATTTACCCTCGTGCACACGAGCAGGGGACGACATGTACGTCACGTCTTATTTGAAGACTTCAAAAAGGCCATTATCCACTGAGCAGTTACAATATTCGCGTGTGTGTGTGTGTGTGTGTGTGTGTGTGTGCGTAAATGAACCTGTCATTCAGACAAATGGCTGACATTGTTACGGCGAACAGTTTTGTGAAATACACAGGAAATGGAAACCTGAGCTAATGGGTTTAAACATGAAGACGATAAGCCGCAGAAAGACAGACAGATGGGCGAGAGAGGGAGAGGTAAAGAGGGAGAGAGAGTTTTGAAGTCTCCCGGTGCTCCGACTGTAACTTCATTAAAAGAGAGCACAAGTTGGGGGGGGGGGGATCTGGCATGGTTTGTGTTTGTGCCAACATTACAGCCTGTTGCTGCTTTGTTCGTGTGTCTGACATCAGCTGCTGCTGGTTTAGTGTGTGTGTGTGTGTGTGTGTGAGAGTGTGTGTGTAAGAGAGAAAACATGCGCCAACAATCAGACACAAACAGATGACAGAGAAAGAAGAAAAACGGCGAACCCTCCCACCAGCCCCCTCCTTTCTGGGCTCGGCCATTTGGCTGTCAGACGGACCTCAGCGGGGAGGGAGAGCAAAAGTTGGGGAGGGACTGAGGAGTTAAGAAAGCAAGGAAAGAGGGAGAGAGTTGGGGAAAGAGAGGAGTGATGTTAAATTGAAGAAGAAAAAGAAAAAATGCAACACCTCCAACCAGATCGGGAAAGGGAGGAGGGAGCACAAGTCCGACGGAAGGAGAGGGAAGCGGGGAAGTGAGGGAGCATAAAGGGAGGAGAAAGTAGGGAAAGAGAAAGAAGAAGTAGTGTTGCAAAGAGAGGAGTACTGTAGGAGGAGGGGGACAAAACAGGGGGGGAGTAGTCCCACTAAGAAGGCAGAGATCGTAAAACGCCTTCCTCCACAGCTGTGCAGAGCGCAGACACACACACAGACTCACATCACACACATGACAGGACTCACATGCTGCAGCAGTCTGCAGACACAAGAATCCACTCTTACTTTGGTCTGTGGGCCGCGCTCACACGTCCACACACAGACACACAGTCTGATCGAGTCAGACAGCCACACAGTGGACTCAGGCAGGGCAGCGATGGGCTGGGAGCATGGAGACTCCCATTGACTTCTACAGGCACTTCTCCTGGCTCAAAAAGGTGAGCGCCGCGCTTCATTCGACTTTCACATCTCTCTTTTTTCTTTGTCTTTCCTTTTTGTCACATTCCTTCCATTGAGCTGATGCCTTGAAGGAGTTCCCAGCGTTTTCTTTGGAGCAGAGAGAAGACGCATGTTTATGGGAGAAAGGGGAAGCTCGTCTGTCCCTGTGAGATAAATCTCGTTCCAGCTCAGATGTGTGTCATTGTCCTGTTCTTATTGTGTTATTTCCCGGCGGCGGACTGTTTTCTGATGTAATTTCCCTTCACTTAAGAGCTGGGCTGCATCTCATCTTGTTGCAGTGTTGTTAGTGCGTTTGTGTGTGTGTGTGTGTGTGTGTGTGTGTGTGTGTGTGTGTGTGTGTGTGTGTGTGTGTTTGTGTGGAGGCACGCACCACACGGACTGTGTGTTATCAGATTAGGAGCATTATCCATCAGCTGATTGCTGTTGACAAAGCAGTGTCTGATACTGCTAGATTCAATCAGAGGGAGACTTTGCCACAGGAGATCTGCGCTGGTGTTAAGACATGAAGTTTCGGGAATAAGAGTGTCGAGTTTGGGCTGAGTTCCTGTGTTGTCTTGGAGTCATGTAAGCGGATTACTGTAGATGTAAATCAGCGCCTTGCCAAGTCAATGCCGTCTTGTCAGATGGGCATGATATATTTAACTTGAGGGCCATGAGAACTGTTCTGATTATACAGTGACCTCTAAGCTGACCTTCACAGAACGCTCAGAGGGATGCAATGCAACTGCTCAGACTATGAACCCACAGAGAAATGTGTAAAAAAAAAACATTTTGTTTATCATGCAATGGTTTTATTTCAAGAAATGCCTCCAAATCTGATATTAAAAACAAAAAAAACTCTTCTGAGCTTTGTGCCGCTCAAAGCAACTTCTCTATGTGAGAATGTGTAACACTTACTGCAGGTGGCACTCTTTGTCTTTCTAATTGCCTTTTTTCAGTTGGTAACAGAGAATAACAAAATGTACATCCACATTTTGGACACTATCACATTTTGCCTCAGTCACGTCACGCTGCATTCTGGGTACTTTTTACTCCGCTCAGCTGCTGACAGTCGAGCTCGCCAAGCAGATACCCTGCTATTTCCAGCACACTATTTCTTGTTCAATACACTGACACAGCAGATAAATAAATGGAGTGAAGCTGATTAAGATGTGTTTGAGGCAGGGATCTGCTTCCAGTGAATGGACTCAACTGCCTCTGACCTAAAACACATCTGTGAAAGGGGACACTTTCTTCAGACTGCCACAGTTTGTCCTGCTCATTCTTAATGTAAAAAGACATGTTTTTGATGTCATACTTAGAGTTTTAGTGCAGTGGTTTCACCTTTATTCCCTGTGCAAGAGAGGTCTTAGTTATTGCAGCAGGATGCCACACCAAACACCACCAACCTGCCTGTGCTTTGGTTTGGTGCACTCCATAACGTTTAACAGCAGTTGTTTATCTGTTTATCAGTGTGTGCAGCCTGATTAAACATGTTTAGAGCATGCTTAACGCCTTTGAGAGAATATATTTCAACCTAGAAGTGCAGGTACAATAAATGTAAAGTCATCCAGAATGAGACCGGCTCACCTTCAAATTCACTCTCGGCGCTCACTGTTGATTGTCAAGCTGTGCAGACATAAAATTGAATTGGAGCAGCTTTTAAATTCGATTTAGAGACCCGGTGGTGTGACTAGAGAGACTACGTAAGCTAATGTGTTCGACATGCTCCAGGAGCAAATCAAATCAACACTCACCACTGGATTTAAGGAAATGTTGTTTCCTACCACCGAATCAGTTTCATCAGTGTTTTTCAGCAGCACTGCGTGTCTGTGTATGTACAGCAAAGGGACTGTAACATAGAGAACCATTAAAAGCAGGTGCTGTCCTGCATGTTGTCATGCATTCATAGACAGTGGGATCATATACGGCACTGCACGTCATCAGGGGTCCCACCCACTCCACAGGCCAGAGCTGTTGTTGTTGAAGCACTGCCTTCAAGAGACAAACATCCTATACAGTTATATAACTTCAACCGCTGTGCTGCCACTTCTCTCACATGCAACCTTTAGTATGTGGTCTGCTGCAAGTGTGCTTGTTGTCTGAAAAACAAGCTACATGCTGTTAAACTCTGATTCTATTCCCAGCAGTCTTGGAAAAATAGCCACAGAGGAGACAATGTGAGAAACCAAACTCTGGCCTCAATCCACCAGGCGATGACAGGCAGCACCAGGCTGGCCTGCTCGTCTTTATCAGCCCCTTCGAGTGCTGTGTCACCTCCCCGGCATGGCCCTGCCTCGCTGCGGTCTCGTGGGAATATCTGTGATTAGAGCGTGTTTCGCATACTTCCTGACTTCCCCCGCCCGAGTGACCAATCAAAAGTCAACCCGGAACAGTATTGCAAATCTAAATATTAGCAGTTTAGGGACTTTCAGACACAAGCTCTTTACACACTGCAGTGTTTGATTCCCTTTGATAAGTGAAGTCTTCTGATCTCACGCTTCCCCTCTCTGTTTAGTTTGCAGAGTTAATCAGTTTAATGTGTCCATATGGTCACTGTCAGGTCTGTATACATCCTCTGAACCCGCTGACCTCAGCTGCAGACAGATCATGAAGGATTACCTGCTGATTTCACGCTCATTTGTCTTTGTTCTTAAACCATCAGAGATGTATGGCTCGCACAGAGCTGAGATCTGCTCATCAGTGTGATAACGCCATGAAAATGTGATCAGGGCACTAACCGCTGTGCTCTTTCCTTTTGATTTGCACTGCTGGTGGTCTAGTGCTTCAGCTTTTTTCCACAGTTTCTACTGTCATTGCTCTGTACGTACTGTGCCATCAGATAAGAGTTTCAGCAAAAGGCCCAACATGCAGGTGTTTACATTCTCCTCTTCAAAGCTGGGTCTCCGTCATGGAAGCAGGAAGGGCCTCTTATAAGCAGATACATCTGCACATATTTTAGGTTAGGTTTTTGTGTCCTCTTGTGGACGGTCAGACTGTTTTAAACTGTTTTGGTTATTGTTTAGACAGCTGTGGGGTGGACTGTAGACACTAAGGCATGTATGTGACATTCAAGCATTGATGACTGTATGAACACGTAACGTTTGAGGTGATTGCTAGCTGCCATTCCACACCAGCTTTATTGTTTATGCTAGTATTTCTTAAAATCTGTTGTGTTAATGGCCACCTGGTCAATAAAAGCTCATTAATCACTCTTCTTTCAGATCAGTTTTGGTCTCCACCGGCTCCCTCTGGCTCTTCAGCTGCTAAATGTTCCACTGTGTCTAACTTTGTCTGCTGTTCGGAGCTGAAAAGGTGGTGTAAAGTGAGTGTGAGAGAACCTTCTTGCTGAGAGCAGCCGCCTGCTGCAGGAGATGAGGCTGATGAGAGTGAAAGAGAACCCAAACAGTAAGGTTGCAGGTCGTAAAACTGATGAGCTAAAACGCTCTGTAGAGCTGAGAGCTGACGATTTCTCTGTGGGTTTGTGACTATGAGCAACAACTTTCACAATAAACGTGTCATTTCATCTGTAGTTAACATGAAAATACTGATTAAAGCTGCCTTAAATTTCAATTAGTCTGTTGAAATGTTCATTCAAAGTCCGCCGCTCTGCTTAGGTGTTCTTTAAATACATTACAGTCACAAATATCCCACCCGTGTTTTGTCCTGTTCAGGCTTGGCATAAATGTTCATTTTGATTCAAGGATGAACTGGTTCGACTTTGGTGGTCAAAGGTCAAAGGTTGCCATAACCTCACAAAAGAATTTTGACCAGAACTATTTATGAGAATCATACATGCCAGTGTAGTGATCACTTCCATTTCACCAAAAATACACTTAATTACATCTATTAATTCCTTCAAAGCCTTCACTGCATATATTCCATGAGTCTGGACAGACGGGATGTGAAGTGCGACTTCACTGGTTGGTGGAAGCAGACAACCACGAGGCGGTTATTCTAGTTTGTCACATAGAATCATACTCAGTTAACACGTCCCTGAGGAGCAGTGGGCAGCCACTGTGCCGTGCCCGGGGACCAACTCCAGCTCCAAGCCAGTGCCTTGATCAAGGGCACTGACAGGAGAATTGACCTGAAATACTTGTTTTGATGGTGGAGGGAAACCAGAGCCCCTGGAGAATTCCCATGCAAACACGGGAACGCGGGAACAAACACAAAGAAATGCCCTGCCTCGACGGGGAATCGAACCCACACCAACCCACGCAACAGTGCTGATAGCCAATGCTCAGCTACCACCAGCCTCAAATATCTGTGCTCTACTGAGTAGTCCATGTCCATGCTTCATAGCTAGATAATAATGTTTTCCTCCTTCTCAGTTTCCCTGTTAGCAGCAGCAGCAGGCTGAGGAGTCAAGGAGTCAGCAGCCCTGGACACACACACACACACACACACACACACACACACACACACACACACACACACAGACAGGATAATCTGACTCTTTAGAGAGAAATGAAAAGTGTATGTACTACATCATTTAAGCCGAACAGCATATAAAATAGTTCTGCTTGATTTTCAGTTTTACTTCCTGACTTGCGGAACACATGCAGTGATTCTGCCATAACCTCAATAGCTACAGACCACAAGACTGGCGTAAGAGCTTTGACCAAAAGGAAAGATCTCTTTCGCCGTGTTTGCATAAATACGTATTAGGAAGCATTTCTATTTCTAGGCAGAGCCTGACGCAGCTTTTTCTCCTGTGGCTGCTAAAAAATAACCATGCCTACTTATTTCAGGCATGTTTTGTTGGCCTCAGAGTGCTCAGAGAGGGAAATGGTGTGGTCCTGAAAACACAAGCTTCAGAAAACACCATTTATTCCTGTCCTCATTCTGGAATGGTGGGAGTCAGAGAAGTCAAATGATCTTCCACAACTCTTCATCAGGTGCTTTGTGAGGAATCTGTATTTGAACAGCAGCAGCAGCTCTGTCAGCTGTTTCGCTCCGAGCGGTCCAGTACACAAAGCAGGCATCAGTGGATCAACACAAGGTTAATACACGGCAAACATCTAGAATACTCTCACTGCTTCCTCCGACAGCCACAAGCCAGACAGGTTTAAAAGGAAAAGAGCAACATGTCATTCAGGTTGTATGAAGCTCCGGACAACAAAAACAGACTCTTCTAAAAAGTGTTCAGTCCCCGCCGCAACTTTTCAGGTGCAAATGTTTGACAAACTGAAATTAGTGTTTCATTTTTAAGATGTATTGCGATTTAATGTGTTTTTTTTTTCACATTTACACACACTTACCCTTTGATAACTGTCTGAAAACAGATTCATTAATCAAGGGGTTTCAAATGATTCCTGTTTCTCCTGATAAAAAGCAGCAGCAGGCTGAGGGTCCAGGGGTCAGCAGCCCTGAACACACACACACACACACACACACTCACAGGATAATCTGACTCTTTACAGAGAAATGGCAATTGTGCTGACGACATCATTTAAGCCGAACATCATTCAAAATAGTTGCTTACTGCTTGATTTTGAGTTAAATGTTTTACCTCATGTGTTTCTGTGCCTTCGTCCAGGTGAACCTGTGTTCTCCAGCCAACAATGAAACCTACCAAGAACGACTGCTCCGCCTAGAGGGAGACAAGGAGTCTCTGGTGCTACAGGTCAGAACTGTGTGTGTGTGAGCCTGTGTGTGTGTGTGTGTGTGTGTGTGTGTGTGTGTGTGTGTGTGTGTGTGTGTGTGTGTGTGTGTCATATTTACAGCTGAGAGAGAGAATGCACAACCAGTGAGTTGCATCAGTTTCTTCTGAGACTGCTCACGTTCACAGTTAGTTTCACTGAACTTAAAGGTCATCGGTGGCTATAAGCTGACTCTGATCCTCGTGGCCATGAAGCCTAAACTGTTGCTGTGAAACCACGAGTCCCTGGTTCGATTCCCGTGATCAACCCACACTTCCTGTCACTCTCTACTGTCACGTTTCAAAATAAAAGCCAAAAATGGCACAAACAACAGACTTTTGTCATCAGAATCGTGATTCTAGCTCGCCTGTGTTTATTTGGATATAATTATTTGAATCCCCGCTTTGAGTAAATGAGCCTGGGATTTGTCTGGAAGGATTGCTGCCACACTGGAAAACAGCTTAGTTTCTAGACTTTAATCCTACTACTTCAGATATTTCGTGTTATTTCATAACAAAACATGCACAGGCACTTTGAAACTGCCTGAGCATGTGTTCACTGACGACTTTTCCAGCAACTATCAACACGGGCGCTTGTGTGGTAAAGCAGAAGATTACATATCTCTGTGCTGTATGATGTCAGCGGGCTCTCTCTGCTCTTAGATCACTTTAATAGCTGGTTCCTACAGCTGTGATCTTCTTGACATTTCTCCCACTGAAATCACAGTTTTCAAACTGCTCCTCGGGCTCTCTTCACCCGTCTGCAGGGGTGCGTTTGTTTTGTATTCAGGGTAAGGTTAAATAATGAGTTCAAACGCACCGCCCGCCGGAACAGCTCTGCTTCATAAAGTTGTCATAAATTTCATATCTCATTTCTCACCACCAGTACTCACACATTCACACACACACGCCTACTTGTTCCACATTCCTCCTCTGAGACGCTGTGATTGGTTGATACACAAGGTGACTGGGACAGGAGATTTAACTGGCTGCTGACAGGTTGCACTCTTCCAAGTTCTTCGCTTTACTTTCTCTTCACCTGCTTGTCCTTCAGGTGTCGTCTTGCTTCAGTGTGTCAATGTGTCTTTGTTAGCATACACACACACACACACACACACCCACACACTCTGTGTTTAGTCGCTAACTTCCCTGTAGCCCAGGAGGGAACTTTCACCTGCATTTGTGTGTGTAGCTCAGCGGTGGAGCACAGAGGAGGTAAGAGTTTATAGTCATATCAAAGCCTTGTCTTAATAATGGTTTAGAACATTTGTCAGGAAGTCAGATACATGTTTTAAGTGCTAAACCACACAGGATCTGAGACGTAAATCATTCAGATACGTGTTCATTCATTTACTCAGCTGTTCACGGTGCAGGAAGCGCAGGCTACCGGATCATTCACACGTCCCCCGGCTAGTCCTTGTTTTCTTTGTACTCTGGGGTTTGATACACGATGAGCCAGAAACTTTGCAGGAGATTCTTTATTGCCAGAGCGCCGAGAGACAGGACGTGGCTGCAGGGTGAAAAGCGGGGAAGCTGAAGTGACAGAGAAACAGCTGCTGTCAGAGGGATTTGGCAGAGTTGGGGAGAACAGGAGAATTGTAGTGTGTGATGTTTGGCAGGAGGTGAGTGTGTTGTCAGGGAGATTATTGTAAATGTGCAACACATTCCTGAGTGACAGACTGCTGAGTAAATGTGTGTTGTTATGGAGTTGAGGTATGCAAGGATGAATGCGTGTCTGTGTGAGGAGTGAAAGAAGAGAAAGAGGCCTGATGTGGGTATGAATTTCTGTTTCTTAGTGTTTACCAGCTAGAAAGTCATTGCCACTACATAATGGTGTTTGTTTGTTTTTGTGGGTATGTATATATGTGCAATGTGTGTATATACGCACCATTGTTTGTGCATGTTTTTCCCATGTTTCTCTTTGTGCAGCGTTTCCTGCATCTGGTTCAGCTCAGTACGTGCGCTAATAGAGAATGAATGTGTCGCCCTTTAGGTGAGCGTTCTGACTGACCAGGTGGAGGCGCAGGGAGAGAAGATCAGAGACCTGGAAAGTTCTCTGGAGGAACACCGGCAGAAACTGGCCTCCACAGAGGAAATGCTGCAGCAGGTAATGCACACACACACACACACACACACACACACACACACACACACACACCAAAACAACAACAAAAATAGAAAGTAATCAGTATCTGTGACACAAGGCTGTAAACTGTGTTGACTTAAACAAACAATCACAATATGTTATAGGCTCTTCTCAAATGTGTGAGATAATCCATGAGTCTCCAGGTGGCTAATTACTGCTGCTGCTACTTCGTTATGTGTTGGAAGGCATTTTCAGTGTGGCGCTCTGGCTTCATGCTCTCTGATTAATGGTGTCCTGAGGAGACCAGAACACACTGTATGTGTCCCTCAGGTCTAACAAAACACATTGCATTTCGTTCCTCATGAAGCATTTGTTAAGCTGTTTTTTTACTTTATTAAGGTGGCATGTTGCTCTTAATGTATGTATGTATTGAACAAGTGTCAAGCCACTGATCTTAAGTAACAGCATTAATGGCATTAGCACATTAGCATGATTAGTTTTGCGAGCTGTCAAACAGGACGTAGACATTAGAGCAGCAGTGGAATGAAGTAAGCTGGTCCTGTAAATGAGTAAATAAAGGAGCGGCACGGCGTTTCATTCAGAGAGTTCCAGCCTGACTGTTGACTTCCTCTGACTCATCACCTCTTCAGTTACGTGTGGGTAGTGGATTTTACAGGTCAAAGCTTGACATTACACTGTGTTTCTTTAGTCGTTACTAGATTAGGCAAAGTTTACTCCTAAAACAAACAGAGTTTGATGGTGACCTTTGGATCAAGGCCTGTGGACTGCTCTGCAGCCACTGTTGGTTCATACGCTGTCAGTTTAAAGCACCGTTATTGGCTTTGTATCATAGGGACTAAAATGTTCTGTTTTTGGTTTGGTCAGTTGTTATTGGGGCTGAAGTAAAATGTTCCACTTGAGATGATAGAAGACATTTGCTTGAATCGGAGCAAAGAAATTAAGCATTCCTGCAAACTGAAATGAGAAACATCTGAAGGCTGTCTGTTCATCTGTCGTAGGTCAACACCCCTCTACAACTGTAGGTCAGCCCTGCTGCAGACTACAGGACACACCTTTGCCTAATTGCCTGCAGAAAGCAGTGTGAAACACTAAATGTCTTCAAGTTGTTCCCTTGTTTTTTTTTTTCCTTTTTTTTTGAAACATGACGTAATTAATACGGCAAACTCATGAGCTCTGCCAGGCTGGACACAACAAGACCACAGCTCTGTGCATCACAGAATCCACCCTCTGTTTCGACTCCACAACAGACTCTTTGTCCTCTTCATTGTCAGGCTTGAGGATAAAAAGGCCACAGCCTCAAAATAAATACCCCACAAGGGCTGTGACGTTTATCATCTTTATCCAGCTTGCTTTTACAATCCCCTAATTGATGCTGTCTGCGCGGAGTAAAGAGAGGTTACAGAAAAGGCTGCAGGAATCTTCTGTTTTCTAAGGACTTGAGGTCTCTTCTGTTTTTCTGTCAGTTGCAGAGGATAAACAGAATTTGTACCGAGCTGTAGTAAAATGGAAGCACTTTGCTAACAAAAGGATCGAGTCTTGCAACCACAGTTGCTTTCACAGCGTGCATGTAGATCTCCACCTGCCACTGCACCTGATCTCCTTTACAATCCCTCATGACCTGTGTAGGTCTCGAGGTTTGATTGGATTCAGCTGCACTGATCTACAGCTGTTGTCCCCATTTGTGTGTGTGTGTGTGTGTGTGTGTGTGTGTGTGTGTGTGTGTGTGTGTGTGTGTGTGTAACACTGTGCCATTCCACAGTTAATGACGGCTGGTCAAAGCTAATGTGATGCGGGATGTTTGCTGAGATGGATGAAGGTGTGGATAAAGATAACGCTTGTGTGGGTTTGTGTGTGTGCTGTGTTGTATTGTGTTGCCTTTTTCAGTATTTATCATCTCCTCAATATATAATTAAAAGGTACGGTTGAAGGATTTAAAAGGGGACAACACGCAGGGATGTCCAGGATGTCTTTCATCTGTGTCACTTTCTTTAGTGTGTGTGAGTTTGAGTGAGAGAAGAGGAGAAAAAGAGACAGCCATTTAACATTATTTGTCAGTGCTGCAGGGCTGCTACTTGCTGTGGGAACCACAACTAATCTAATAAGAAATAGTCCTTAGTCAGCACACACACGCACGCACACGCACGCACGCACGCACGCACGCACGCACGCACACAGTACAGTGTTCTCATGCTAGAGGGGATCCACCCACACATGTAGTCATACTGTGACTACGTGTCCTACTGTGCCTTTATTTAGACACAGAAATGTCTCAGTACAGTCATTTCTGTGTCTGAATGCTGGGAATATGGTGTATACACATGTGCACACACACACACACACACACACACACACACACCCACAAAGCTTCAGTCAAGGGTCATTGTCTTTCTGGTTGTCTTCATAGATAAAATTAATCGACTCTGCATCAATCCCTAAATTTAGTCGGTTCTCATCAGCATTAAGCGTCTGCACTGTACCTTCCTGTAACTCACTAACAGCCATTTTCAGTCTCCATTACTTGTCCATTTTTACTTTGTTTGAAATGGTTTTGACCAGACATGCAGCCGTCGGGATGCCCCAAATTGGGAGCTTTTTAAGAAATGACCACATATACAACATCTATGATGATCTAAGCCTTCTGCTCGGCCTCAGTTTGACGTTTCTTTGAAGGCAGTGGAACACCAAAGTGGCTGAATGTCCCTTGTTTTTTGAACATCTCTCACAGTAGGTTACTTCATAATATCAAATGTGTTGACAAAAAACATGTGTAGACGAGAAATGTGTATTTATGACCAATGACAGACGCTGCAGTCTTCTTCTCCTGTTGAGTTTTATGGCAGTCTGAATGCAGAAATGTTGCATTACAGCCATCTGCTGGATTGTAACAGCTTCACAGTGCACGCTGTTTACAAAGTCCACAGAAAGTGACCCCTTCATGACATTGTCCATTATATAGCCCAGACCTGCACAACCGGACATTGCGTTTGTCCGTTTTA
Organism: Chaetodon auriga; assembly: GCF_051107435.1. Taxonomy (NCBI): domain Eukaryota; kingdom Metazoa; phylum Chordata; class Actinopteri; order Chaetodontiformes; family Chaetodontidae; genus Chaetodon; species Chaetodon auriga. The sequence goes on along the minus strand of NC_135079.1, from coordinate 20,983,473 downwards.
TGTCATGCATGTGTGCCTGCAGGCCAGTTATGTGCAACCCTGTGCATAAAAGGCTTTGCTTATACTTGTTTAAGAGTTTGTAAAATGATTACATGTTGTGTGAACGGTGTTGCATATATTGACAAGTGGCTCAGAGCTTTACTGTTTCAGTGCAGTCTCACTACTGTTGGACTCCATCAGGTGGCTCAGAGCAGGAGTGCTAATGTTGCTCTGTGTCTGCTGGATGTGTAGATAGGCAGCTGTTTAGTAACACATTACCGTGTTTACACCTGTTGCCCTTGTTAATAGACATGGTGCATCCTGGGTTAAAGGACACAGTGGGCTTGCTATCCAGATACAGATCACATGTTGATGTTAGGTCGAAATGAGGTGTCAGCATATAGTGCTTAAATGGAGGGCACATTTTCTAAGACCGGGTGTCTTTCAAATTGTGGAGGATTCATTTTGAAATGACGTTCTTGAGATTTTAAGAGCTCCAAGTCCAGATCTGAGTTCTGTTGTGTAACTGTGTCGTGTTTAACGCTGTTGAGTTTTGGAGTGCAGCCTCTTTAAAGAGATCTATAAATGCTGTAGAGAGGATGATAATTTGTCACATGCTGCTCCTCATAACTAAAGGAAAGCAAATGTCAGACAGCTGAGCTTTAGGCCACAACCACACAGTTCTGATAAATTACTTCTAAAGACTGTGGCTTATCCAGCTGTAAGTGACACTGGTGTTAGATTGCAAAGTGACAGTCAGCTGCCATAACTAAGCAGATTTTCAGTGTGTGTGTGTGTGTGGTGTCTGTGTGTGTTTGTGTGGTGTGTCTGTGTGTGCGTGTGTGGCTGCTGAGCTGGAGTGATTATGGGGTTTTAACTGTCTGGCTGTGGCGTTGACAGAATTTGTTTACCATGTGATCGTTTCATTTGGACGGTATGGCGTCCCTGTGTGGTCAAACAGAGTCGACTCTAATGTGTTTAACAAGGCAGTCACATGAGGAAAAAGAAAGGTCATAAAGTATTTATCAGCACAATTCAGTAGAGCTTAAGTATTTATAAATATTCAGTTATATTTTTCGGTGCAAGTTGGTTGGTCGTTTCAAACTGAAATATCTGAACGGCTATTGGATGGACTGCCGTCGGCTTTTTCACAGACATTCATTGTGCTCACAGGATGTGACTCAGTGACTTTCATGATCCTCTGATTATTTCAGTCGAACACTACCTGCTCAACACCAGCACGTCTGTCATTTTGAGAATTGCTGCATGCAGATGTTAGCATTTAGCTCCTCGCATCGCTGTGTGCGTGTAGCTTCACAGAGCTGCTCGTGTGGCTGTAGACTGGTATTGTCGATTAATGTTGTGTTGCTTGACTTCATGGTTGCATCGAGTGTGAGCTAGCATGCCTTCTTTGGATATAACAGAAAAGTTGTTATGTCCGTTTTACAGAGTCATGTCCCTGAACACTTAATTTCCTGGTGTTCCTCGGATCATATAATTCTCACTGGCTGCATTCATAATAGACATAAATATTTGCTGCTTGTTTTGACTTTTCTCCGTCTCCAAAATCATCCCCAAATTGCACTATTGCACAAGTGGTGTGTGAAGTTACAGTGCATCCCTGTCTATTTGCTAATGACTCATAAAGTCACCATTTTCTCAAGACCGGGTTCATCCAATCAGCTGGCAAACAGTTTGCAGGCTCGTTTGTGTAAGACGGTGGATGTCAGAGGCTTAAACAACAATCCAAGGCAACTTAAGGTCGAGTTTAGGAAAGGGGAAGTGGGATTAGCAGTAGTTAAGATGAGGAAACGAAAGCAACACATACACACATAGTTGGCAAAGAGATGCGTGTTTTGCGAGTCAGAGAAAAAACACACTTCTTCATGTCCCGTTGCCAGCACACACTCTGTCCGTCTCTCTTTTAGACACACTTTCTTTTGCTCTGTCCCATACCAAAGAAGCACAGAGATGTATTAATAGAGTCCCTAGCTCGGCTGTGTGTGTGTGAGTGTGTATATTTAGCTTTGTGGGGTCTGGGCCCCCAGCCTAGCCTGCTCTGTCAGTGTGGGAAGAACATTACACGGAGTGGAGGAGCGGACCGACTTCTCACTGCATCGATCTCAGATATCTGTGCGTGTTTGACATCTTCTATAGCTGTGGTCAGTAAAAGCTGCTCTTGTGCTGTTTTCAACTAACTTCAAGTGTGTGTTTTATGCAGGAGCTGATGAGCAGGACCTCTCTGGAGACTCAGAAGCTGGATCTGATGGACGAGGTGTCGTACCTCAAACTGAAGCTGGTCAGCATGGAGGAGACACAGACCAACGCACACCCACAAGATCCTGCGGATACGGAGCAGAACAAAGCCGAGGTATGGAGAGTCATGGAGAGTCATGGAAAGGATTAACAGCTGAAATGCTGATTGTGTTTAAGTTGCTGTAGGCAAAGTCCTCCGCTGCATTAGCCTGAGTGACGTTTCCACGCGTACTTTATGTGCACTTCAGTTTGATGCTGTGTGGGGGGATAGAAATGACATGATAGACATTTTGTCGCTTTGGTCCAGACTGAAGTATCTCACCAGCTATTGGATGGATCATCATGAAATTTGGCTCAGACATGAATGATCTGCTCAGGATGGCATGAAATGACTTTGGTCATCACTTACTTTAACTTTTTATCAACTATCATCAGCGGGTCAAAAGTTTAATACTTTGATTCATAGTGCTAATTAGCAGATCAAGTAAACATTATACCTGCTAAACAACAGCATGTTGGCATCGTCATTGTAAGCATGCTAACACGCTGATGTTAGCATTTGTCTTACAGCCTCACAGAGTCGCTACCGTACTGTGATATGTAAGTGTATGAATATGATTTTAGGTGGGTAATAATCACAGTAAACTGGGTGAGGATGGGTTTAGCCTCTGCTATGTCTCTGCTAGCTTTGTTCAGCATCACATGTAAAAGAGTCAAACATCAAAACGTGCTTTAGTCTTTGTTCCTGTGGTCCTGAGTGGGGACAACAATGGCACTGGCACTGTTAGGTCTAGTGGTTTAGTCTCCACCAGGACCTCATGTGGTGCCTTGGATGATGTTACCCCACAAAAAAGCATAACTTTAAAAGATGATGCAGATGTTTTTCCACAGTTAAAACAAGCCTTATTCTATTCCAAGCATAAAATGGCACAAATGCTGAAAAAGAGCTGAAGGACAACAATCGGATTCCATCAGGGTGTATTTGGGGACGCGTGAGGCTGCTCTTGTTACTCTTGGACCTGCTGTATAAGGACGTCTGTCAGTTGTTGTCTCTTTTCATTGTTTTCACTGTCTCTGAGCCAAAGAGCGTAGTAACAACATTCACCACTGGCTGCTGTGGTCACAGTAATCCACCACAACTCCAACCAAAATAAATGGTTTCCCAGACACGGAACCCGTCTCATTAGGGCTTTTGGGAAGAGAGGCACAGATTAAGATGACTTTTTGGTCCACAAGATATCTTTATTTTCCTGTTTTACTTGTAAATTACTGTCTTCAAGGTATGCTTTTTAACTTTTTTCCAACTTTTTTTTACTGAAGTCTTACTATGGTGCAGCCGTGGTGTTTTCAAGCTGTGCCTCATTGTTCCTTTTTTCTTTAGATTTCATGTGTTTTTCTCTAGTTTGTGTATTCCACCAAGTCTTGGCTCACGCTAACATCTTCTATTTATTCCAAACAAATAAGCATTGTTACTGCTGGAGTGAAATGCATCACTTCCTGTTTGGCAGAAGATATTTCTTTCAGGAAGGAGCTACAAGACACAGATTATCCAACAAATGTTACATGTTGATGCAGAAATATGCATACGTTTATTTGAAAAGTGCCAGTTTAGTGACTTCTATATGACTTGATGTATTGAGATACAGTACATGGAACAAATTCCCTTTAAATCTTATTTGTGTGCACTCACCTGTTGTCTGGTGGCAGATAATGAGAGCATGGACTGTGTCAGACAGTAGAAAAAGTAGAACAAAGGAAGCTAAATTTTGTCATTCTCCCATAAAATTTGTTGTGTCTGGTACTTTTTAACTAAACATGAGTCCTTTTACAAGGAGATCAATTCTAAATATGCATCAATGTTCATACCGATTTTCCTTAAAATCTATTTAAACATAAATGGGTACCCCAATGATTTAGCATCACAGTTTTTTTTTAAAAAGCAATCCAGCAGACCCAGAAGTAATGCACTCTTCTTCAGTGTCAAAACTTGTGCAGCTATGTTACCCACAGTGCAGCCTGACCACCAGCACAAGGGTTGGAGATTTGGGTGTGTTATGTTAGCAGTGGCTAACTTAGCCTCAAGCCTCTCGCCTCCAGCAGCGGCGAGGAGCAGGCTGTGGAGGTGTGTTAAGATCATTTCTTTCTACCTCCACACTCCCCAAATTTGATGCTGACTCAAAAAAAAAATGGTTGAAACTTCATTCACTGTTTAAACAGGTTTAACCCCTTTTGTTCTTTGTTACACCAATAACCTAGAAGCTCTATTGTTGGCTCCCATTTCCAAAACCGACATCTAAAGTTGCTACAGTTGGTTGTTTTTCAGGTTTTTTTTTTTTCCACGCTGAAGCAGTCAACAACTCCTACACATTGGGCTTTCCCACAGCTCTTTGCCAGCACAAAGTGAAAATCATCCAGTAATATCCAAACTCTAATCAGTTGATGAAGGGCTGTCCCAGCACCATATCGCAATCAGATCTGTCACCCAGTTAATAAACACTCAAACAGTGAAAACATGCCCAACATCCAGCCTCAGTGGCTGAGGTTATAATGAAATGTGTCTGGATGAGATTCCAGCTCCAGTGTTGAGGCTCTGAAACAAGCCAGAACACATCAAACGGTCGCTCCAGACAGTTTCAACAACACCCTGCAGACGGCCTGCCAGACAAACAGCTGACACCAAACTGTAAAGTCTGCAATGCAGAAAAAAATACATCGTACTAACTAACATGTAGACATTTAGACTGTTAAGTAAAGTCTTATGTCCCATAAAATACAGTACTGTCTTTACTTTAAAGGCCCTGAAACGATATTTAATCAGCTTCTTACTATAAGTGGTGGCTATTTTCTGTTTCTCAGTAGGACAAAGTGATGTCACTCATGTCCACCTGTCAGAATTTAGCAACATTTGAATCAAGTCTGATGTGTCAATGGTCGAGTTTGTTTATGTTGCTACTAAATTAGACCTTATCAAACCACACCCACACAGTTCGGATTAAGCAGATTAGCTGAGTTTCTGAGTGTATAACCCTTAATAGATACATTTTAAAGTGTCAGTCTGAAATTCAGTACTGGTTGATTTGGTAATATGTGTAACAGCGCTAATTATAGCAAAAAAGAATTTTTTATGTTTCTCACTGATTGCATAAACAAAACTAGAGTTGTCAAATTTCCTTAGAAAAAAACCCACATGTGTTTGAACCATTCAAATGTTTGTTTTTCCTCTTTTGTCCAAAAGAGAGAAAACCAATACAACTAGAGACCGACTGCCTCCACATTATTTCAGTATAAAGGTCTTTTCAAAGACCTGCAAACCTACACTTTTCAAAATAAGAGTAGGATCATTTCCTCTGCCTTGTTGAATTATTTGCTCGTTTCAGCTTGACACCATGTGCACAATTTCCAGTTGGTGCAGGTGTCCGCGTGTCCTGGAAGATTTCAATGTTCTGGACAGACATCTGTCCATGGATCCTATTTTCCCATGTTTTTGTGTCCAAGTGACTATTGGAGACAACAGTTTTTGAAGTTTTTTCGGTATTGAATGAGCGCGCTGCAGCCGGCAGCGACAGAACACGCTGCAGTGTAATCTCCCCGCGCGTTTGCATGCCGTCGACGTACATCCACTAAAAGTGTTTGTTTTTGCTGCTAACAGGCTCAGATTGTTACAGTTTCTGTCTGGCAAGATTATGGAAAGGGTCCCTTCAGCGACACCTTCTTGTTCAAGAGTAAGATCCGTTTTGTTTAACCAGAAACAGCTGTTCTATCGCTCTGGCCAAAGCCACCAGACTCTATTCACAGAAACGTTCATTCATCATTGTAAAACACACTTCATTCAAACACAACTAAAACAAAATAAAACTCACCGAACCTTCCTCGTCTTTTCACTGTTCCCACAAACATCACTAACTCTGGTTTGGTTGAATTAAGTAAACTCTTCAGGAGAGGTGACTATATTCACATCTAAATCAGGATTTTTTTTCAGCTGGCATTATGACGAGAGCGAGTTAAATACGTCCGACTTCATCAGATTTTCCACGAGCTTTTTATTCCACAATTGAATGCATTGATTTCTTTTTTACAATTTGAATACAAATTCAAATTTAACTTATTCATTGACACCCTAACATACGTACACATATACATACACAGATGCACACGACACCCACGTCCAGTTGAGCAGTCTTTGCTTGTCTCCACTATTTTCTTTGTGTAGGCTTTGTTCATTGTGGCAGCCAGCTGCTGCTCCCCACTGGCACCACAAGATATTGAAGCTGCTCTTGTGGTTTAGCTCAATCACAGTGTATATGTGTGTGTGTTCATGTGCATGTAGCTATCACAAGGAATCCAGCACCCAGGGCCATGCTTTGATTGAATAAACAGGATACAGCATTTTTGACACGCAGAGGCCCATGTTCTGCACACACACATGGATGGAGCGTGATAAGCATCAGCGGAAGTAGACAGAAAGGGAGAGGCGGTGAGGAGAGGGCACGACAAGAGAGAGAGAGCACCGAGGGCGGAGAGAAAGGGAAGAGAGGGCACGAGAGGGACAAGATGAGAGACAGTGACAGACAGATGGAAAGATAAGAAATGACAGGATGTGCTGTGGAAATATTGTTTTCTGTCCTGCAAGGCCCACACACAAAGTGAACATGCAGGACATTCACACTACAGATCCTGCAGGATGGAGTGTGATCTGACTCTCCTGGCAACATTTTCTGCCTCTGCAAAGCTCACGTGAAACGAGATTCTGAACTCAGCAAAAAGCAAAGTTCTCTGATTTCAGGCTCTTTTGGTCGGAAGGCCACATTTAGAAATAGACTTGCACTGAGTAATGTATTGACCTCAGTGTCCTCAAACAATGCCCAAGTTTTAATAAACTCCAATTCTCCTTTAAGAAGACGTCTACAGTCATGCTAGCGCCTTTGTGAGACTCTTGCTGGTGCTTTAACCGAAATGCTAATGTCAGCATGCTAACATTCTTACAATGGCAATGCTAACATGCCGATGCTAAGTATCTGTGATGTTTACCATTTTTACCATCTTAATTTGGTGTGTTGGCATGCTAATACTTGCTAATTAGCACTAGACACAAAGAAAAAGTTATGAAATTTGCAGGTGTTTCATTAAAAAAACGTATTTGGCTGATTTTGACGTAATGATGGCACAATTCACACAAACCACAGATGTCAACTTCATGATGCTGCCAGATGAGAGTTCAGGAGATAACTGACGTCAGTAGGCTTCGTTCTACATATGTCTGCACACTGTCTCATGGTAATACATCCAGTATCTGTTGAGACATTTCGGCCTGGACCATAGCGGTGGACTGACCAACCCCTGTCTTTCATGGTTGTCTGTTGTGAGAGTATTCCCTCTGTCAGGTCAGAGAGAAGTGTTGTCCATGAACACTTCTTTCATGGTCAGACTGCGACAGGCATTAAATAATCACGTGCCACGCTGAAGGGCACTTCAACAGAGGTTTGCTGAGGAAAGAAAGAGCAGCACTCGTGCATTTCCTTCAGTGTGATCCTCCAGCTGGTTCAGGATCACACGGCTGCTCCTCTGAGCTTCAGGCTGCACCACCTAAATCCTGACACCAGTCCTGCCTCTGTGGTGTCTAACTGAGCTGTTTTAACTTTGACAAGTTAATGCTGAGTTGGTGTAGTAATGAGATACTGTCTCTGATCTGATACAGCACAAATGGACACACATCCAGATCCAACGCATCCGATGTGCAGCGGCGGTGTTTTGCTTTAGTAACGTTACAGTTGCAACTGACACCGGCTTAAATTTTTGTCAGCAAAGTGTGTGCGTGTGTGTGCGGTTAGAAACAGCTGCGAGGCTCCGGTCGGCTGGCGGGAGGAATGGCAGGCATCCATTCTGAGCATTCCTGAGGGCCAAACACTTTCACCTCAGGAAACCACCCCAGCACAAACTCACTGCTGTCTGATGAGCACTTTGGATCGCAGCAGCTTTTCAGGAACAGGGTTTTGAAATTGATCATCTGGACTTTTTGTGTTTGTTTGTTTGTTTGTTTGTTTGTTTGTTTGTTGTATCGGGCTGTGGTCAGACCTCACGGACATTCTCTGACCATAGATGTGGTAGAGCCCTCCATTTATATAACAGCAATGGAAAAGCTGTTCTTCAGTCTACCCAAACGTCTGATGCTGTTCCTCTCTGTCTGCAGTTCCTCGGTCTTCTCTTCCTGTCTTGCTCTGCTGGTCTAGATTCTGAGTCACGGTCCTGTTTCAGGGTGGGGCCGTTAGTGGAGTGTTAAGAGCCCGTAATTGTCCACTGAAAGACAGATCCCGTCAGTGAGTGTATTTGAGGATATACATTTTCTGGACCATATAACAAAGTGAAATGTATTGATTGAAACAACACAGCAGGAGGAGTATGCTGCTGCCTGGTAGCTTTTTTCCCTGTGAGAAATGTTGTGATACACAGTAAGAGCTGTTCGATGTGAGTGGGGTGATAAAACAACGAGCACATGATGTGCAGTTAAAACGACCCAGACCCTGACCTGTGTTCCATGGGAGCACTGGTTGTGCACATGATATGAATGCAATGCATCTGCAAGCCCCAGCGTAGCCTGTGGATGGTACATCCATACTGGATATACATTTTGTGCTGTTGACTGTATGCTGCATGCCGAGCTTAAAATTCAAAATAAACCTTATTTCAGAGACAAGTTATCTCTTGAAAACACGGTGTAGAAACTACAGCCTGACTAATGTTGGATTTTTGAGGCTGATGCTGATAATGACATTTTGACCTGTGCACTTTTTGTCTATTACATAAACACAAAACGTAAACAAAAACATACATAATACATAACATGAGCTGATACAGATCTGTGATGAGAAACGGTTGGTTTTTTGCTCCATAAATAAAAACGGACTTGATGGGACACAACGATCCATCCTCTCCTCAAGTGCGCAGTTATTCCAAAGAACGTGATCCGGCCCCGAACCACAGCCCCCTTTTCAGATGACAGAAGGCGTCTGCTGTCCAAACTCCACTGGGCTGTCCACTTTGTGCAGTGACCCCAGAATAACCTGAAACTAAACACATTGCTCTGGTCCCATCAGTCCTCACATGGCACCAAAAGAGAAGTGGGGCAGAAACACTTGTCCTGTGTGTGTGTGTGTGTGTGTGTGTGTGTGTGTGCGTGTGCGTGTGCGTGTGCGTGCGTGCGTGCGTGTGCGTGCGTGCGTGTGTGTGACTTCAGTTGTATGATTGAACGTGTATCTGTTGCTCTCACCATTCCACCAATGAGACGGTGAGACTCAACACCTCACCTGCATCTGTCTCACACGCTCTCGTGGCCCAAACACTGACTCATTTCGTACAAGGAGGATAAAATGTTCAGATGTCTTGTGGGTTTTTCAGTTTTTTCTTCCTCAATATGGAAACAGATATGGAAACATGGCATTCCCAAATACTGACTAGATGAACAGATCGTGTAAGTTCATGTGTGATTCTCCTCTCCTCACCACTCATTTTCATTCCTCCCTCTTTTTCTTCTCTTCATCACACCAATTTATCCCTTCCGCTGCCCTTCATTTGTCCTCCATTGCTCCTGCCCTCCCAGTGTGTGGTAAATTTCATCAGTGAGCTCCAGGAGCAGATGTGCAAGTTTCAGGAGGAGATCAGCACTCGTATCCAGGAGAAACGGGCCCTGGAGGAGAGGGAGGCCCAGCAGGGGGAGCCCAGAGGCGGCCAAGCCGAGGGCCACGACCCTCGGGTCGTGTCAGCCGGCTCAGACCTGAGCCCGTCTGGCTCTGACGCCTGGATGCGCAGTGGAGGACAGACTGTACACGTAGGGAGACTTGATGGATGAACTCATCTTCCCCTCCTCCCCCATCATTTCTTCTCTTCCTCTCCTCCCCCTTTTTAACCAGTCCACACACCACCCGGTATATGGAAATTTTCCACAGAATCAAACTAACAGTCTCTCTTGTAGTGTGTCTGTGTGTGTACTGCAGGATGCTGGGGGTCACGCTCTGCCCTGGTTCTTACAGATCACTCTCCAGATTTAGAGCCTTTTGATTGGATTTCCAAATACTTCCATACATTTGAGGGGTCATTAAGGTCGGTAACATGGTAAAATAAGAAACCCGACAATAGCTACACGTAATATGTGCCACTGTAATTGTTTGCCGGTACACGCTAACTCCTCAAGGATTTGAAGAATTTGGAAAAACATATCACAGCCCCATCTAGAGTTTGCCTTTAGAAGTTCTTTCCAATCGGGTTTTGGACCAGGCGTTGTGTCTTTATTTGATTTGTTGTGGTTTGCTTGCATGACACTGGTTCCTCCCTCTACTAACAAAGTTTACATCTGTCTGTTTCCTCCTGCACTGACCAGGTGGATGGGTCATGTAACTGTTCCTGTAATAATATGAAATGCTATACAAGGTTTCCCTCGCACAGTGGCGCTGTGCGGCTGGCAGACGTGCAGCCTGGACAGCTTTCAGTCTTGTTCTGGGTCCTCTGGTTCATCCTTTTCCTGGTTGTCGATAACTGCACGCTGTGGTATCTGTTTCAGGAGGATCGTGTTTCCTATATTAACCACTGTGCTGTCCAGCCCTGGAGACCTTTATAACTGCACTGAATGTCAAACCTGATGTTTGAACACCCTCCCATTTAAATGTTGGCATGTGGACAGTTCAGTAATGTTGTTGATTCTGACTGTTTAGGTCATTTTTCAGAATTTGAGATAAATTCTGCGCAAGTAGGTGAACTCGCCTGCATGACTGTTTGCTCTGCTGCATGTGGCTTCGAAAAAGACATATGAAGTAAAAGATGCTGTGTTTTGTTTTCTTCTGCAGGATTTGCTGCTAGAAGTGAAGCAGCTGAAGAGCAGGGTGGAGGAGCTGGAGGGAGAGAAGGGCCAATATGAGAGGAAGCTAAGAGGCACCAAGGTACTTGTTAAGATAAGATTGTGAAAGCAACATGTAGCACACAAACCTGATGTACAGACTTGAGAGCAGTATCAGTTGTCTCATCAAACTCTCCGCAGAACGGTGGAAAAGTCTATTTCCCAAAATGTGGTTCCTGCTTTCTGCTGTAACCAGGATTGTGAAACATCATGTATCACACAAACCTGGTTTCTGTATTCGGGATAGGGGATTAGAGGAACCCTTCCAAGCTAGATTCCTCCTGGAAAAAGACAGTCTTGTTGACTATATGTACGTGTAAGTGGATTTCTAATCTGCTGTTTCCAAATGTGAATATGATGTTGTGAGCTGTAAAAAGAAAAAAAAAAGAAAAAAAAGGAGAAATCATTACTACAACCTCATATTGAGAATAATTCCAGGAAAGCAGGATTGGAAGATTAAAGTGGCATTAAGTCATTTATGGCTAACAACCCGCTCGACTCACCTATTGATTTAACCTCTTAAACTTCTGATTAACTTTTAAGTTCCTTTAAAGGTCAAAACAAACGCCTTTCCAGCTGTATGTATTTATCCTTTATCGACGTCACGTTTTTATTGTGCGCACAGTGAACCAAGTGTTCCCCATGAGTCAGCCTCATGCAGGAAATTAGAATGAATCAATGTGAAATTAAAATGAGGCTTTATGAGTTGGAGCATGTTGGTGTGGGTGTACACCATGACGGAGTTTAAGAGGTTAACATCTTTTGATTAAAAAAAGCATCTCCCTCCTAACATTGTTTGTTATTGGTTGATTTGAAGGTGGTCAAACTGCCGTTGCTTTCTCTGTGCTCACAGTGCTTCCTTCCTCCTCTCCCTCCTTCACTCTGTATCTGTATCCTCTCTTCTTCTTCTCTATTAACCCCTCTCTGCGACTTGCCCTCTTCTCCTTTTTCCCGCTCTTCTTTTCTTTCTCCTCTTCTCTCCTCATCTCTAAATCGCCCCCCATCATTACCCTCTTCCTGTGTCTCTGCTCTCTCTAGCTCTCCATCTCTTACTCTCTCCATGTGTGTTACCAGTCGCTCATGACCCAGCTGTCCAGCCTCAAGCTGACTGTGGAGCACACACAGCTGGAGAAGCAGCACTGGGAGGAGCGCTGGCGCAGCGCACAGGTGCCTCCTCTTCCTCCTTCTCTGCCTCCTCTTTTGCCTCTTGCTCTTGTTGCCCGTCGACTCACTGCTCCGTGTTTGTTCCTTTCCTCTGATTAGTCCTTTTGCTAATACTTGGCCTCCCTCTGTCCTCCTCCTTTTCTACCACCTCCCCACCTGTCGTCTCCTTTTGCACTTATGCTCCTCCACCTCCCCCTCTTCTTCCTAATTGACTTGTTTTCTGCTTGCAGCTCTTCTTTTCTTCCTCCTCCTGATCCTCCATGTTTTTCTCTTGTTCGTTTCAAATACTCAAGTGGGAAGAAATGGGAGAAAAAAATTAGATAGTAAGAAATTCAGATTTTGACACAAACAAGGCGTCTGTGCTCATGTGTCTGAGCAGAGGCAGCAAAAAGGAAACTCCATCCTCTGCTTCTGACTGTCTTCCCCGTCTTTGTCTTTTCGCTTTGCATGGATACGTAAAACGATATGTTTGTGTCGTGTGTAGGCTTTGTCGTGTTTGTAGTGTTGTTCAGAGTCACCACCTGAAGCTGCGCAGCCGGCAGTGACGTGTGGCCACTGATAGGTCAAGGAGTAGCAGACCTAACCATCAGATTTGCAGCTACTTAGCAAACCGATGGAAAAACAGCATTAAATGGGAACGTGCGGGAAACATTTCAAATTAATGGCCACATCATAGCTCTTCCTCCTTTGAGTTATTTTGTGCCTCAGCCCAGTTCACTTCTCTATTGTGCTTCTATTGTTGGCCTTGAGGCTTCCTTGGCTAATAGGCTTTTATTGTGAGGCAGCTGCAGGAGGTGTTAAGTTTTCATTTATAGCGTGCCAGCATTGTAAACAAGTCTGTGCAGGCACCTGTTTTATGACACCTGTTGCCTGCAACTGCCAGTCTTCAGCAGCTTTGTCCCTATTATGTGTTCTTCTTTTTTCTTCAGCTCAGATGAGGTTGTCAAAAAGCACACTAAGCCTCACGTTTACCTTAAAGTAAAATCTCAAAGAGAGCACATGTGCGGCCGGAATCGAACTACGGACATCGTGGCACCAAAACCATAAACACATTCTTTAAGTCCTCTGTCATGTGGGCTTCAGTGTAAGTGATGAGAAAGGGAATAAAATGTTCTCAGACACTGGTGCAAGTGTGATCAAGCCGTTAGCTGTTAGTCAGGAGGCAGTCAGGTTGGTCATGTGAAGACTCATCAATGGCGCATTAATAGAGATGTGAGCTGATGTTGGACAACATGGAGCCCTTCAGGGATGGTGGGTCCAGTGACACACAGTTGGACTCTCAATAAGCTGTTGTTTTTGATTAAAATACTGTAAGTCGCTCTTTTCAGAGGAGTGTCTTCCTCTCAGTCGCTCCCTCAGGGCTGCCATGAGACTTGGACGTGTAAACGACGTACAGCAGACCTGAGAAAATACTCTCGTTACTAAGAGGATGCTGCAAGTCCAGTTGCCTTAAACTCCTTCCAACAGCTAGATGTGTGGTGACCCGGAAGACTGACACGATTCACAGACACGTACTCTGCCTTCCTCCACAGGCAGAAATCTCAGAGCTACAGCAGCTCCTGGCCTCCAAAGACGCTGAGATCGAGTGCCTGCAGACCCAGCTGCTGGCCAGAGGCAGCACGGCCAACGACAACGCAGAGAGAGGTACACTCAACCGACAGTCTGACCAATCACTTTAGATCCACATCTGTCAGCGTGGATGTGTGCGTGAGAGCCAGTGATATGCATGTGTGTCAACACCGATTACTGTAACATCTAATCAACATGTCCTTCTCTCCTCTGCTGGATACTTGACTTGTTTCTGACTCTCTGCTGCCCTCTGCTGTAGAGGAGGTGTATGTCAAGCAGCTGATTAACAAATGTAAGGCATGATGTGCTTTTGCTGTGCGTCTAATTTTCAAACACACTCTGCCTGGACAGCCACTTGACAACAACTTGATTCCTCTGTTTTTGTTATGATGTTTAACTCAGTATATCTCAACAAATCTCAAGCAGCAAGCGGCCACTTTAAGTGACGTTTAACTTTAGTAGTCTCAGTCTGAATCAGGCGTCTGGCAGCGTGGCGTTTGAGATTTGGACCACGGCCGAGCTTCAGTTTGTGTTGGTTGTAGTAAATGTTCCAGCTTCATTAAACCAAAGCACAGTTTGGCTCTATATCCTTTCAAACCTTCTAATGTCTAATGTGTCAGATTTTAGCTCGAGTCTCTTTGGGTTTGCCTGCAATAAGCCACATAATTTAAAGAGTTAATCCAGCAATTTATTACTGCACTTCCATTAGAAGTTGAGCTACACACCAGATACGGCAAGAAAGAATATTCAAAATGGATGCAGCAGAAGCCAAGACGTCCTGAAACACTGGTTCCTACATTTCCCAATGCAACAAACAGCATCTTTTTTTGTAGACCCTTCCTGCCTGATAAAAAGCAATGGTATCTTTTCTAAACTGTAGTCTCCAGCCCCAGCTGAGGTAACCCTGATGACATCACTGTGACATAATCCGGGTTATTCTTGAAGGCAAAGCCACAGAGGACATTATGCAGCTGGAATCACAGGCTGTGTAGTATTAGTAAATTGGTGGAGTTCTCCTTTAAGACTCATGTGTTTGAAAGGCTGTGGAACAACATCAGTGTGTGTTTGTACTGTGTTGCTTGTGTGTCTTTAAAAAAGTCATTTTGGGAGTCCAGTTGATAGCTCTCGTTTGTTGTTGGTACTGTTGTTGGCTGCAGTGTTTGTCCCAGGTGATGGTATATGGTGACACTGTTGCTGTCAGTGGCTATTTGTTTTGCTTGTTTATTCATATTAGCATGGCTGTCCTGTCTGTCGCCAGCATCGCATCAGACACCCGCTATGTCCTGAATTCACAAGACACGAGGTGACTGTGAGTCCAAAATAACATTTAAACGCCTTGTTTTTCTTCGTTAGACCAGGAATACCAGAGGTTGAAGGTGGGGATGGAGTCTTTGTTAGCTTCAAATGATGAGAAGGTAAATGAAAGCTGCTTTTTACACACACCCAGTTTGTTCTAATGAAAAACAAAGTGCCTCCTGGTTTAACTTGATTCACAAAATATTCGTGTCCTGCCGATAACAGGATCGACGTATAGAGGAGCTGACCGTCCTGCTGGGCCAGTACAGAAAGATGAGGGAAGTCATGGCGCTCACACAGGGTAACAATTATATCCTTTTCTTTCCTGTAATATGAGTTTTCTGCAACGTCAGCAACACTGCACAAGGTACCTTCTCCTCTGGCCTTCCTATTTTTTTGTAATGGTGCTGTGCTGTGTGATGTTTGTGTTTGTACCATCCAGGCAGTAGTGAAGAGGAGCTGAGTGGCAGTTTAAGACTCAGAGCCATCACACACAAAGCGCACTCTGACCTCCTCAGGTCAGAGGTAAGATGATCCAATATATAACCGTCTAACAATGCAATTTTGTAATGCATGCGTTATCTCACAGTATTCATCCCCTGAAAAATAATTGGCCCAAAAATGCACTCTGATGTATACAAAACGGAAAAACCCAAATAATGTTTTTTGTGTGCATAGATGTCATCAAGAGGGTCTTCTCCACTTATGTTATCCTCCTCCCCTTATCAGAGAGAACTGGACTCTAGGTATGAACTCTCAAAATACACACACACACACACACACACACACACACACACACACACACACTTTCCTATTAATCTTATCTCTTGTGTGACGTTGGTTGTAGCATCCAGAACTCTATGGACACATCGCTGGTGTCCACTGCAGACACAAGCTTCTTCAATGGATCGTGGTAAGTAGAAGCTCTCAGAGCGTTATGCATTGTCCAAAAATTCAATGTTGCCTTCGCTCACCTCAAAGTGGTGTAGGCAGTCATCATAGTCATGATATGATTTCTGTTTTTTTTCCAGGCATCAGCGCAGGTTGCTGTCCAGCAGTCTTGAAGAGCTGCAGAGTGGCTCCTTACAAAAGGTTCATCAGTGCATGTCAAATTATTATTATGTCAATTATTGGAAATACACAGCAAGGTCCCTGGTGCCTCATACAGCCAATGAAATTCCAGAAACCGGGATATGCCGCTTCAGTGGGTAACCTTAAAGCCACAACAAGGACACACATGCAAATATATATGACACAGGGCTTGAAATGATAAGTATAAATATAGATATTCATAACTAAATATAATAAATAGCCTTTCTTTGCAGAGCGCCTAGACATACCTTTGGAAAGACATATGTAAAATGTTCATTTTCTGTGGCATTGTCATCAATTTTTACTGAACTTGGGCTACAGTAAGGCTCCATGCTGCCGTCCCATTGTGTTTTCCAGCTAATGAGGCCCAGTTAGAGTCACCTGCAGGCACCTGTTTGAAAAAAAAAAAAAAAATTCAGGCCTTCAGTGTGTTCAGACGTCTATTACTCAATGCCAGTAGCAGTGGCAAAGTGATCCTGACTTTTGGGGAAGAAAAACCTCAGAAAAGACAGCACCACCATACATGAACTCCACCTGGTTCAGAACCAGCTTTCACCAACCACACCTGCTGCTGCACCTGACCAGGCTGCACACTAACTTTGTTCTCTCTAAACAAACACTGCTGCTCTTTTAATCTGACTGTGTGATTGCTAACCTGCTAACTCTGGGTTTCTGTGTACATGTGTGTACGTGTGTGTGTTCTTTCCTCTCTCCTGTGTTTCTGTTGGCTACAGGCTGTAGAGATCCAGCCAGTTGAAACTGAATCAGACGTAGGGGCGGAGGTACTGATCTGCTGCATGACTTCACTCAACCTAACCTTCACCTAACCCCCAGAAACACACAAACACACGCTTTACATCGCTGTTCATGATATAGCAGGGATAGGGCCCACATGATTTGTGGATGCTGACCACACAGGCTGCTTGCCTTTTTTTGTTTTATTCATCCATTATATGGATGCATTTTTGGCTCTCAGCCTGACATTGTGTAGGCTCTAAAATTTGTACTTATGTCAAGTTGTGTGTAGTTTTCACTTACTATGCAAATTATGCATTGGATTTGCAAGAAAGAAGTGTGTGCTACAGAGCCTAAAGCTGCAGTCCGTTGCAAGTCAGAAGTCAACAGCTCTGAGTTTGTATTCCCAACTCCCAATCTAAAGACGTCCCAGCTCATCTGCTCAGGAAAACATGGACGCCTGCAGCACGCTGAACTTCACAAGCATATTAGCACACTTTAAATGAGACAAGAGGATTATTATTTTTATTATTATTATTATTATATTAAAGCATTCTTACCTCTGCTGAATCATCGAGGTTCTTCCAGATATACAGTACGTAACCTTTGTGAATTCTCTGCTGTTCAACTTTTTCATATAATCCCATTCAAAAACTGAGCTTAAGTAAATGATGCTATGTCTCAGAACCTGTTGTGAGCCTTGTGTTGCACAGCACAGACAGTGATGTAATGCTCCACGTACCCTTTGACCTCATGTTCCCAGTGTGACAAGCAAAGTTCACAGCTGAGTTTTCCTCCTGAGTCAAAGAAAACAATGTCTCCTATGTGATCACAGCCTTACAATCAAACACATATCATTGCTCCACACAGGCAAACACATATCCACACAGTGTTCATACACACACACACACACACACACACACACACACACACAAAGGGCCAAGACCCACCTGAAGTGGCTGTCAGTAGTGCTCGGCATCATGGCTGCCTCCCAGCTGTTTCTCTCTGCTGGCCTTTCTCCTCTTATTCCCTCAGAACCCCGGTGACTTTGATGCCTGGTCAGATGCTGGCATCATCAGACATTCACCCTCCAAAAGACACTCTGTTATGCAACAGAGCAAAGAGGCAAAATCAAACCATGACTCCGCTGTTCACTTATGAAAGATATTTACTCCAGGTTATCAGTCAAGAACATGTTTGAATTCAAAGCAGGAATGAATGAAAGATGATACGTTGATCTCACATTACGTTCATTCATTTGGTTCTAGTCCAGACTAAATGTGGAACGCATGGTTTCCTTTTCTATATTCCACAGAATCCTCCTCTGGAGCTGAGCAAGTACCAGACTCTGCCGGGAAAACGCAGCAAAAAGAGCGAACTGACTGCCGAGCTGAACGGTAACAGAGAGGGAGACGGAGAGTATTTATCTCCTGTCCAGCTCTCTGCTGTCCACAGCCATGACCAGGACTACAGTCTCAGTGAGTGTCTACATCACTAACCAACAGGAGATGCATAAAGTCTGTCCTCCGTCTTCTGCAGCCGCTTGTCACACAAAGATCACTTTCAGTGTTTTCTGCCTTTAAAAGGAAAAATGCTTTAATGAAACATGTTGACAGTGAAGTCTGTAGATTATCCAGAGTATGTGGGAAACTGGGCCTCATGCAAGTTCTGACAAAATTGTAGTTAAGTGGCAGATATTTAGGAAAGATTGTCGCATTGAGCAATTTTCCTGAATGTAGTACTTTCTCTTAGTACTATAATTTAGTATTTAGTAAATGTCATTTGCAGTATCAGTAGACAGTCACATGAGAGGTCAGTGTGGGGCAGCTCGTGGCAGTTTTTCACGTGCTGCTGTGCTGAACTCTTCCTCAGACGTGTGTGTGATGTGGCGTTTGCATCAAACAAAAACACAGAATGGACACAATTGACTCAGTCTGCAAGAATATGAGTAACATTGGACATAAAATGAGGACACCACACAGATACATCAGCACCATCTCACCTGCACGCAGGCCGGCTGCACCTCCTGCTTTGGCAGCGTGTGGGACAGCTCAGGAGGAGGTGAAGACACGTCCCTGAACTGCTCGAGCTAGACGAGCCGCCCCGACGAGCACGAGCGTGGTTTCTGTGCAGACTCCAGGGTTTTAATCTCAGATCAAAGAAATTTGTCTGAGACAGGCGAATTGTGGCAGGAGTCTTGGAATCTGCTCTCGTCCTCCGTCTGACAGCTGCCTCGAGCTCGTTATGCAGGTCACCTACTGAGGGCTATATTCTCTCCTCTGATATCTCCTCGACTGTCACGTCCACTGCACCGCCTCTCGTATTAGCCATGGACAGCTTTGTTTAAGCAAGCCAATTTCTGACAGCCCTGATGACACCTTGTCGCTCGCTTATTAATATTTTATGGCTGTTCTGGGTCTTTATACGAACGCTAACGCCGCTGGATGTGCTCAGTTTTCGTCTGATGATTTCTGACAGCAGGACTTGCAGCTCTGCGGTATGAAATTCTTTTACTCTCGGGTAACCCCGAGGTCGAGCCTCTGCTCACCGAGCTCCGCGTCTCTGGAATAATCTGCACATTCAGGAGGCGAGCTCTGTTGATTCTTTCAAATCTGGGCTGAAAACACACCTGTTTTCTGTTCACTGTGATCCCTCCTGACTGACAAGTGGGCTAGCTACTCCAACCCAGTTACAGTTATAGAGCATGAGCAGATTAGCATTATTACCTTGTGTGTTCTTCCCATTTAATATCTTGTGTTCTCTTTTCTGCTGAGTGTACAGCGACTCTCTGGGTGATGTGCACTTTAGATCGACTGAAGTTTTCATAAATGGAATTTGCTCACAGTTGGAGCAGAACAGACAACCTTGTACTGTTGATTATGCTAACGATCACACCTCCTCATGTATAGCTGGTGTTCATCAAATTGAAGTGAGAGTTTGGTGCATCTGACTTGAAACACTGTTACGAGCAAACCTCACAGAAAACACTCAGAGAGATTCAGGATGGGGACTCGGAAACGTTCTTGCACGAGGCCCATTGTTTCTGAAGAGAGACGCTGCTGTTGCTGCTCTAATCACCACAAATGGACTTAACTCACCTCAGTTGTAGTTATCTGCGTTACTAAATACCACAGGGCTTAAATGGGAAAATATGTCCTTGAACAACTCGAACTAACTTTGCTCCAACTGCTTCCCTCTCTGTGCCCTTTCTCCCTCTCTCCGCCTCCTGTCTGCTTTGCTGTCGGATTGCTCTTTTCTCTGTTTGTGCTCTGGCTGCAGTTCGCTGCAGGAGCGCCAGTGCTCCGGCTCTAGGTACTGTATGCTCACACAATATTCAAATGTCAGCACTGGAAATACACCGGAGAATTGAGTCAGCTCGCTAGTGTTGCTGCTCCGAATCTGGAGTCATGCAAACAAGTCTTCTGACAAACAAAATTCAGTTATCTCACGAACAAAACAAGATTGTCCCTGTCACAGCCAAACCTCAGAGGTGAGCCGAGTCAGGGTGAGTAACACCGAGGATCAAGCTGCTCTAAAGCCGGGATTATTAGGACTCCCTCGACTCGGAGAGCTGTCGAAGATAATGCCCGGCTCTCTCGCATCAGCATTAACTGAAACACACACACACACACACACACACACAGGCGCACTTCAAGCTAATAGGCATATAAGCACACAGCCAGCCATGTATCATCCTACACAGAGCCAGAGCTTAAAGCAGGAGGGTAATCAGAGGGCTGTGAGAGGGCGAGGAGCGCCAGCTTAAAGATGTTTGCAGTTCAACTAGCTTAGACATCCAAAGTAAACAAAGAAGGATGCAGCCTGACATGTCCTCCTTTCCTCACCCGGCTCACTCTCACCGACAGAGCAAGGTGTGCTCAAAGGAAACAGGTGAAGCATAAGAGAGAAGTGATTAGCTTCCCCATCAAACACACATGTGATCGGGCTTGTTTTAGCTCCACTTCAGTTAAACTCCTCAGAGTAGGTGTTCTCTTTTCAGCCTCTTGGCAGGGTTTTTGAGAGGATGTGTCAGGTTAAGAATCGAGACAGGAAATGGGTGTGCAGCGACCTCATTCCAGTTAAGGTCATCCTGCCAGGTGACCTCTCATATATGGGTTCTAAACTGTTGGCCACCCCCACTCAGCATCTGTGCAAACAAATACAATTTTCATGTAAACAAGGAAATGACTCTCTGGCCCAGTTAGGCGCCCGCCTGAGGCTTGTGGATTCACTGCTTAATACACTTCACATGTATATAACATACATTTTGGAGGTAAACTAATGCTAATGCTTACTTCTGCTTTCTCTCTGCTGGCTCTCTTCTCACTTCACTAACCTCCTCTGCCTCAGGATCTCCTGGAAAACATGACCTCTATGACGTTGGTGCGTATTGTATCTCAACCCCAGCGTGAAACTCTGTTACATTGTGTTGAGATCAGTGAGCTGTAGTCCGTTGAAGTACAACAAAGTGGAGAAATCATGTTTGATGGAAATGGAAAACACTAACTGGACTGTTGGATGCGTTGTTGTATTAATTCAGGATGACAGTTTCTGGATGATTTCCATCAAGTGGTCAAATGATAACCTGTTGCAGCACACGTCACCTCTGTGGAGTTATCATTGAAACAGCCACTGTTTTGAAGTCATGGGGCTTTTCAGGAAACTATATATTATGAAATATGCAAGAATAAATGTAAAATGAGAGAGAGTGTGCATGAACTTTGAGCAAACATGCAGTTTGCATGAACTCGCATGGTGTTGAGAATCAGTGATTATATTCTTATGTTTTTGTCTGGCAGGGCGTCCAGAGAAGCTAGAGGAGTGTGTCCTCTCAGACCAGTCCCCTCTGTCCTCCGGAGTGGACTCTGGACAGCAGTCCCCTGTCTCACCAGAGAACAGGAAGAGTCACAGAGGAATCAAGAAACTGTGGGGGAAGTAAGTTTGACAGTACTGTTTAGGTTTTGGTTTTGTTTTTCTGTACCTCTGTCCACTTTTCCTTCACACACTCATCAATGCTTTGGTTGGCCTCAGGATCCGTCGCAGCCAGTCAGGCAGTCCTGCGCAGGTTCATGACCCAGAGCTGGGGGAGTTCAAGAGGGGAGGCTTCAGAGCTACAGCCGGACCAAGACTGTCCCGTTCAGGGAACACGCGGTACAAAAACACACGTACACTCACACAGACTGTATGTTGTGTTTACCTGGATGGGACTGAAGGATGTCATAATACATTAAGACTTTACAGTGTGTGGTTCCAGGTCTCATTTCAAACTGTTTCTCTCCTCATCGTTAACCTTTTTGTCTTGTCACCCTGTCAGAGACCTGAAGATGCCTTTTGCCAAGTGGAGCACCGAGCAGGTTTGTGACTGGCTCGAGGACATTGGGCTCGGTCAGTACTGCATCCTCGCTCGCCACTGGATCACCAGCGGTCAGACTTTACTGTCAGCCACCCCGCAAGACCAAGAGAGGGTACACACACAATCACACACACACGCTACCTACTCTATATGGAGCATGCTTCCTAAAGATGTGTCTGGCTCATTTGGTTTACCTGACAGAATAATCTTCCATTCAGCCTGTCAGATAGTTTTCAGTTCTACCTGTCTCATCATTGTTGCTGTCTGTCTGTCTGTTTGGCATTTAGCAACGCCTGCCTCTGCTTTTCAACCTGCTTGTTAGTTTCGCCTTCAACGCTGTCACCTCAGACCCCCCCCCAACACCCAAATCTGTCTGTCTCTCTCAATAGGATCATTTTAATGAGATAATTCACTCTCATGGTGGTGTGTTCTTCCTCTCTCAGGTGAACCTGCGATTTCATCTGTAAGATTTAAGTAAGTGTGACAAGGTGCTATTTTTCCCTGCGCTGTGTCTCCAGGAGCTGGCGATGAAGAATCCCCTCCACAGGAAGAAGCTCCAGTTAGCCATCAAGACGATCAGCGGCAAGCAGGCTGAGAAGTCCGCGGAGCTCGATTACGTCTGGGTCACTCGTACGTACCGAAAGCACACATAAGAAAACGCTGACAGAGCTTCACTCTGAGGTTTCCTTACATGTGATGTTTTATGATCCCAAGGCTGGCTCGATGACATCGGCCTCCCCCAATACAAAGACCAGTTTAATGAAGGCAGAGTGGACGGGCAGATGCTGCAGTACCTCACTGTGGTGAGTTTGGAGCTAATGATGTGAAGGTCAAATAAAAGCTGCTTTAAAGTTAAACCAGGCTTCATGGAATTCCACATCAAAAGTGACCCAAAGCTTGCGAGCAGAGATCCGATGCTCACTTTCTCCTTCCGCTGTCGTAGCTGCTCTCATCTCTCTGTGTTCTGTCTTCAGAATGACTTGTTATTCCTGAAGGTGACCAGCCAGCTGCATCACCTCAGCATCAAGTGCGCCATTCATGTTCTCCACGTCAACAAGTTCCACCCTAACTGCCTCAAGCGCAGGCCCAGCAATGAGGTAAGTGTGGGGGTGTTATTTTCTTGTTTTATTGGTTTTATTCAATTTCAGCTTATTTTCTTCAAAATCCTGTTCATATGTGTCTTTTTGTATTTCCTTGTGCACTTTGAATTGCTATACAAATAAACTCTCCTTGCTTTGTCTTAACTCCATCTCTTGTAAAGTTTACAATTTTTCCAACCATTTTTCACTGCAGGTTATACAGTTTTAGATTTTGTGGATGTGTTTTATTTTTCTCCCATTCCAGGCATCCATTGCTCTCCATTCTTTTCTGTTTGTGATGTCTAATCCATACTATTATCAATTCTCCAATAAAATGTTTGAAATTTCAAAGATTTTCTAAAGCACACTTGCATGGAAATTGAAAAATTGTAGTCATTTGTGTATCTACAGCACAGTGTGTGTTTGTGTTTTAGAACCAGTTTGCTCCCAGTGAGGTGGTGCAGTGGTCCAACCACAGAGTCATGGAGTGGCTGAGATCTGTGGATCTCGCAGAATATGCACCAAACCTGAGAGGCAGCGGTGTGCACGGAGGCCTAGTAGTGAGTGCACGAAATCACACAGTTTGTGGGACAACAAGAGAAAAGCGCTGCAGAAAGCATCATAAATGAGTCTCTCCTCTCGCAGATGCTGGAGCCTCGGTTTAACTCGGACACGCTGGCCATGCTGCTGAACATCCCTCCTCAGAAAACCCTGCTGAGACGCCACCTAACCACCAACTTCAACAGCCTGGTGGGAGCACAAGCTCAGCAGGAGAAGAGGGAGTACACTGAGGCAGCAGGGTACACCCCACTCAGCATCACAGCCAAAGTCAAGGTACGACGATGAAGTACGGGAAGAGCAAATACTCAGAGGCAACAATGCCGCATTAGACAACACACACACACTCACACAGCTACCCCGTCCTCTCTTCCTGCATGTGTGAGAGAAAGCACCTTAATTCGAGGTGAAACCTTGATGTGCCAGCTCAGTTTAAGCTGTGAGCCCTTCGGTGTGGTGCAGCGTGTGAGCAGAGTAAACCCAGGACTGCGCTGCTCCTCCTCACAGCTTTAGGATCCAGCCATTAGCTGCAGCCTCAGCTTTAAGTCCCTCTTTTGCTCTGCTGAAGAAAAATGGAAGAATAATCCACCCTAAAACACAATACGCTCTTGCTGTTGACCCAGTTATGACCTTGGACACTTAGATCTGAAATTTCTTAAGCTGCTCTGTGAGCGCTGAATGTTTATGCGGATGGTTTGGAGAACACATTTGACCTGGAAGGCATAAATAGACTGGATCCAAAAAAAAAAAAAAAAGATTTATTTGTGTGCGTGTGGATTTCCTCCCTGGGGGCCAGCCAGCTACCCAGTGATATCCTTTGGTGCTTTGTGATAATATCAGAGTGGCTTTAGTCAGCAAGAGCAAGCTTAGAGGACACATTTCTATAAGCTGCAGTCTGTTGCTGCCTGGTATCACTTATTACTCACATGCACAGAATGCAACACTAAAGCACAAGAAAACAACCTGGCTGAAAGCATGTGCCAAAAGAGGGAGACCACGTATGCTCTCTGAATAACAGCAGATGTTTTAAAGGTATTAAGTAAACTGCAATAGAGTGTGTCGGTCAGCAGATCAGTATGTATGCTAACAATGAGCTGCAGAGTCTGTAGAGTCGTCACAACAGGCAACTCCTTTCATATAACACATAGTTGTTTGCTCCTTTTTTAATACAAAAATATTGAATAGAGCAGCTTTGCTGGAGTTTGGGACCACGATGATAAAAAATGTTCAATGTAAGACAAGACAGGCAAAAACACAAGCACATAAATCATCAGTCATTTTCAGTCCTGTCACCTGTGATGCAGATCAGTCGTATCTTATCAGTCTCATCTCTGTCATTTCTTGTCATTGCAGCCGAAGAAGTTGGGCTTCTCTAACTTGACTCACCTCCGGAGGAGACGGCCGGATGAATCCACAGACTACGTCTGTCCGGTCGAGTCGTCCTCGCCTCAGTCAGAACAGTCTGCAGTGAACGGGGTGCAGGTGCGGCCCTACGCCGGCTTCAGAGGCCTGAGCCCCATCCTGGACCGAGAGTCCGACCGCTCCAGGGACCAGGTGGGGCTCGACGACAGCAGAGCTGACGCGTCTCCGTGAGAGCTGTGGCAACAACATGACGATACTGTGTTGTCATGCTTTTCATCAGCCAATCAGCTGTCACTGCTACTACTCTGCTTCCTTTGCTTGCGTCCCATAATACCTCAGTCCATCCGCTCCCCGCTCCTCTAAACCCCCGCCCATCAGCCCGACCCTGTGCCTTACGAGTGAAGAGATTCAGAGACGCCCAGATAAACCTGCCCGACTGTGTTACAGTCACAGCTGCTTGTCATGAAGGGTGTACTGAGACGATGAATCTACACACTTGAAGTATTTTGATTTCATTTCCAGTCAGATGCCTAACTAACCCGACCTCAGCCTCAAACCTGTGCCATGATCTAACTCATCATGAGAGAACACAGCGTCTCTCTGGACTCCACTTCCTGTGACATCACTTCCTCTAATCCATACACTATATATGGACATCTCTTGTTGTGCAGTATTAAGCCATTGTTCTGAGGTTTGTGCACCACCATTATATGATTTTATATGTGTGTGAGTCAGTCATCACGTCATTTAAAGCTTTGATTTTAATACGGTTTTGTCACATGGTCAAGATGAACTTGTGCAATATTTGCATAATATTATGGAGGGATTTTATTTAATATTTATGTCATTGCAGAGGAAATGATAAAATAGCATGTGTAGTTTGGACCTGAGGTGGTGATTTTGTACTGTTATTTTCATATTTTCTGTAATAGTATTTTTATAGCAAAGAAAATCCTGCTCCGCAAAGGATGCTTACATGTGGTCATGGAAATGTAAAAAGATTTATCAAATCATTTCATAAATAAAATCATACGTGTGTAAAGTCGATTCATTCTTTCTACACCGAGGCAGAAAGATCAGGTATTAATTTATTTTGGATGTAGAATATATAAGGCACATTATATGCTGCATCTCGTGGACAAAATAAAGTGATGGACTCACTCTTGTGGAGCCACAGTTGGACGGCATGGCTGAGTAATCTGCATCAACCACTAACCTGCTTTCATCATCATCATCCTCACATCACGGTGGCTGTCATGACTCTTTATGACACCAGCTTCCCCCTCGGCGGACCAATCTGAGCCAAGATGGCTGCTGATCATTACCATGGTAACCCTGTTCGAGTTGACATGGGAAGTGCATGTTTGGGGGGGGGGTTAATGGCAATGCATACTTACATGAATGCAAACTGTATTCTGAAGCCAAGGAAACTCATCATTTAATATCTGTAATCGTGGCTTATAATGGGTTCATGAGACCCTGTATGTGCCGTGTGTGTGTGTGTGTGTGTGTGTGTGTGTGTGTGTGTGTGTGTGTGTGTTGCAGATGGCGATCACAGAGGGTACCATGTTGCAAATAGAAGCTCTGTCTGAAAGCATCAACAACCTCACAGTAAGCACCAACACACACAAGCTGCTGGTAATGACGTGTGCAGCTGATTCACTCACCGAGTAACTGGCCCTCAATGCTGGTAACAGTTTGAGTCACTTGGATGTAGAGCTCTGGAGTGTGTCTGGGGGAGAAACGGCATTAAAACACTGCAGATGTGTATGATAAGTGATAAAGGGATACGATGAGTTGTAGAGTGAAACACAGTCGCTGGCGCTTCATTATTTGCTGTTATTTTGTTCCTGTTCTGTTTGCTGAAGTCATCTCAGTAATCGAACCCGAAGGCTTTGGATAACAAACATGTAAAACCACTTCTAGAGGAACATCTCCTGTGAACCACATGAACCGTGAGATCTTTGAGAGAAAAATGTGACCTTTATTTCATTAATATTGAAAGAGATTCATTCAAAGGTGAAAGATTAAATCATTATATTTGAGTATTTTAGCAAACCTATAACCCAGTGGATGAAACCTTCCATTTATTATTTCAGAAACGGTGACCATTTTTATGCCTCCCATGATACTACAGAGGCCACAGGCCTAAATTAATCAAACTGACGGATAATTAAAAACACATTTTTCACAGCTGAGATGTCATAGCATGAAAAGCACGGGTGTAATTAATAATATTAATTACAACACAGCATTCTATGTAGGTTTGCTACTTTCCACTATTTCTGCTTAGCTTAGTGGCTGCAAGGTCCAGGTTCATGTTTGGTTTACAGATGTTTGAATGATATCTTCTCATCTAACCTTTGACAAGAAGGCAAATAAGCAGAGTGAGTAGGATTTGTGGTTGAGGTCTGTAAACACAACATTCAAAGCTGGCCCCTCCTCCAGCTCAGTGACACCTGAGTGCTTACGATCTGGCACCTGGGTGGTCTGTTTTTAGTTTCCCACCCTCACACCTCGTTGTTATTAGCTGGGCGCTACACACCCACTGCCCAGGTTGATGCACAGAAGCTTGTTTTTTTTGTGTTTTTTTGAGGAAAATCCTACTGATTTTACTGACTGGCCCTTTCCTGAGCAGAACGTGAGATATCACATCAGCGGATTATTATTGATGCATTAACATTTAAGAAGCATTTTAATGTAGCTGCTCGAGGTGGAGCTAATTGTCAATATTACACTGTTGGGGGAGTTTTGTGTGGAAAAACCTGAATCCACAGAGTAACTGCTATTAATAGCTGTGAAAATATTGGTAGTAGGAGTAGAAGTAGCAGAAGAAACACCTTGTAATTGTATTAGTTCCACCTGTGCCTTTCCAGTAAAAACCTGCTGTGTGGACGGCCTGTTGTTGCTGAACTCTGCAGTGAAGCTGGTTGTGTGCTGACTTTGGATAAATTCTCCTTATACCTCTTGCATGGTGTTATATATTACATGTAGCATTTTACACATAACTGGTATCATTTCTAACAAAGGAGGCTTTCGATGACACAATTGGAAGCCTTGTCATCGGGACCACATTTCTCATAAATCCTCACTGCCTCTTAGGTAATTTGCTGTCGTAATAAAACTGCTGTGTTCTGTTTTGTGTGTAAAGCCGTCTGACACAAAATAAGACTGATGGCCTTATTTGTTTGCAATATCCTCCCATAGACTGAAACTAAATGTGTTATCAGATCCCAGCTCAGTGGCAAACACCAACTGCCAAGCTTTCTAACCCATTACCACTCCCATGATGCTTTGCTTCCAGTACCTGCTCAGCCGAGATGAGCTGCGGAAGGAGCTGAGGCATTCGCAGACGGCGCTAGTTTGAAGGACAATGGCGCGGCACCGTTGGCTCACTAATGCTGTCGATCAACCACAGAGACCTGTAGCAACCAGTCTGACACCTGTACTGTACCTCAAGCCCCGGCCTAACACTGCAGTGTGGAGCTCTCACATCTTCTTCTACTAGCCGCTGATACCTCATGTAACATGTACAGTCACCCACAGTGGACCTACAGATGCCAGTGGACGTTCACAGTGCGGGAAACATTCATCAAGGGTTGCTGACACAAATCTTTGTTTAATTTCTACAATAACGAACTGAACTGTTACTCACAGGCCATTTGGTGTCCCTATGCAATGTACCTTCTAATGATCACACTGACCACTGTGTACTATATATATACTGTGCTGGTTAATCAAAGGGGAGAACAGGGCCACATTAGCCAATACTTGGTTCATGACAATCATATGAAATGCAGTATCATTTTGGAACAAATACTTGCCTAACCCATGTTACTTTGAAATAAGTTATATGGTTTATATGTCAGTCGATTAGTAGAGAGTACAGTTCTGTCGCCATTACGTAGTTTGTCCACTAGAGGGCACTGACAGGTTTATTTAAAATGTGACATGCCCAGTGTAGTACAGATCTTGGTCACAACTGTGGATAAATAAATCTGCACTAATCAGTATTTTTATATTAAAAGTGTATTAAATAAATGCTGCAGACGGACAAAGTTAGTGACTCACTGATGAACACGGTGGAGCATTTAGCTGCTAAAGAGCCAGACATTTTTCTCAGGAGCTGGTGAAGACCAAAACAGAGCTAAAAATAGAGCGTGAACATAGGACTGACATTCATCAGGTGAACAGAAACTTCGAATGAATGCTCATGTTGGCTGGTGTCAGCTGGTCCTGAATATGTAAATACACAGCTGTTTGTTCACAAGTTCCTTATATCGGTTTTATGGGGCCACAGTGTGTTTTCAGTTTGTTCAGCTGCCAAGTGAATCCTTTTCAATGATACATTTTTATGCTATGTGCTTATTTTAAATAGGAATATTGGCTGATGTATCATATTTTGAAACCCCTCAAATCAGCCACAAACAATTTGTGTTAGTTGGGCTCTAACTTCCATGGATGAGAATATTTTGTCCGGTATCAGCACAAGCTGTGGCTCGTCATGTGACCCTGTTCTCCTGTATTGTACTGTATATGCTCTAGTACAGCCCTGTTTTTGTAAATGACCTTGTCCATGTAGGCAAGCGTTAAAAATCAAAGCCTACTTTTACCAAGTCTATGTATGACTGCACAGATTTCAACGGGGTGGTCAGGCAGGGCAGTAGATTGTTATGTTTGGTTGACAAAATAAAAGCACTTTGACAAACTGGGTCCTCTGAGTGGCAATCAGCTAATGTTAAAGGTGCGCTTACCTTCATTGACAACACTGATATAGGAAGCCTTAAGCCAGTGGATGCTCTTACAGCTGGACTGCCTTACAAACAGATCAAGTCCCATTGGTCAAACCTGGAATTTCAACAAAGACAGAACATGTCAGTCCCTCCTAACCATCCAACCATTCCCCAGCAACTCCATTCCCTTCTTAAAGTTAAACTCCCACTTCATCCCATCATGTGACTTCAGAATACAAAGCCATTTGAGCTTCCTCCTGAAAAGAGACAGTTAAGCATTTTGTTTACCCATCAAACCCTTCAGGCTTACCCCCGTCCTCAAGCTGCTGCTGCTGCTGCCAGTTAACTGGTAAGATGAGTCTTTTGTTGACTTAACTAAAACTTGACAGGTTACAAACACCACACCCATGCTAACACTGTCAACAGGAACTGTGAAAATCCTTTTTATTCTACTGAAAGTTCTGTACATGTCAGGGGACTGAAGACTGCGCTTCACCCACAGCACCATACACACACTGTGTATCTCAGCAGGGCAGGGGACAGGAGTGGAGGGCAGGTAGTGGACTTGGAACGACAGAAACTTCCAGACCCATCTTGGTACGTACCTGGAGTCATTTTTGAAACTACTTTTAAGTAGATATCAGACCTAATGGCAGGTTTTCGATGTGCAACACAGAGAAATGCTCATTGATTCGCTGTTAAAGGGAAGAGCAGACAGTATTTCCCTATGATGCATTTACTTTTGTACCTCAAGAACACAACTATCAAAATGCTTGACCAAACTTTTACTATCCAGATGTCCATCCTAGATTATAGTCTGTAATCTAATCTTATAAATCTTTCCAGTGTATCAGAGAGACCACCCTCTGATCTCCCGCCCTCCGGCATCAGTCCAGCATGGGCCAGAACATCACCAAATCCATGCCTAACCCCTTCCAGAACTCCAAATTGTTCGCCTCCTTTAAGAATGGTCCCTCCAGCCCTCCCGCCTCCAGTCCCTCCTACGATCAGAGCATGTCACCTCGACCGAGCATCTTTGCGACACTAAGGAAACCACCCGTGGCCAAACCCAATGATTTCATTCCTCTATTCAACGACTGCATCTATGCCGCCTCATCCAGAACTCAAGAGTACCTCCTCTTCAAAGACCCAGAGGACAAGTTCCACGCAAGCCCTGAGGTGCTCACTCAGGTAGGTAGTTTTTCTTCTGAAGACACACCTCTTTAAACTTCACAAAATGGCTTTTAAGAGATCTTTAAAACACCTTGTCCTCCCTCAGGTCTTCCTAATGACCTACATCTCTCAGAGCGTCAGCCTCAACATAACTGATGCCTTCAACTGCACAGCCATGACACTCGAACAGCGCATCCTCCTGGGGGCTGACTGGGTTTGGGCCGTCCTCGAGAAGCCCACCAAGAACCCTCGGATCCAGATCGCTGTGCAGGTCCTACATCTGCCTGACAAGGAGGACTCTGAGGAGAACAACGTCCCCCCAGAGGCCTGCAGTGAATCCGTCCAGATTGCTCAGAAGGAGTCCAGCAACAAGACCATGTGCGAGAGAATGGTGGACTTCTGCACCTCCATTGGCAAGGACTGCTATGCCCTCTTCTTGTTCATGGGGAAGAAAAATGACAAGGGGAATATCTACGGGGTACTCAGCAACAACTTTGAGGCTGCCATCGGCAAGTGCAACAAGATTGACAGAGCTCTTATCGAGAACTTCTTCAAAGGCTCGAGGTATCTCCACACACCTTCAGGAATGATGCAGGCAATTGTCACCAAGAAAGACAGAGAGCCTCTCACTCTCATGATTAAATTCAGCTGAACCAAAGGGACTCATAATATCTAATGACCAATAACATGATACAGTGACACAGTAATAAACTGTATGCAATAAAATAAAAATGTGGGGCTTAATAATGGCTCTTTTGAGAAACAACCTCCAGTCTTACTAAAATGAAAATAGGAGGCCTTTGAAAGCAAATTCTGGTTATTTTCAACCTATCCCTGCTGTCGATGGAGCATCTCACAAGTATGTCAGTTCACTTGGAGAGTTTGCTGCTGTTTACTTAGATTCCTCTTTTCTGAAAGCTTCATCTAGGAACTCATTAAGACCAATCATACTGTGCTTCTGCACGTCTTTAATGAACTGCAAGGTTTCATCGTACCTTTCTGAATATCAAGTCTTAACTGTTAAAACGAGGCAGGTCCCACTGCAGTGTCTTAATGTGCGCTGAAGAAAAGATGTCTCACAGTGTGTATCTGACTTCTCATGTGTGGTAACTGCAGCACATGGTGGCAAAAACAAGAAAGATTAAACCCAAAGTTGCGTCAAGGATCCCCGTTAAAACCAATTTGTCGTAACCATTCAGATTTCTTTAAAACATTGCTCTCACAGTGGACTTTTTGACTATCCAAACGCAGGTGTGACTAATAACATCATTGATTTATGCATTCCATTTACAT
Organism: Chaetodon auriga; assembly: GCF_051107435.1. NCBI lineage: Eukaryota > Metazoa > Chordata > Actinopteri > Chaetodontiformes > Chaetodontidae > Chaetodon > Chaetodon auriga. Next base: position 20,950,947 of record NC_135079.1, on the reverse strand, counting down.
CTTTTACTTCAAGGCTTCTCCTGAAGGCCTTTTTGACAACAGACATTTTGACTTTCATAGTGGGAACTAGGAAACTGAAGCAGCTTAACGGAATTTAGCCATAGTTTATTTTATGTTACATATACCCGTGCTTCTCCTACGACATGTCAAACTGTCCTCAGTGACAAAGGCCTGTTCTCAAAGCAGACATTTTAACTTGTCATAATCAGGCGTTACTAATAACATGAATGATGGCTGCATCCCATATGCTTTACTCTGTGAGGGTGTTTCACTTGTATGTCTCACTGCTACACCTGAACTGAAAGGAGCCATTGTTAATGTTATTAGTTACACCTGTGCTTTCCTGCTCTGACACGTCCAAATAGAAAAAAAGCAAAACAAATGTGATCAATAGCAGAACTTCTCACCCGTCTTCAGTCTACAGTGAAAAGAATCGACAAGCCACCAAGCTGTGAACTAACATGAGTACATGTTACAAGGCAAAATATATGAGTGCAGAACCAGAATTTCATTGGTTTTATGAGCCGCATGTCATCCATCCTGACACTAAACACAGCTCAAAGGACTAGTTCACCTGATAATGAAGGTCAATCAGTGCATTTACCTGCATCCTGTGAAACCCCAGATGAATGTGTTCCCTACCTGCTGTGTTTGGATAGCACGTAAATTTAAGGTGAAGCTTCCTTTACTGTGATGTTTTGCATATTTCCACGGAGCAGCTTGAACTCCATGATTTTGCAGGAGCTATTTCACTGTTTGGATTTAGGCAGAAATTAGTCCATGAGTACTTTTATCTAAACATACTGTTTGTGGGGGGAATTTTCTTGTTTTCTTCGTGTTTGCGTAATAGCTGGCATTGTGTTAAATTGAAGACTAATGTACTGTTGCTGTAAATATGAGCGTATGGCGTATTTGGTTTTGGGTACAGCAGCTAAAAAACATGCTGATGAAAGGGACTGATGTGTCTTTTAAGCTACAGAGACACGAAGAAACTGACATGGAAAATATTCTTGAATATTAAGATATTAACAGCATGTAGAGGGTCAGAAAATATCGTTTGTCTAATTTATGTTTTCTTGTCTACTATGGTATTTTTTTGGATGATGTCACCATAGCACATCAGTGCACAGTGGGTCCACAAAGTAAAATATTCATTTTCATCATTCATCAAAGATTACTGTAACATGACTTTTTAGATCTTTAACATGATTGAATTAATTTGGAAATATTGTAAATGGCTCTTATTGTCACAGACTTCATTTAAATATAAACACATATCTCCTCCACATATCTGACTCAGTTGTTTTCATCACTGTTCTGTGCATTGGTGTCGTTTTTGTACGTCACTGAGTCTTCTGAGATACTTTAAGGCAGCGGTCCCCAACCACCGGGGCCATTTGGTACCGGGCTGCATAGAGAGACTGAACAAAAAATATTTTATTGCTCATAAGAGTCTGAAAGAAGTTTGATTTTGAAAATCAGGTGCACCCACCACAAAAAAGGTTGGGGACTGCTGCTTTAAGGGAAAAATGTTCTCCTGAAGTGCTCAGGTCCTGATTGGACCTCACTACAGCCAGACCAAGAGCTCCTAAGAGGGTTGGAAAACTGCTAGTGGTTCAAAGGATGGCTTTATCAGTGCTGATCAGTCCACCACTTTGGTCCAAAATGAAAAAAAAACATGAAACTTAGCAGATAAATGAAACCAATTCACTGTCTGTGATCCCGACTTTATCTCTTGCGCCACCAGCAGGTCAGAGTTTTCAAATACCTGCACAAATGATGACATTCTCAGCAGCCTCTGTTGTACTTTGTTTTGTGCTAATAAGCACGTTAGCATGCTAACACACTTTACTGAGCCACTAGCACGGCTGCCGACTCTTAGTCTACAGCCTTGGTTCAAACGTGGGAAAGCATGTAGCTGTACAGCATGACACCACACGGGCAAATATAAAGACTGTCCTGAAGGGTAAGTGCTGCTCTCTGACCACCGACAGATGAACACATTGATGACAGTTCACTGTATGTAAGACTCACAACGCACAACTTAAGGACTGTGTTTGGATTAAACTGTCAACCATCAGATATATTTAACATGGATTTATTTTAAGATAATACTGTAAAATGTCCAATGAAAAGGCACAGTTACAAAACAGCAAATATATCCTCAGTTCCTTGACTTACTAACCAGAGCTTTACAAAGGCACAAGAAAACAACACAGTTAAAAACTAAGAGTGGTATTATAATTCTGAGGGCAGCGTCCTGCAGCCTCACCTTGAAATAGACAGTTTTTAATTGTAAATCATTCCTCCAACTTCCTTTACTGTCCACAATAAAAGCAACAATTTGAATTCAAATGCTGAGCTGTAAACTGTGAAATTCACATTTTCCTGTGAGCATCGGGAACATTGAATTATCCTCAGACTTTACATGTCGGGAATGTTTCAGAGAAAAAAGACAATAACTAAGAAATCAGCTCCATCATAGTTCATCCTTCATGTCGGTGTCTTCTTTGTGGCTTTTCCGCTCACATGTGCACACAGCGGTGTGGTCGTCCGGCTGAGGGACCAGCTCCATGTTTGCGTGCTGTGTTGGCTGTCCTATCTGCCGCTCTGAGTACATGTGCAGCACTCTGTAGTAATAACAGTACAGTCTGCTGGGCTGCAGCAGCTCTCTGGCCAGCGTCTGACCCGCTCTGGCGATCTTTTGTGCCTCGGCGTCGTTCTCCTTGGCCCATTTGATTTTTTCCAACAGGTCGGACAGGTTTCTCTTCACGGGAACGTAGTGAGTGCCTGCTTTAAGGTGGCTGTAGAAATACTCATAATACTGTGAGTCCTGCTTCAGAACCAGACTGCTCCCGAGCATCAGGTACGGGAAGCGATACGCCGCCACTGTTCCATCCACGTTCACTTGGTACTTGTACTAAAACAGGCAAAGAGTAAAGCCATTTTTAACTTCAAGAATGTCTTAAAATGTGTGTATTTATTTAACTGCGCTTATTTTTTTTTCCCTTACCTTGAAGAAGTCAAAGAATCCGACAAGCGGTGCCTTGCCGACTTGTTTCTCCCTGTCTCTGAAGAAGAACCATCCTGTGATGCCTGCGTCCAGCAGCTCAGGGTTCTCCTTGGACAGAGAGACGAGGTGAAGACGCTCCTCTCGACTGTCCCGGCCACGGAAAAATGCCCGATCTGTTTTGTTAATCCATGGAGGACCTGGAATAAAGCCGTCCAGATGTTACACGAAAAGGCAAAAAATGTGAGGATATGATGTCAAAAGGACTCTGTGTGTTACTAAATAATAAGATGTAACAGAGAATACCACACTGACAGTGGTGTATACAGCCTAGCACCCAAAGGAGTGTGCATATTAAGGTCAAAAACTATCTGTAAGTGAGTAACAGGCTTTTATTCTACAGCAGTATAATAATCTGTATGTACAGTACTTCCATTAAAGTTAATGACTATTTGACACCTGACGCCTGGGGTAAGGGTGGCTACGCCACCTGACTCATTAGGTAATTCAGTTTGACAACTGCTGATTCTTTCTCACTAATCTGATGAAAAGGCAAGGCTAAAATCCACATACACACGCATGTATAATATTTCAACACCATAAAGAGCACGGTAAGAACGAACGATTTATTTCAAACTACGGAGTGAAATTAAAAGTGAACTGCAGGTGACCAAATACGTCTGTTATTGTAGCTCACTGTATCATCCACATTTGTGGGTTACTGAATATGAACGATTCTCCTCGTGATCATATGCACTATAACACCAAGAGGCCCAGCAAAGAGCCATCTGGCGCCCCCAGGTGGACACGTTATGTGTGAACGGGAAATAAATTCCACCTCTGAGTGACCCTTTTCGTCTTCCTGTATGCACATTTTTCTGTATTTGTTCAATACTGCTGTGGTCCACATTATTAAAAACGTTCAATAAACCATGACAAAGTTCTGCGCCATGCAGACCTTAGGAGGCCTCACAGTGACACAGGAGTGTGTGTGTGTGTGTGTGTCTGTGTGTGTTACCTGTGTTTCCCTGGACAGACAGCAGGTCATTGGTGACACCCCTCATGGTCTCCAGGGTGGAGTGTGTGACCTCATAAGTTGGGAGGACAATGTCCCGCGTGTCTGTGGAGCCACACCACGACAGGACCGGAACAGCATCCGCTCTCCTCGTCTCTAATGGCCAGTCGCCAACGTTGATGTAAAACTCCACATCAGGCACCCTCACCTTCAACAGCAAAGAAACCACGATGTCACAGCCATCACATGATGCCACGCGCTGTCTCTTGGCACTAATATTAAACACACTACAGCTATCAAAACGTGCAAAAACACCCATATGATCCTTTAACACGCCTGAAACTTAGAGAATACCTTTCTTGTTAGAGAGAGCAGCATTTCATCAGAGAACATTTTGAAGTCGGTGTATTTTCCCAGAGTGCGGCGGTACAGCTGGTTGTTGATGATAGCGTAGTGAATGAGACCCCCTCTGTTGACGAATCTGTGAGGCACTTCCTGTCTGAGACGCTGCAGGTCCACTGTTGGAAAAGACTTAAAGTCGGCCAGGATCTGAGGCTCCTCAGCAGGACACTGCATGACGCTCTGCCAGGTGGAGGCATCGGGGTCTGGACAGTCACAGTATTCATGATAGACTGGACCTGAGTGTGGACAATAACACCGAGGATCAAGACAAGGACGCATTTGTTCCATCTCTCCTGCATCACACTGCAACCTGACCTGACTGTGCTTATTAATGCATGACACAGCACAAACCTTGGATGGTGTAGGGTGACTTGGCAACAGCAGCATCTTGGTGGAGGACCTCCACCTTCAGGCCCCTGATCACGGTCCCGTAGAGCCGGTACCTGACCAGGAAGGAGCCGTCTCGTCTGTCCAGAGGTGGAGGGACGTGGATGCGGATGTGCTCCTTCTTGTCCAGCGGACTTATCTTCACTTTAAATGTGTCCATACCTAAACAGCACATGTGAAGGACAGTTCAGTGACCTGTGGGGCTTCATCAATGGCGAAGACTTCCGTTATGTCTTCTGATACATTGGAGGACAGAGGACAGCAGAGCCTCGTGTTTTAGGGTTAGAGAGCACTGAGGTTTATTAAAATGAGTACCGAAGGTTTTGCAGGGTAAATGAGGCAGTTATGACCACTAAACTCGTGTTTAATAATCACGTTTCGTCGACATTAACACGAACACGGCTGAACGGAGCTAGCTAACGTTACGTCTGCTGTTTAACTTACATACAAAATGGTCACAGATCAGTTTGTGGACGCACCGGCAGATGAGCTAGCAGCAACCGGCCAGTGATGCTACGGTTCATGACACTTTCAGTGCACACTGTGTTTGTGGTCAGCTCACCTGGGGACACAGTCAGGTTTTCTCCGTTTGAATTGACCGCCTGAATAATGAAGTAGCGGACCGGTACAACTATGTCGGGGTTCAGCCCTGGACCCCCGATGAGACATCTCTCTGGAGCGATTCGTTCACAGTCACAACCCGGGAGGTTTATGCTGAGAAATGCCACAAAAACTATAACCGTGCTAAATGCAGCACCGTGAAAAGGCTTAACTAAGTCTACGCCACGCTCACACAACATGTTCTTCCAATTGTTCACTGCTAGAAGTCTAAACTTCCTCATTATTGACAGGAAAGTTTTGATAGTAACTCTAAGCCGACATGTTGGTGAGGAGAAACACGCCCATTGTCCGGTGATGCTTTCACTGCATATTGGAAATGTTGGTCGCGACTGTGACGCCCCATCAAACACCTAAATACTGCTCACTATACAGTACAAAACTACCGCAGCCACTCAAGGTCCACTTAATTCATTTATTCTAGAGCTTTCGACCAAACCTAAAAAAATGCAATGGATAATATTACACATAGTTTGTCTCGGTGTTTCATCGTTCATCTTGGGCTGCTGTCATAGTACATTGCTGTGGTTAGTTTGAGAAGATCTCGAATTTTAGACTTTGCACTATAACTTAGCATCCAGTGAATTAAAAGTGGAGCACTTGTATTTAACATTAACGTTAGGCAAAGTCTTATTTTGATATATAGTATTTTGTAGAATGATCAGAATATTTGGGAGTTTTATACAAATAAAATGATAAAAGTATAAAAGTACAACACATTAGTGTTCTCAGTGTATGAAGCATCATGTAGTAAAACCACCACTATTGTCTTTACGTATTTATTCCACAAAAAAATTACACTTTGGCCTAAAAAATAAAAACATTCAAAATGTAATGACACGTAGGAAGCCTGATGACAAACTGTAAACTGTAAGACTACACCTGAGTCCTCAGACATTGTCAGAGTGATGTTTGTGGGTAATGTTGATGGCAATTACCCATTTTATGGCACAGGTTTGCATTGTTGGTGTTCTAATGTCACTGACATCAAAAATCATCACACATGCTCAAGTGAAAAGCACACTTTGTGGATAGTATGAGATCATAAACAGTGTTAATAGATGGATTGTTGGTTCAGTGATTGAATGATTGCGGAGAATAAACCAGTTCTGGAGTTAATTAAAACTCTAGTATGTGAAAATGTTTTCTGTTTTGTGTCCCAGCTTGTCCAGATTTGGCAGACAGGCGTACTGGATCATCGGTGGAGGACCGCACAGGACGATAAGGACATCACTGGACGGAGCAGGGAGGTGGTCCTTGATCATGTCATGGGTAACAAAACCTGAACCATAGCTCCAATCTGGAGGACAAGACGAGAGAGAGAGAAAGATCAACCTCCTACTTCAGAGAAACATATACAAACAACAGAATTAAGAAACAGCAGGAGGCTGGTTCAACTTGTGCATTCATCACAGATAGTCATCTCTCCTTCCAATGCAACCAAATAATGACACCGCTAACGAAGAGCAAGCACACCTCTTCTAATGAATAATGATCAAGGGCTGATGTGTTTCTATTCTGTGTGGAACTAATGACAGACAAGACCGAATACGAGCAGCGTTCAAAGGCCTTCACAGCGGAGATTATGTAACAATATTGTGCTCATTAATTTGTGCTCGCTTTAAGGATTATGCAAAGGAGGACATGAGCGTTTGCTAAGCTACTGTAACACCTTGTTGGAACTATCTCTCTCCTCAGCCTGCAGGGATTTTCCTTCAGCCGGAGAGTCTTTGTTTGCTTTCCCACTCTAAATTTTCAGCGGGGAAACCAAAGGTCTAGGCTTTCAGACTTTAGAGAGATTTGAGATTTATTCAGCTTCATATAGCCTGGCACCGTGCTGTATGTCCTTTATGGTAAACACGATGAAACTAGAATTACGCCTGATGGTTGTTTGCCTCCACCAAATGGCCAAGTTGCAGTTTACATCCATGTCTGTCTTTTTTGGTGAAATGAGTTACAGTCACAGTGACCTTTGACCACCAAAGTCTAATCAGTTCTTTCTGGAGTCAAAGTGAATGTTTGTGCCAAATCTGAAGAAATTCCCTTAAAGATGGGACAGACGGACGGACAACATGAAAACATAATGCCTTCAGCCACAGCTTTTGCTGACACACAGATGTATTTAGTCATGGAAAATTTTAAAACCAGATCCCACATGATGAGGAGGTTTGAAGATTCTTCTCTAGATTTTGTCTTCTGTTATAATGTTATGTGGTATGTAGCAAATAAAGTTTAAGATCTAATACAATTTCTTCTTAAATTAACATTAATTCAATTCTGCTCCTGTGATGTAGGAACTGTGACGTCTTCTTCCTCTAAATAGACATTTTCAAAGTTACACATAGCTTGTTGAGTCATCCAGCAGGTGCAGAGCTACATTAGCTTTTATTTGGAGCCGTGTTTCTGGCAGCCTGATGACTGTCAGTCCTATTGGCTACTTATTCTCCTTTTAGCCTTGTTTTTTTGTCTCCATCAGTTCTTTAGAAAGCGTCTGTTTCTTGAGCTGCTAAATGCTCCTCAGCAACTGCAGCCGTCAGCTCTGTCTGTCTGGTGCTGTGCATGCAGCGGGCAGAGGGTTTATTAGAAATTTTCCTCTGAAAAAAGCTGCCTGCTGATGCTGGAAATGAGATCGATGATAGCGATGAGACTGAACCAACAGTTAAGCTGTGGGCCATAAAGCTAAAACAATTAACTGAAAAATGCTGAAAAGCTCTGCAGAGCTGAGGAGAACTGCTGACCTGGGTGATAATGTTCTGACGGTTCATCAGTACAAGCGACTCCTTTCACATTACATGTTGCCTTGTGATTGACTGTGCAAGGTTTTTGCATTTTACTAAAAACGTGGCAGCATCTGTCTCATGTTAATGTGTCAAAATTAAGGCCGCATTATACATACGACCTGTTTCTGCTTTGGTCAGAGGTGATTTCATCAAACAGTTGCTTCACTATAATTGTATCTTATATGACAACAAATAACTTGAACTTGACAGCTGCAGGAACGCTGCCTGACCTTGTGGAGGTTTGTCCAGAGTGAACCACAGTTTAATTTTGTCAGGATGGTTCTTCTTCGCCTCCTCCAGCTCCTCCCTCAGTAGGATATCTTTCTCGGTCTGAGAGGGAGCAAGTGAAAGAGATTTAATTTCTCCGGAGTATTTCCACTTACGTACAGCACAGTAATACTCTTTTACAATGAGACACAAAGGAAAGACTTCCCAAAACAATATATGGTGCAGAGCTGACCTGGTTGGCAAATATGAGAGAGCACTTGGTGTTGTCAGTGGGGTCTGATGTGATGCTGTGGATTAACTGCAGCATGGGAGTGATGCCTGAGGTGGTAAAAGACACTGAGGTTAGTCTCAGAGAAGAACAAGGGTATTATTTTCAGGTACAACATTTTCAAAAGAATGATATTGTCAGAGTGAAAAACATCATCAGATGGTCCTGAAAGTTAAACTATAAGGCAGCTTTGGGTGTCGTTTATGTGTTATAAGAGTGAAAAACCACTGCAGAACTTTTCTTTTTCCACTTGTCACCTATGAAACATTTATGTTCAATGCACATGTACGGTCAGCCAGCTGAGCCTCTGTGATGCTCTTCTGAATACGTGCATGAATGTTCATTAGAGTGATTGAGAGTTTAAAGAAATGTAAGTGAACCTGTTCCACCAGCGATCATTCCAACGTGTTTAAACTTCCGAACCTTCGCCTCTGACTTCTTGTCCGGTCGGATGGAAAACTGCCCTGATGAGGAGAGAGTGAGTCTCAGTGTCAGTCTGTGTTCTGGCAGCTCAGACAGTCTTATATTGTACCACAGTGACATCTGCTGGTCACAGCAGCTTGCTCCGCTCTCTCTCCACACATGCACACACTCTGTACCATTTCCCTTATACACCAGCAGTCCATTGGGTCCTCTGAAGTCAATGGTATCTCCAATAGCCATGTCGTCCAGGTACTGAGACATCTTTCCTCCCTCTGGGAAGGACGGGTGGCTGTTCTTGTAGTACACCTGGAGAAGGTACAAAACGGACACAGCAATTTAAGCCTCTCAGTTTTGGTCTGCATCAGCTCCTGAGAACAATATCTCAAGACAAAGCATCAGTAAATGACTTACTAGGATTAGTAATCGTAATAATTATGACTTGCACAGCTTTTCTAAATGGTTGATAGATGGAGGAGTTAACAGGTCAAAAACATGAAAAAGTAATTGTAGAGAAAATCAGCCAAAATAACCGAAAAAAAAAAAAAGAAAAAGAAAAAGAAAAAACTTCTGCAGTTAACACATGGGCCAAGCAATGCTGGTAAACTTGTGCTGTTCTGTGCCCTGCATCAGTAATGTTACTTACCTTGACCACGAGGTCAACGTATCCCTCGTGTTCATCACTGGAGACTGGAGTGTAGGCTCTGACCACCAGACTGCCCTTCACCTTGGCTGACAGGTACACATGCTGACCTGGTCCACAGGACAGAGGGGAGAGAGAGCAGGGAGGATGGGTGAGGCGGTGGATTTGAGGGAATAAGAGGACAAATGTGGAAACATGGATGTTTGAAGATTGTCCTGTGATGGAAACAAGCTGTGTTTAAGCTCTGACCTCCACAATGGGCCTGTATGACCATCTAAATGTAATTTGGGATTGAACTGAAGCTCTTATATAACACATATATAAAGGATATACTGTACTATTCTTGGGGAGACTTTCATTGGTCATTTCACATGATATCAGCTAGTATCCTTTAATGTGCTTCAGTTCAATCAGTGGAATCACTCATAAGTATTAGAAGCAGAGTGATATCATCTTGTATTTTCATTTATTGTCATATTTCGAGGTACTTTGGATCAAAAATCAAGTTGGACCAACTTACAGCACAATTCAGGCTTCACATGTTGGAAATTCACAAGAAGACATATTAAATTACACAACTGTATGCAACTGCTGCTCAGACATGAGTGTGTAAATACATTCTCATCACCATGAAACTTGGTGGAGTGCCTTACAGCACTGGCAGACAATCTTCCTAGTTGGGAGGAATTTTATCAGAGAGGAGAAGAGAGCTGTTTCAGTACCTACTGGCAGTCCAAGGATATGAGTCGCAGATGGAAGGCCAAACCGAAATTTCTTTGTGTCATGGCTGATTTCCTGCACAAGGACGCACACAGATAAGAAATAAACACAAAGAACAAAGACATTTAACATACAGTGTCAATGCTGCTCGTTTGGAAAGCCTAACTGTACAGGTGTGACCTCCACAAAGCAGAAATCACAAAACATGGCATAAAAAAAAGGCTCTGGTTGATGCCCAAACAGGAGCTTCACATCAGTTTGGTGTGTGTGTTAAAAAATATGACTGTAACAAAACTCCTTTCATCAGTTCAATATAGCTTTAAACACCAACTGGTTGTTCCCTCACAGTACTGAAGTCATAACACAGCAGCTGAATAGGAAGTTTCTGTATAATCAATGTGAATTTGAATGTGTCTGTCAGAGTAAAGCACAGTAATATTGCTAAATGTGGGCGTCTGTGTGCAGTCTACCTGTTTGTTTATAAGGGGAAGGGGATATTTGACCGTGGAATCCTGCAGAGTGATGGGCTGCTTCTTCTTCTTCTGTCCTGCAGAACTTTGCAGGAAGTACAACACAGTCACTATCACCACAGAAATAGCCACTGTGGCCTGGATCATCTGCAAGACAAAGATCACATAGCCTCCACTGTATGAGCGCTGCCTTACTGTACGTAGAGTGATGCATTGTCATGAGTTTTAACAACATAAACGAGTGAAAGAGGAATGTTGAGCACATACATAAAATCTCACAGTCTGAGTAAGACCTTCTTCAAGGAATATTATACACAGGCACAAGAAAAAAGATAACATGGAATTATTCTAAGAGGAAATGAAGTGAAAGTTCCCTCTTACCATAGTCTGATCCATAGTTTTACCATGCAACAAGGTGTGCTCCAACGTCCCTGTCCTCACAGAAAGACCAGAGTCCACACACAGGGGAGGCAACGACAGCCTTCACAATCTCTCTCTCTCTCTCCCACACACACACACACACACACACACACACACACACACACACACACACAAAGTGAAGGCCTCCAAAGGGGCGTGGCTTACCGCTGGGGGAAAGGTGACACAAGGTCCAAAGCACCAATAAGAAGACAGATTTCATCGTGACACTATATAGTACAGAGGTGGTGTTCAGACAGTGAGGAGCAGAGCTATGAGATCACACCACGCAGAGAGGGGTGGAGACACAGACACAGAGCTTACATAACCAACACCGAGGAAAAATGTTTGTTCTTTACAGAGAAGAGTTAACAAGTACGCACACAGTCACAGCTGATGGTCCTGACTGTACGGGCAGGAAACATACTGCACGGAAGATTTCTTTAGAAATTGTCCTGAGGAAAAAGAGGGCGAGTCCTCAGATGCTTGCAATCATTACGGAACAAGTTATAAAAACAAGTACCACTAAAATCATAAAAGGTTTCCGACCAACCTGCTGAATCACCAGATAAACTTTATCTACAATGGGCTCTAATGGATAAAGTACAAAGTGCTCCACATAAATGACACAAGCACCTGCTAACCTGAAAAACATAATGCACCTCTCAGAATGTAAAAATGATAACCTCTATTTAGCATTTAGAGGCAGCATACAAACATTTAGTAAAAGGCTGTGATGTGGTGATCCTCACATACAGACATTTGTACTGTTTCAGTATTTGTCAGCACTTCTAACCTCTCCTATGAAGACAGAATTCACATTACTGCAAGTGTTTTCTTATACTGTCATTCTTGGCCTGTTTATACACCAACCTCCTCTTCTGCATGCCCACAGAACTACTTACAGTTGTTGACAAATACATCAGTAACTACTTATATCTAACCCTGACTCTATGTGTTGACCCTGCTCCTACAGCATTTTTAAGCAGGTGTTTGACAGTGTGTCACATCATGTCCTGAAGATCATAAATACATCTCTGCAAACAGGCATCTTCTGCAATGCGTTTCAGGCAGCTGCTGTAAAACCATTACTGAAGAAACCCAACCCAGACAGTAATGCACTCACCAACTCCAGGCTGATATCTAACCTTACTATTTGATACTGTGGGGAAATGAGCTCCCTGGATTAAATCTGAGGTTACAAGCCTTGGTGTGTCCTAGATTCAGATCTAAGTCTCACATCAATAAGGTGACAAAAACTTCATTTCTTCACCTTAGAAACATCATTAAAGAACAACCATTTATAAATCAAACAGATGCTGAAAAACTGATTCATGCCTTTATTTCAAGATGAATAGATGAATTACTGTAACGCTTTATTTACTGACCTCCAGAAAAAAGAAAAGATTTCAGCTCATTGAAAACTCTGCAGCTCAGCTGTCAACCACAACCAAGAGCAGAGAGCACATTAGTCCAGTTTTAGATGCTCTGCACTGACTTCCTGTAACATTCAGGATTGATTTGAAGGTCTTCCTCCTCATAAACAAAGCTCTTAATGGACCAAGCTACATTTGTGACTCTGTTGTTCACTATTTTCCTTCAAGAACACTGTGATCATCTGCTGCTGGTCTGCTGGAGGTTTCCAGCAACAGTCAACAGAAAACTGGGGATGCAGCCTTTGTCCATTACACCCCAAAGCTCTGGAACACACTACCTACAGATATCAGAGAAGCAGCTCGCTGAATATCTTTAAAAGAAAGATAAAAACTTCTCTTTGCTTTAGCCTTTCGCTAGCTCTGACTTCCTGATACAGGTCAGAAATACATGTGCTTTGTCTTGCAGTTATACACTGCTGCACTTTTTTAAATGTTGTTTGATTTTATGCATTCTATGTACTCGATTTTTAACTTCATTATTTATAGTATTGTTCAGCAGGTTTTATTCTCCATCTTATTTTCCATTCATTTTTTATCCCTGTTTTTATGTCCTCTCTTATGTGAAGCAGTAGACTAGCCAACCTTATTTGCGCCATGGACCAGTTTCACTTAAAGCAATAATTTGCCGGACCGGCATAGTAATGAATAATAACAAATTATTAAAAACTAAACTCACCATTAGGCTGAATGTAGTTGTAGTTGCATGAAAGGTGTTATACAGCTAATGTTTATTATTATCCATATGTACCATTTTAGCATGTTAACATTTGCTAATCTGTAATAAAGGCAATAAACAAAGTGATGGGACTGTAAAAGGTTTAGCAGGTGTTTGGTCAGAACAAACTATGGGACAACCTGAAATTCTGACCTGACGATGACACTGGATAAAAAGTCAGAGGGTTTATCCAGTTTAATGTCGACATTGACAAGACAATTAGGAATCAACAAGAGGAACCACAACGTCAGCAAGTGGATTTATTTCACCCTGTTAGGAGTTTTTCTACTTGTTTTATTAACCTGAATTTATTGAACTGAATCTATTATCAGAACACTTGAATGAATGTCTGTACAAACATGTCAAGTCAACACAAGACCACAGTGACATATTTTACACTTGGTGTATATTTGTCTCAAGGCCTTCTTTTAATACATTACTACCCACTTCCTGAGGATTCTCTGCTATAGTCTTCCTCATCTGGGCCCATGTCCATGTGCAGTCTGGGGTCCTCTGAGCTCGTATGGTGCACATCATCATGGTGAGACAGGGCTCTGTTAGTGGAGAGATGCACAGCTGGGTCTGCTGCATCCAAGTTCACTGAAAACAGAATTGTGTAGAACTATGAAAGGGATGCTGCACAAAGACCCTGCCATGATGTCTAAATAAGTCCAGACAGGATAGAGTATGACCCAGGTATGAAGTGGAGCTCATATTTTGATACTATGCACTTTACTGTGACTTATTTCTTACACCGCTTACAATAAGGGAGAGAAATACCTTTACTTTTGTCAAAAGAGCAACCAAGAAGTTCATCAATACCACTCCCCTCTCTTAAAGCTACGGTAAAAGAGCCTCTGAGCAAGGCACTGATCCCTAGCTGCTGCAGTGGAGCTGCTTGGTGGTCATCAGCTGACGGCTGTAGTTACACTGCAGCTCAGCTCCAACTGTGAACATGCTGCCAATCAGGAAAAGAAAAAAAAAAAAAAAAAGGTAGAGAAAACGAGAAGAGAGTAAGGCTTTACCCATGAGACTGCTCCAGAAAAGATTCCAGGAGATGACCCTCGTACACTCACTGGTCACTTTATTAGGTACACTACTCTGCCATCAATTCTGCCTCTACAAAGACAATCATGTTTTTAATGTCAGCTTTGACTGACACTGTCAGGGAGGTATTCATCTAATATTTTCTGCACCCCATTTACATACATGAGAGGGCCAGAATACTAGAAACACCTTTCTGCATGATACTCTCCAGCATAGCAACACCAGCCACTACGACCTCAATGGTTATTACCATCATTACCTCACAGGCTCTGTAGCGTTCTATGTGCTAAATAAGTTAACATACAGGCCTGATAAGTCAGACTTATGTAAGTACTTAACTCATCTGTCCCACCTCTGTTCTTGTTTCTAGTACCTGAAAGCTGATAGTGAACATCACACAACCTTACTGTTTTATAATGAACGCGTGCAGAAACACACACATTATTCAGAATGACTTACAGTAAACCGCCACTAGAGGGCGCCCTCTACCTACAGATGGCAGACTCGTTCCATGTAGTTTTCGACTGACATTGACAAGAGCTGCTCTAAAAGATGGAAGGTCACCTCCTGTGACATATGAAAGGAATGTTTATATGATAAACAACGTAAAAGGCCTCTTCATGTGCTGTGGATGCTGGTGATGGCCATGGATGTTAGCAGGACTAATGTGTCCTCACAGAAAAAAAGCAGAAAAAACACAGTTGTTAATCAATTAATTTCTACTGAAACAATCCAGAAAAAGTGACAAACTCAGATTAGACCTGGTCTGACAAGTCCACCATCAATCACTCACTCAAACAAAACAAAATAAAATAAAATAAAAATCATCCGTCCAGAGGAGAGCATGCAGATGTCATGAAGAGGCTGTGCCTCTGCTTATCTAGCCTACAAATTCACTTTTATTTATTAAGATGGCCCCTTCATTAATGAGTCTAACACTTCTGGTCTAGAAGGACTAACCTATTGACCTGCAGCCAGTGAAGACGGGTCACAAGTAGACATAGCCTGTTTTTAAGGGGCCACAACACAAAAGGTGGGGAACCACTGTTGTAAGTTATCTATTGAATTATTTTATGTGCATTCACTTGAGAAATAAATCATTTGGTAGTGAAGTCAAATGGTTCTCTCCAGTTTAATGTCTTGGTATAGAGTAATTAGAGTGACAGAATGTCTTATTAGGGGAAAACAGGTAAGCTGTGTGGCCAAAACACTGAACAAGTTGCTGTATTGTGTGTTATTCATCTGCCTGGTGGATGTCAAGCATGTGTTGTGTTCACAGGCTCTCTGACAGGCTGCTAAAACACAGAACTATGATATGTCTTTGGCCTGGGGGCCCATTTTTATTAGAATCTTGCTCTTGTATAAGTAGATTGTAAAATTCATTTTGATAAAAACAAACACGAGCACTGTGTATGTTTCTCCCACATGTCATGCTATGATTTGTTCTGGTTGCTTCAGTGCTGACAGTTTGACGTGTGTCTGATGACAGCTGACTGAGGCGACAGTAATCCTGAATTGGCTTTGTGACATTTCATTACAAAGTCATGATCTTGTGGGGCTGATAATACTTTAATCCTGTACTGACACAGGTTCTTATGGATGCTGTTTTGCCTGTATTCACTGCAGTCAACTTATAGGAGGTCTTTAATGACATCACACTTCTGGCATATAATATAGCATGACTATAGTATCCAAAATGAGGGAGGATTTGTGGTCTTAACTTGCACAACAGGCAAACAGCAGCTAATTCATTTATACTCTATTAGTTTTTTTAAAATGCTGGCATTACTGTTTTAAGATAACATTACATGTGTGAGCAGGACTTTTGTGCTTTTCCGTGCCACCTGTTGATGGTTTGGTACAGACATCAGTCATTTTTAATGACCTTCAATAGTTAACTCTGTGTCATGTTAGCACAAAAAAAGTGTGGCATGTAGTCAAATAATCAATTAGAATAAGCACCACTTATTATCAAGTTGCTTTATTTTTTACTTTATACTATTTCATTTCAATACTGAACTTCCATGTACAGGCCCAGCATGCAACTCTGTTTATATGAGGTGCTTTTACACAAGAATTTTAACACTAATTAAGTGTATATCTTTTTTGTCTTTTGTATTTCTAGATTTCGGATTTCATTGATACAGACCTTAATCCTTACAGAACATGCTTCTTCAGCCTTACTTGTTGGCTCCACCCATCTGTGGCAGTGCACACCTGCATGGGCGGAGCCACTAGTCACACAGTTTAGGAAGAAGAGTTGGAGGGGAAAAAACTGCACTGTAGTCCCAAAAGAACTGGTGTGGTGAGAGTGAACACTGGAGATATGATGCCTCTGAAAGACACACACACTCACTCACTCCCTCCCTCACACACACACACAGCTGTTTGTACTGTACCTGTTTCCCATGTCCTGTTGTCACCAGTGGCAGCCTGTTTAGGGATTTTGTCTGTCTGGAGGGTTTCAACACAAGCAGGAACACCCTGAACACACAGTACAGGAACTGAACAGGGACGACTGTTCAGAATGATGAGCTTATGTGTTTGTTTGCATGATCACAGTCCGGACAAGTAGTTGCAGAGTGCAGGATGCAGAGGGCGTGGATGAGGATCTCACAGAAACTGCAAGGCTTTGCAGGTGGAAGGTGATATTTTTCAGTTGAGTTGAATAAAACTTACGAGCTGCACCTTCTGATTAAGCTCACTGATTAACATGTAATACCTCCTTTGTTTAATCTGTACAAAAAACAAAGTGCAGAAGTTACAATCTGAAGTCTTACCAACCACTCGAAGCACTTTACAACACGAGCCAGCACTCACACACACATTCACACACTGGTGGCAGAGACCACTATGCAAAGTGCCACTTGCTCATTCATACACACAGCTCTCAGGCTAAGTACCTTGCAGCAGGGACCAGGGATCAAACCGCCGTCCTTCTGATTGGTGGACGAGCACTCTACCTCCTCAGCCGCAGCCGCCCTGAGCTACTGCGCCGTTGTACTTCTCATGTCTCAATTGTGACTCCAGTGTTAAATGTCCCATTGTCGCTCTAAATGCCAGTGATGTTCACTGCTTTGTTGAGCCAATGGCAGCACTGGTGGACTGTACAGCTAAAACGGACACAAGCACTTTCCCCTGTGCATTTCATTATTGTGTTGCTGTTATGTGCATGAAGGGAGACCATTCATTAATGCAATGTCATTTCACTCAGACAGTTAGATGAGCCACAGGCCTGCCATTGGGAGCTGTTGAGCACTATTCCCTTCCACTGCTGACCGTTGCAGCTCCATTGCAGCAGCTGAACTGTTACTGACTGAACCAAAGCACTCAAGGTGAGGAGAGTTACTCATTCTCTTTCACTTACATAACGCTTTCCTGTGACCCGCGTTTCATGTCGCCGCCTCCTCTCCAAATCCACAAACCTTAAGTCAACATGTTAAAATGCAAGAGAGGCTGAAGAGAATGCAAAGATTGAGCAAACCACCTACCAGATGACGTCATGAGTTGCTGCCTAGCTGCCAAGTCATCTCGGTGCTCGTCATCCTGGTCTCTTCGACTCTCCGCACCTGCTGTGGCCTGATCATGGAGGTCTGCAGAAAAATACAGGAGGCAGTTTGCGTAGAGTACACAAAATAAACAATACACAAAGGGGGGTAAACGCTTCTAAAGACTGTCTCATTTAAACCATCATGAAACAAGACGACGTTCACTGGACCCAAACATTGAACACATCATGGACACACCTGTATGGCTGATGAATGTCAGCGTCGCACTGAAGCCTCTATGTGTGATGCTGCTGTCTGACGTGAACTGAAGCACCATGACGCTGTGGTAGGACAGGACAGGGGGAGGAACACTGTCTCCACACAGCATGGCTACACAAAACAAACAAAAAAAGCTCTTCTTGCGGGTAACGTTGAAAGGAATTTTCAAAACAAAGTGCTTTTGATTGAGTTTTGCCACAGAGAGATTCATCCGTCCTACCGATTTCCTCTATTCCTTCCACATCTCCCAGGACGGTAAGGGAATCGTACAAGCATCTGTCTGACTCCTCCAGGTAAAAATCAGCAAAGTCAAGCTGAAACACAACAACCAGAAGAATCTGTGACAACATGCTGTGTTTTGAAGAGTTTCATTCACCTGAATTCATTGGAAGATTGGGTGCATCACCTTAACCACATGACCCTGCGGAGCATAGACAACCCAGCGGAGGACACAGTCATTACTGTAGAATTGTGGGTAATTTGGGCTGCGGACAGCAGTCTGATCCTCGACTAGAACAACAGTCCCGCATCCTGATTGCACACACACACACACACACACACACACACACACACACACACACACACAGGGGAAACATAAACACAGCTACACCAAGCATTACTACACTTAACAGAATAGCAGTTTGGCTCACACACACACACACACACACACACACACACACACACACACACACACACACACACACACACTCATCTGCACACTGAAAACAAAAGACCCATTATTAGCAGCTGGGTTCACCCACTCCACAGCCACTCAGCCAAAGTCTTTGTGTGTGGGTGCAGAGTGTGTTTGTGAGTGTCTTGTGCAGCTCATTATTGTGTCATGGGACATCTGCCAGGTTGCTACGAGATGCACAATCAACAGCCATAGCAGAGAGTAAAGCTGTGTGTGGACTGTAAATACAGCGTGCACATTTACAGTTTAAGTTAAGTGAGGAAGACAGAGCAGGATGTGTGTCGGTCTGTTACACTGCACCGTACATATACCTCAGTACGATGTGCGGAGATGCATGTGGCTGTGTACTGTGTAGTATCTGTGTGTTTGCATTGTGTATTGTGTGTCCCACCAGGATCAGAGCGTCCCTGGACAGCGTGATGCGTAATGACAAAGCCGCTTCCTGCTCTGGTAATGTCAGAGGAGAAGAGGAGCGTTGCACTCTGGGAATTATTTAGCAGCACCGGGCCAGGAGTGACACTTCCACAGAAGATCCCTGAGAGAAAGAGAAAAATGCAAAACTGATGAGAGATGATATAATACATGATGGACTGATTCATCGCAGTCTATTTAGTTTGTGCTTCTGCCAAGTACTTAATTAAGAACTTAATAAAAAAAAAAAAAATAGTTCTTCAGCCCCATCATTTAAAGGTTCATGAAAATGGTGTAACACTTAGTAATAACCCTTATCTGCTTTCTTCATCAAGCTGCATGTGACGATGTGCGAGGACTCTTGTTCACTGCTTTTCCTGTTTTATTCTGTAATAACTTTCTTTATGCATTCCAGTATGTTTTTTTTACTTTCTGTCATTGTTCAGTGTCCCATCACTTTCACTCATCACCTGTTCTCAATTATCCAGTCAGCCCTCCTGGCACCTATAGCCTTAGTGATTTGTTACCTGTTTTTCCAGATTGTGTTCATCATTCTGCAGATTAAAGTTCCATCTTTTGTTGCTGCTTCGTGATTTATCTCTGCCTGATATTTGAGTTTTGACAAGTTCCTTGCTGATCTTCTCCTCTGCTAGTTATCTTAAGTTAATTACATTTTTTAAGCATTGGACTTGTGTGTGTGATCCTTGCAGGTCTTGCAGTTTGGACCTAAATGTAAAAAGTGATTGAACTTTGCGGTTTTAGTTATTTATTATATTATTATTCCTCTACAGAGAGTGAAGCTAAAAGCTGTGTTTGCAGACTGCACTTTGGCTGGATGAAAGGATGAACAATAGCTCCCACAACAAACCACTGTTCACCTTAAATCAGTCATTGTAATTTTTACATTTCTCTTCATGCACATCCCCTGCCTGCAGTCTTCATGCTAAGCTAGCTGACTCACAGATGTAAGACTGGTATTTTACTCGTCGCACTTTCAGAACTATTCCGTTAACCCAATCAACTGGCACATTTCCAGAGGTCTTGGGTGGCTCTGCTGCCTCTGATAAATGTTTCTGCGGTTAAAAAGGGCAGGCTCATCCTTGCCAACTGTGTCTGAAGCTCACCAACAGGCCTGTGGGTCCCCACTGAGACGCTGAGGCGATCGTAGCGGCAGTAAGAGTCATTCTCCAGGTCAAAATGATCGAACTCCAAGAGAATACTGTGACCCGGAGGAACACTGAGCGTCCACACACACAACCTAAAGAGACCCAGAGACAGAACTGAACACACAGGCTGTTTCCATTGATTATGTTCCTTCTCTACATTCTTATAATTATGAGCTATAAGACAAATATTTCCTTTCATCTGACGTCTGACACCCAGAAAGTCAACATCACATTACATAGGTTGTACTAATTAGAACAGTTTACATGAGGAACAAAGACTCTTCGTTCGTATAATTGTGAAAGAATGTTACTGAAAAAGGTCTTGGCTGTTTGGTGGCACACACAAGTCACACACAACCATTTATTATCTAATCTCTTGACTCCTTATTTGGAACGTCACTCACTGGTTGTTGTCATAGTGATCACCAGGGTGGGCAGGGTTTCTGATTACCCCCTCACTGTCAGTTACAGGTCCGTCTCTCACACTGCAGAGTTCTGATACACACACACACACACACACACACACACACACACACACACACAGAGTAGACATCAAAGAAGCATGATGAAATATATATGAATAAGAGCTGCTGTGACGAGGGAAAACAACTCACTTGATGAAGCTGCTGCCTGCTGCTGCTCCTCAGCTAAAGCAAACACACAAACATGAAAAAGAGAATATAAACAAAACTCTTATCGATATCATTCTATTATTATCTTTCAGTTATCTTGATATAATATCAACAAAGTTTTCGTTTTATTGAAAGTAATACAACCTGGTGGGCCGTGTTCGCTGTCTGTTTTTAGTTCCTTGTCAAAGACTCAATAATTGAGTCTCTGACTTTTAAAACTACTCATGTGAACTCAGATATTAAAAAAACTGGACTGGATCCCTCTCTCCCTCAAAACTATAAACCAAGTTACATATCAATCTGCACCAGAAAATAACATTTTAACATTCCTGTTTTGTGGAAGTGTCACAGCACTGACACTGCCCTGCTTGAGGTTACTGATCACCTTTCAGTGGCTGCTGCTGCTGACCTGGGCTCAGCCCCTGTACTGCCGCATCACGATCAATCCCAGCATCCTGTTAGACAGACTGAAGCACTGGGTGGGGATATCTACCAAAGATATCGACAAATATGTCTCTTCATATTCGTCTGTTCAGTATGGTGTGCCTCAGGGATCAATTTTGGGACCAATATACTTGTCTTTATATGCTTCCCCTTGGGCACATTATGCATTGACATGTTGTCTCTTTTCATTTCAATACTGATGATACGCAGATGTACCTGCCTGTTAGATCTACAGACTGCTGACTACACATAACAACTGAACTCGATAACATCCTTGTTATCGGGTTGCAGCACATGGCAAATCAAATTCTGCCAAATTCTGCTGGTTTCCTGTTGGATCTTATCAAGCCTGTCGCAAAGAATTTTGCATTTGGTTTGACTGTATTTAAATCTTTGAGCAGCACACCATAAAGTTCATGCAATCGAGTTTTTATCATCTTAGAGATACTTCAAAAATATGATCTTAAACCATTTTACAGGCCATCATCTCATCACACCTAGATTGCTGCGACAACCTTTTTGCCTGAACTAATATATAACTAATATAATATCATCAGCATCAGCTATACCCATACATAAACTTATTTTGAAGATGGATTTTGAATGACATTGGACAGGTCATGTTTTACTCATATTAAGGCGTCTAGTGAAATATAATTCTTTTTACATGTGACATGTCAGCAGACCAGCTAACTTTAACCCTGATTTCAGCCAAACCCCATCACAATGCAGACACTCAATACTTTTCAAGGGCCATCTGAAAGCCAATTAACACATTCTAGTCAGGGCATTGAATTAAATAAACCGTGATTGAGTGATCCACTATCCAGTGTTTCATAAACTACATGGACCCTAGAGAAACAATGGTTAAAAACAAATCACCACAAATCATGAAGAGTAACGCTATCCACAAAATGATTGACAGGTTGACACCCCCAACCAATAAGTGGATGTGGGTGGGGTTAGCTTGCTAGCTGCTAGCTGGGGTAGCTTGAACTCGTGGGAGAGGAGAGGATGAAGTTAACCTAACCAATGAATGGAGGAGACCATTTTTAGCCTGAAATATCAAAATAACAAAACTAAACATGGCCAAGAGTACCATCGATCGCAGTTGATCTGTAAGAGGCCTGTGACAAGGCGTTTGTGCCGGATCCAGAAGGCCCAGCTAATACGCTCCAGGAAGAATGGACTTCAGAAGGAGGATGATACAAACTGTGCAGCAGGGACAGCAGTGTCAGGGCTCCTGGCCTGCAGTGCTGATAGTGATGTTGGAGGGAAAGTATGTGTTGGCTGCAGTATGAGAGGGCTTTTTCAGAGTTTGTCGCGTGCCTGCTTTAAGCATGCTGCAGAGAGGGTGGGGTTAATGGAAGGAGGTGGAGGAGGAGCTGTCTGAAAGAGTTTTTCTCACCAGCAGACTGTTCTTTGAGGTCTGACTCCTTTGGAAGAGAGCCTGAAGCCAGGGGCAGGGAACCTCTTCCTGTCAAGGGCCATTTCAATTTTTATAACATCCTTCCAGCGCACACACAGGGAAGGGGCTGGGGTTGTGTTCAGGGACAACTCGGACGAAAATGTTTTCTAATATTTCATGTAATTTTCTTTATCATTGAAAAAATTGCTACCACTTTGCTACTACTTTAATACTGTTTTGATCAAAGTGTAACCCCGGGACACATCTGGATATGGCACAAATACCTGAAACTGTTTTTGGGTTCACCCCCCTGGTTTTGATTGTTGACAGCTCATCACAGGCATCTTGCAGATGACCCATGAATCAGAGGTTCTCTTGGGCATGTAGTTTTTCAGTGTTTTGGGGTGAAAAGGTTCTTTCATATTCATTGAATCCATTGATTGGTTGGGGCAAACACCAACCATGTCCTCTCACTGGTTCAGCCGAATGCAGAGACACAATCAGCATGACTCATTTCATGATAATCCTATCTCTACCTACCGTCTCTCAGTTTACGCTTAATCCAGGGCAGCAGCAACCTGACATCAGTGAAAACCCCTGGAGTTCCTCTTCTTGAAGGGAGGCGGCTGCTGTTGTTTCCCCAACTCCGACCACATCCCTTCCCCCAGGAAGTTACACCCAGTGCTACCCAGTAACGGCCATGTGAACCTGCTGGACAAACCAGAGGACCTCCTGAGTCCCCCTGGAGGAGGAAGGGAGGAGTAAAACACTGCAAAACCCTCTCAAGGCTACTAAATAATGGGATTTCTTCAAAACTGATGACTGATTCATAGTTTCCAGCTATTAGTGAAACATCACTGCTTTCAGTACCTCAGGCTGAATTAAACCAAATGAAGTGCAGAATGGAAAAACAGACAGATGCTGCAGACAGTACATTCCGTTTTCTACCTGGCAGGCATCTCTTCCTCCTCTCTCTGGCCCAGCACACAGAACTGTCATGGCTGGCTGAAGCCTAGCTGGTCTCTGGTTGAGATTTGAGCTTCTGACAGTCTGGAGGACATATTTACATTTGGCTGGGTCCACCAAGTCCAACTGGACCTCTCTCAGCACTGCAGGAAGACGACCTTCTAGGAAACAGTAGAGTAGAATATAACATAATCAAAGCTTGAGTGTGCTTTAACAACATTTGGTGGGAGTGAGAGAACTACTGCACTTACTTTCCTTCACTCTGCCCCATCCACCTACACTGCAGCTGGTTTCAGGTGGGATGCTTTCATCAGGCAAAGGCAGACATATTGGGTGGACACGGGCTCCTGTTGAAAAAAACACTTATCAGTTACTTAAAACATGATCAATGCATCAGTAAGGGCTCACCGTCATCTAAACTTTACCAATCAAAATGGAAACCTGCCCATGCGAATGTGTTGCTCCAGTTCCATCAGCGCTATGTCGTAGCTCATAGGCAGAGCGTGATGATACTTCTCATGGACTGAAACAGATTTGACAACAAAGACCTGCTCCTCTTCATCTTCTATTCTCTGGTCAAACTCTCCCACCACTACTCTCACACCACTGAGAAACTCTCTAGACAGAGGAGAAAAGGAGTAGATTCATGACCGTCTATCGTAATATTCAAACAATAAACATAGAACATCAGCATGCACATCTGGAATAAGTATGTGGCACAGGAAGAACCTGCAAATGTAGTACAAAAGACGCAATGGCACACAAGTGACAGTGGTACTTTGACAGTGATGCAAAGCAGTGTGCAGCGGTCATTATCCAGCGATCAGTCAGGATGGCCCCTCCACAGAAATGAGAGCCTCTGTACTGCAGGGAAACCTGCCCAAAGCAACGCAAAGTTCAAGATGAGATCTCAGTTATGTCACATTTACATCATACACAGTTACCTATCACTTCAAGTCAGCCTTTAACTGACGATGACTTTCCTGATTTAACTTTATTTTCCGTCACGTGATGCATTATTTGTATTCTACTTTCATCCTTTCCAGCCGACAAAACTGGGTATTTTTAATGAGGTGGGAACTCATGAGGAGTACATGTGTGCCGCCTGATGATGCTACTGCTTCATTCTGAACTTTTTGCCACCAGTCAGACCATCATGCTCCACTGGGATCCACCCACAGTCTTTCCCCACATTCCTTGTGTGTTCTTCATCTTTCCTTCCTGCTTCAGGTAACATTGCTTGGACTTGTGAGAACAAACCTACATTGCAAATCTGTTTTTTTTTCCGTTTGGTATCTTGCACTGGCAGGTGAAGCAGCCATTTGTTTTAGGCCTTACTATTATTCATTATTATTATTTGAGTTGTTATTCCAGGTAACTGTGTTCTACAATGCCATATTTTAGAAATCTGTGATTCCAGATAATTACTGTTAAACAGTCATACGCTAATTGCCTCACACAGACTGCAGTTAATCCCTCTGACATGTGTAAACAAAATCTGAACACAAAGCAGAAGTACTCTGTTTCATCACATTGCATGACGCCTCTTTTATTTTGTACACCTCCTGTATGTCAGAGTAACCAACAAATCCCAAATTCAGACACAAATGAGCACAGAATAAGTCAAAAATGAGAAGTTCAGTTAGTCTAATGACATCAGAGTGATCAACAGATGCGCAGATTTCTCTCTGTGGCTGAGCATACACAACACAAGCTTGACTGCAATTCAACATTTACACGGCTAAGGGTACAGATGTCAGAGGGATGCATGAGTGGTATCTGGATGTAACTGTTTTATCAATTTAAGTGTTTTTCTATTAGTTCAGCACCACTTGGAATAATGACACTCATTAATAAAATTCTCGATATAAATCAATCTAATGACACTATAATTTAAGTCAGTATGATGTGTATTTTAATCCACAATGAAGAGTAATTTATTATGCATTATGCCTTACATGTCAGCTAACAAGAAGGAAAGTTTAAAGTTGGAGGAGCCGCCACATGTTAACATGCTAACAGGGGAGCAGCTCTTACCGTTTACCATGTTAGCTTCTTGCCATGTTGTCGTGTTACTGCTACTGTGCTAACAGCAACACCATGATGTTCATATTTAACCAGTATATTAGTGTATTATGTTAGGGTTTGCATGTTAGCATGCTATTTTAGCATTAACAGCTGAATTCCTAGCCATAGGCCATTGGCCTTTTTAAGTCAGGGTCATTTTTTAAGTTTAAAGCACCAACGTAATGGGAAACATGTAAGATGATGAGGTGAGAAGGCAATTAAATAAAATAATGGTATCCAAATCATCAGTGACAATATTTATTGTGACTTTACTGTATATTATTACATAAGCCTTAGTGTCAAAGTGGAGCAACTAAGTAATAAACTGCAACAGATTCATGAAACATAATGTCTTTTTTGATTAGTTCATACGACTTTAGAGCCCTTTGGTAAAATAGTAATGATTCTGCGGCTGGATGTTCTTCCTCTGCAGCACAGGAAGTTGCAACTGAGGTGGTTAACAGATGAAGAGGTTGTTCTGCACTAGTAGCGATAGCGATCAGGGCTGAACAGACAAAGAAACCACAGGTCGTGGCTGATCAGCAAAACAGCAACTAAAAAGAAGAAAGAAGGAGAAGAGACAACTGACCAGCCACGGATGTGAGCCGTATGAGGCCTCGGCCCCTCCAACCACCCTCAGAGAGTGAACCATCGGGCTCCGCACCTGAGGAATCCCACACTTTGAACCTGACAGACAGGATGAAAACTCAGGCTTTGTCTCAGCAGCATAAAATCATCCATTAAACACATGTAAGGCTCTACCTGCCTTCAACCTGTTTACATCCACTCTATCACTCACCTGTTTGAACAGCATTGATGCCAATGTTTACCCAAACCCAGACAGAGAGCAGAGCGGCAGTAGTCCTCATCACTAACACACACATCAAGAATGGGTCCTACTGGGCCTCGCTGTGCGTGAAGGGATACTTGTTAACAAGCCAGTAAAAATCTTGCAGTGGGTGGTTGGTGCGTGCAATCGTAACAACTAAATGAACAGCACTTTTCCATTGTGTGTAAGTGTTGGCACTCTCAAGGTCATCCGCCGTGTGGCATGTGGGATTTCGTTCCCAACACAAAGACACAGCCGAGCCGCTGTAACACATTCAAAGAGGAGGAACAGTCATAAAATGCAGACAAAGATCCAGGGAGGCGAGCTGTTAATGCTGCGTATGAACAAACATGCTGACGCAGAGGCAGATGAAGTGAAAGAAAACAGAGAAAGAAAACTGAACAGCTTCAAACTTTAAGATGAAATGTTGTCTTTCCTGACCTCTAAGCTTAAAAAAAAAAAATCCATTCCAGAGAATTTAATCGTCGATGCTTTCTGGTTTGTGGTGCAGGTTTACAGCAGGAACTGTCTCCCTGGGTCAATGAGCTCGTTGTGAAAGCCCGAAAAAACACCAGACAGCCTGTGGTGGCCAGCGTGACCTTTGAGGCAAAGCTTTATAAGACGGGACACAAGAAACACAGCGCTTAGCACATTCACTTTATGACTGAACTGCTGTGTATCTGCGTGAAGAGAACAGCGTGAGTCAGACCTGTGGATGGTTCAGGTAAAGGTTGTAGAAAAACTGCTTGGTTTTTCTGTCACAACTAGTTTTTAATCAATGCGTGCCACCAACTTGGAACAAATCATTTGGAGACATATTTCTGGCCACCAGAGAAATCTAGACCAGAGTTCTAACCAGCAATGCATTTGATTGCACCACTTCCTGAGTGACCGTAAAGACTCACCAGACAGCAAATCTAAAAGCTTTCATAACATTGATTGCATCACCTCTGTTAGCAATAATGTTAAAAAAGTGAACTTGAACCGCTGACAAGCCCTTATATTAACATTCATTAGCAGATATACAGTCTAGATGTTGAGAGCGATCCTGTGTGAGTGTGAGTGTATTTTCTGCCTCTGGGCTCCCGCTCTAAGCCCTGTAAGCCCCTGGTTCCTGTTTATGCAGCCCAGCGGCCCAGGCCCCACTGGGTGTGCACGGCTGGTTGTGACTCAGTGCTTGGCATGGTTGCTGGGCCACAGTTGCCATGTGGCTGTTGCCAGGTGTCGCAGAGAGGAGCATAAAATACTGAGGCATGACTGTGGGACTGTTTTCAGCACCTGATGACCCACATATTCAACAGAAACTGGAAGAGAGGCGAGCTGTTAACAGACCATTCAGTCAGAGGTCACTTCAGTGTGTCACCTTTTGGTTTCATCACAGATGAAAAATAACATTTCTGTATAAAGGCCTCTGAAGAAACACTGCTTTCTATTTCTCTGTCTGTGTAACGCTGACGAAGAGGATCTATCCAGTGTATTCACATAGTTAAGGCCACACTGATAAGGCCAAGACACACATTCATGACAAAACCAGCCAATTCTCCCTGTTTGGTTACATTCAAGGCTCTGTCTATCACATGGGGTTTGTTATGCCCTTGTAGGTGGGTTTTTTTTTTTTTTTTTTTTGTCAGAGGCGGCAGAGCTTGGTATGATAAATGAATAAAAAGAATAGCGTACTATATCATCATTTTGACTTCAATGTGTTTTACCTGTTACTTCACTTGGACGTTTGAGCTTCACTCTGCAGGATGCGCAGAGGTTGATATTCCAGGGTTGTCTTCAGATTCATGTGGTTCAGGAGGAAAGTTTCTTTGTGCTCCTCTTAAATCTCAGTTTAACACATGTATTGATGATCATGATTTTGTGACATCACAAATGGAAGCCAATCATGGTCCAACATGCAACATACACAAGTGTTACGAGGAAGCCCGAAGCCTTCAGTGTGGGAACGGACCTCACAGGGAAGTGAGACATCTTGCAAAAAAAAGTGATTTAGAAATCTTGCTTTGTAGGTATCAATAATTATTCAAAGCAGTCTTAAATTGCTCTTAAAACACATCTAAAGGGGACCTTTAATTGAGTGTATGAGCTTTGATATACAAGTTTTTGTGTTAATCATGCATAACTTTGGCAGAAATGGGCTTCTGTATGCAGGTCATGCATCTTTGCACTTTGCTCTGTATTTTCCATATTCTCGTTATGATATACAGTATTGAATAAATGTTGGTACATTCATGAATTCATTCATTTTTCAGTCTTTACTTTTGCTGTACAATGTATATTCTGGTGCAGCTGAGATTTGATTTATTCTTACAGACCCTAATTTCCCTGATTGAGTTTCATTTTAGTTTCAAAATGTGTAGAATTACCAAACACCATAATCTACAATGACCAGACTTGAATGACGGCAATGTAGTAAACTCATGTCCTCTAGGTTTGATGTCTGCCGTCCTCAGCCTCTTCACATGCAGCGAGAAACCAAAGCTCTCCAGCATGAAACAATATCCAGACGCAGTCTCCAGCATCAGTTTGCTTAGCAACCAGAGTCAAACGAGGGCGACAGATCACTTTATGCTAACCGGTAATCATGTTACCTGTCCCTGCATGGGTTTACACTGTCACAAACAACACCTGATCTTTCATAGCTTTTATGGCATCATCATCTTTTTAAATTACACCTACTCAGAAATAAAAGTTTTAGACCCCAAATGTGAAAATGTGCAGATTAAAGGTTACCATGGCAGGGCGCTGCTAATCTTCCTGGAGGCTGTACCACACACACACACACACACACACTGCCCCTCTGGTCAATTCTAGATAATGAAAACTGACACCAAATGAGGACGGGCCAATCCTTCTATTCATGGAGTCGAGTATAATCCTGAATGGATGCATTAAATCTTAATGGAGCCGTTTGACAGCTTCCACTTTAGCCTGGCTTCCAGATACAGCGCATGAAGAGAGGGACAGATCTGTTACGCGCCACAGAAAACAGGTCAGCTGGACAGATTGAGACTAATGCTTCATTTGTTTCACTGTCAATCACGCTGTCAGTCCCCGCTCGAGTCTCGGATGGTGAGGACACCTCTGCTCAAACTGCAGCGTTGAGAGAAATCAAGGGTCTTAATCAGGAAGAGGATCAAACAGTTTATTCCTTCTTTTTGGTTTACAAACAAAAGGCACCCATTGATTTATTGTTTTTTTTTTTTTTTTTGGAGTTTCACATTGACAATGGCAAGAGCTCCTTTACCTCCTTCTCAAGGCGAACACAGCGATCTGCGCTCGTCACGCTGCTCAAAGTGGGAGCGATGGAACAAGTCACCTCAACAAACTCATGAACAACACCTTGAAAAATGAACATTGACACTGGAACCAGTCTGAATGCGATCACAACCTCAGGAGAAACCTTATGAGCACAAAGAACGCTGGGAAAACAAACAAAGCCCAGTCCATATTTGATGCAAGTGATCAATACACAGACTCTGGAATGAGAAACATGAAAGCAGTGCATCCACACACGTTTCAGCAGGAAAACAGATTCTTTAAATAAACAGAAGAAAAAAATCATTTAGTCCCAGAAAAGCCTGAAGGGAAAATATACATAAACCAGTTTAAGCACCAAATCCAAAGAAGAGTTGCCAAAGCTGTGATCCATTATTCAGTGACTGGTTTCCTTGAAGGCATCACTTTCTTTACCAGGAGACATTTCCCGCCGGAGTTTTGGTTACTTCATATCAAAGATTTCTTTATTTGCATTTTTGGTGGATTTAGCATCATTTCAATCAAAATCTGATGACACGTCAGGCCAGTGTCAATCAAACCTGATCCAAGCACACCCACACAGTCCTGATGAGGAGTTTCTGATCTTAATCTCTCTCTGGCAATACTGAAGGAAATCTTTTTCCAACTTTAAAAGGACTAGTTTGACATGTGGGGAAATATGCTGATTTATGCTGCTCATGTCTGTACAATAAACATGTGGGTGTTTTGGTTGGGGCCAACAGCCTGTATGTTTAGTTTAGTGCAAAGACTGCAGACAGGGGAAATCAGCTCCCCTGACTCTGCCTATGATGTATGAAGATCTACTTATTTAACTGTGCTAATCAACATGTTGCATCTCCTCTTTAATCTGTTCAAAGCGTTGCCAACATGAGGCTGCTAGATGACAAGAAGACTCCAGCAAGACGTCCTCGCCCTGCCAAGACACGGTTTACTAATTAGTGTGCATTAGAGGTGCTGTGGGCAGGTTAGCTTTGGACAGAGCTAGGCTAACTGTTTCCAGTCTTAATGCTAAGCTAAGTAAGCAGCTGCTGGCTGTAGCTTCATGTTTATTGGACAGATATGAGAGTGGTATCAATCTTCTCATTTAACTCTCAGCAAATAAGTGTACTTCCAAAAACGTCGAATTCCTTTAAGATTACAGGGCATTTAATCCAAGGGTGTTTCATGTCATACAGATACACTTGTAGATTGGAAACTATGTTTTCAGGGGCTTTCACTGATTGAATAACAGATCAATGTGACTGTTTAGGATTTGTTCTGAGTGGAGTTAATGTTGATGTTACTCGTGTGTGATGCCGTTTGATGCACAAATCATTGGTATGGTTCAGTAGCTCCTGACATCAAAAGTGAGAACATGAAAAGGACCCGTTTGTTGGTCTCACTTCTCAAATTACAAGAACAAGCTGAAGAAAACCCTGAATTAGACACACCATTACCCCCCTCCCCTCCACACACACACACCACCACCACCACCACAACACTGAACAAGAGCATGACAGCCATTCACCGTCACAAAACTAACCTACTCACTCACACCTTCACCAGGAAATGGAGTTAGAACTGCAAAAATGTATTGCACGGCACTCCAATGAACAAACACTTGCTTAATATTAAAAAGTACAGGCAATTAAAGTATTGTTAATTTCTTGTTTCAGGAGTCAGAGGAAGATTCTGGCTGTGCAAACAAGTCAGGCTGTTATTCTATTACATTCAGAGAGAGAAAAAGTACATATACATATCGAGTAAATTCAAATGACAAGCGACTTATAACAGTTAAATTCAGCTCTGAACATACTGCTCTTATGTTTACATATTTCATTCTTCAAAGTCCTATGTACAGCAGCTGATGTTGGTTCAGTAAGCTTTTTGTCAGTAAAATAGCCACGCAATGTCATTAGCATAAAAATACATCTGTTTCATTATATATTGAAATCTACCTAAATAGAGCTGTACACAAAATAATTAGAAAACATAGATCTGATTGCTCTTTTTTCACATTGTTAGAATATTCCAAAAAAATTCAGGCACGATTCACACTTGCACACGTCTTTCCGAAAAGGGCTGTATCCTTCCATCGAGTCACATGATCCTATGTAAAACGGCTCATGCTGAGAGAGCGAAAAAGACTAGAGTCACATTCCTTCATGAATCAAAGACATTCGCAGGACGCACGCGTACGTATCTGAAGCTGCTATGGCCTATGACGCTCCGAGGAGACACATGCAAGCACAACCAAACCTCTGCACGCGCTCACACCCTCTTCTTCAAACATTGTAGTGCGTTCGAGAAACAGGTAACAGACAAGACCAATATGACAAAGAGCACAGGTATGTTATCTGAAGACTTAGTATGGCAATGGGGGTTAATTCCAATGGAAACCCAGAAAATTTCCAACATTTCTTATGTGAAAAGGCAAGTTTCTGATGCAACAAGGAAGAAAGATGAAGGCAACGCAATGGTCCAAGAGTTTAACAGCAGATTATTAACAGCATGACAAATCCTGCATACTTTATTTACAGAAGCATCGAGGATAGCAAATCAACACGTAACATGACAAATATGACCTGTAAAAGTTACTTTAACACACAGAGGAAAACGGCTGAAGTAACAAAACCTTCCACGAAGATGGTGAGCTACACTTAAGAGCTACCTGAAAAGTAGTGTACGAACAAACACCGATGATTCAGAGCCATCACCTGCAGTGGAGACCATGACTCAATATGTCCGTCAGCACTGTCTCATCCTCTGCGAAGCTACGAGTCTGTTAGCTAAGAAGTCATTTGGCAAAACTGGACTGACACGCAAGACTTTGAGACATGACAAAAAAAGGAACCTGGAGAAGAAGCTTTGCAGGATTTGCTGATGCACGAATGATCAGTTTGTAGGCACTGGATAAAGCCATCGCATTACAATCTACATTGTGCTTGGTCGTAATTAGGGAACTAGCCACAGCAGAACGCTGGGGACATACAGGAGAGTGCATCGTTGTTGAGTGTGTGTGCCAATGACAACTCTTGGTGGGCCATGGGTCAGTATAAGCACTTCACCCCCAAACCCCTAAAAGCAATTAAGTGCAACTGTCATAAACATTGGCTGAGATGGCTTTGGTCTTGGGGGTGGGATCAGAAGGGCAAGACAGAGTTTAAACAATGGTTCCTAGGTCAGCCTGTCCCTGAACAAACTTTCACTGAGCGAGCACAGATTCATCCCTCAACTGCCTCCGACCAAACGTACACAACCAGCTCCAATGGCAGAAGCTGAGAGTAGCTTACGCCTTGCCGAGCAAACACTGCTGTCAAATGAAAACCCTGCTTGTTGTAAGCTTTTGTAGCAGGTTTTTAAATCATCTCCACTGGCCTTATTAGCAGAAATTGACAAGAAACAGAGGAAAAAAAAAAAGAAAGTTTATGTTTTGTGAGTTATGTTTTCAGTTGACAGCAGAGAAATCTAACTTACACAGCAGTTGAAGTGGTTATTCTTCAATGAGAGATTACACGTAGAGAAGAGGAAACCTGGCCCGACTCAAAACCAGCGGAGGACTTTTGCAGCAGAGCACCATCCAATGCATAGCTTTGTTTTGCAGGCAGGCAGCCAGGCGAGCAGATAAAGGAGACAGAGCAGTTTCAGGTGCACTGGAGCTTAAAAGACTGCAGGAGTAAATCTGACACCAGAGGGGGACCGGATTGACTTGTAATGAACAGAATGAGAGTGTGCGGTCCCCCTTCTTTAACCAGTCCAGGTGCTGTGAGTCTGAGTGTTGTACATTGAGATAAATCCATGCCCTCAGTGTTTCATAAAATGCTAGGTGGATCCGAGATATGCAACATGGAGATGGCTGTGGACTCCAGGATCACCCCGCAGCTCTGTCCGTGTTGATGGATTTAATGGTTGCATTTCATTCTTGAGTGTCAGGGGAAACACGGGGACACATACAGACAGCATGGAACCATTTTGAGGGCTTTGAGGCTCAGGAACCTCTCATCATCCACAGCCGGTGTTCTTCATTTCCTCGCCCTTCTGCCTCGCCACCTGCCACCCCGTCCCAGGCTTATTATCTCATGGTGGAGGAAGCTCTGAAGTAGGAGAGGAATTTGAAGCACAGGCTGACCACAAAGTACCAGATGTTTCTGGCCATCTGGGAACGGGCGATGAAGATGCGCCAGATGAGCACCACGAGGATGGTGTTGAAGGAATAGCGGATGTTCCTCAGCCTGGGAAACACACAAACGTGACAAAACGTCGACTTCAAAAGGTTTTGCCAGGGTGAAGATGTGACGTGTGAGAGGAAAATAACATTACTTCACGCCCCTTCCTTTTAATACTTTGAAATTTTCTGCACGCTGAATTATTCACATGAGCTTTCTTATAGCGGAGAGGATCATCGCCACTGTGGCTGCACCATCCACTCAGAAGGAGTAGGGAGACAAAAAAAAAAAAAAACATCCTCATAATCATACCAAATGTAAAAGACATCAGTGGTTAGTGGAAGGATGAACTGAAGTACTTCACAATCCGAAAGGATATTTCAATGCTAATGCATAGACGTGCTGTATGGTGACCTAGAATAATAAAAGCCGCCTACTCTGCAGAGGACGGCAGCTGTCTATAAGAGCTCGTCACAGACAGCGTTTCATCCCGTCTCTGTATATGTTGGCAGAACTGCAGGTTTGATTCCATAGACTCTTACTTGTTGAGGTGTTTACGTGCAGCAGGCAGGCCCGACAGCTCTTCATTGAGGACGTATTTTTTGGTGCCCATACAGTAATTTTCCATGTACTCTGCCCAGTGCAGCTGACGCACGTCGAAATTAAACACCTAGAGCACAGAAATCAAAACACAAGAAACACTGTAAGCAAAAAAGCAACAAGTAGTGGCAGTACTTGGTATAGTTTAACGAAAAAGATGAAGGTAACAGTTCATATAGAGAAAATACAACAAAAAAAAACAATATTAACCACAAAAAACCAAACAAATCTAAAAACTATTTAAAGGCTAAAATAAAAAAGGCAGAACAACAGCTTTTTGTCATGTTAGTGGCTGTGAGGCACAACAGTGCTTTGAGGTATATGTCACGGTGACATGTTAATATGCTGATGCTTACCAGGTAATATTCACCAGGTTTAAGATCTCAGTTCAGCCTGTTAACATGCTGACATGTGCCAATAAGGACTAAACATACAGTTCAGCTGTGGCTGTCAGGAATATCCTTGTGTTGCAGGTGTGACGTCATCATTATGTCAAAGACTGAGTCACCTGTCACCTATGTCACCTGTCAAAGACTGAGCTCCTTGTCATCCAAGTCGGTCCCTCTGTACAACAACAGATCAGTATCCAGCTTGACTCAGCTCTGCTCACTCCCACAAAATCTGGTAGAAACTTGGGTGTCGTGATTTACGACCAGGTAACTTTTAAAGAGCATGTGGCATCTGTTGCTCGGTCATGCCGATTTGTGCTGTACAACATCAGGAAGATCAGACTCTACCTGTCTGAGCATGCAACACAACTCCTAGTACAAGCGCTGGTACCATCACGCCTCGACTACTGTAAGTCCTTACTGGCAGGGCTCCCAGTATGCTCGCTAAAACCCTTGCAGATGATCCAGAATGCGGCGGCTCACCTGGTCTTCAACCAGCCCAAAAGAGCACATCACTCTGCTGTTCATATCCCTCCACTTGATGCTTGATCCTTGATGCTTGCCTACAAAAACTGCCACCAAAACCGCTCCAACCTACCTGAACTCCTTCATTCAGGTTCATGCTCCCTCCCGCTAACTACGCTCTGCCCAGGAACGGCGCCTGGTGCTGCCACCTCCAAAAGGCCCTATATCTAGAGCTAGACTCTTTTCTTCTGTGGTTCCCTGGTGGTGGAACGAGTTACCAAACTCTATTCGATCTGCAGAGTCCCTCTCGATCTTTAGGAAAAGGTTAAAGACCAAACTATTTATATTATATACTATTCACTCCATGCATTATTTCATAGGGCTGTTCATAGCACCTACATCCAGTTGGACCAGAAAGTTGCGTTAGGGTTTAAGATTAGAATTTTAACCTGATGATGGTACGTATGTACTAGAAATCCATCCAATAGCTGTGGAGATATTTCACTGAAAACCCAAAATGAAATCAAGGGGGAGTCAAGATGTTTCATCCCCTGGGTAGCATGAATACCTGTAGAAGACATGTTGGCTTGTTACAGAATGTTTTTTGCAAACCCATGCAGTAGATGTAGATCTTTTCTACCAGAGAAACTTTACCATAACTGTGTGTGGGGAGTTGGGTAATAAATGAATAAATAAATGTAACTGCTTTAACACACATCTGTATGAGCCTCTTAAAGACTTAAAAGTTATCACAGCGAGGAGTCGGCACTGGGCACCAGCAGGCTGCAATTTGGGCCTGCAGAGACAGAGCCGATCTGAGCTCCAGTTGGCTTTGGTCCAATTTAACCTCTAAATTTAACCTCTAGTGGTGCCTTCCATTAATAGAGCAGAATGAAACTGGATAACTGGCTGAGACCTGAGGAAGACACAATGGTACATGGCTTGTGGTTGTGTGAGGTGGGGTTACGGTTTGTAGCCTTGGACACAGAGACTACCTTTCAGTCAGCACCCAGGGAATCAAAGACTCTGAATCCCCTAGTTGGGTATGTTGGGAGAAAGGCACTACAGAATCAAACATCATTACAAGAGACAGGTTTTCAAAATGAAAAACTTCAACACTATTCAAAACTTAATGTAAAGTCTTAGAACAGATTTGCCATCAGCACGCTTCTGTCAGGGGAAGAAAGACAAAATGTCAACGCCTCGCTGCACAGAACAAAAATGTCTAATGTGTAAACAGGACATGAAGTCTAATTCTTTCACTTTCAGTCCACAAACATGTCCTCCACCAATGCAGATTCCTTAGACAGTTGGTCTGAACAACGCCGCTGTTCACTACAAACTGACGTCACCAGTGAATGAATGACCCACTCTATTGTAGCCAGCCGACAATCAGACATTAACACACTGAGTGGTAAATCTGTCTGCTATCTCCACAGTGTGTATAGGTCTGTGTTCTGTGGTGGGGGCGGACATGGGTGAATGATGTGAGGGAGACCGATTATTTATTTTTACATATAAGATTACCATCATGTGTCCTATACCTTCTTATCCTCTGGGCTCATCTGGGATATCAGCATGGCAACATTGTCAGTGTTCCACACCCAGGAGTGACTGGTGAAATACTCCAAGACCATCGTGGCTTTGTGGAGACGAGTGATTGTCTTCATCATCCTATGATAAACGAGCGGTGGAGGCAAGATGGAAAAGGACGAGGAGGAGGAGATGATTGGCAA
This sequence comes from Chaetodon auriga, assembly GCF_051107435.1. Lineage (NCBI taxonomy): Eukaryota > Metazoa > Chordata > Actinopteri > Chaetodontiformes > Chaetodontidae > Chaetodon > Chaetodon auriga. The sequence goes on along the minus strand of NC_135079.1, from coordinate 20,913,370 downwards.
AACACAGAAGAGAGGCGATACAGGAAGGGAAGGGGAGCAGAAAAGAGGAGTGTGGCAAGGCAAAGAAGCACAACAGAGAGGTGGTGGATGGACAGACGGGGGGGGGGGGGGGGGGCAGAAAATAAAGGAGCGATTGAGTGTGGAAAAGTCATGGATGATGACAGAAAGGAGGAATAATGAATGAAAAGCACAGTGAATGAGGACAGGGTTCCGTGGTGTTGGAGGAGGGCAGAGCAGAGGCAGAAGTTTAACACGAGAAAACTTTAAAACACAAAGACAAACACCAGAGTTTGACTAACAAGTGTCTTTGTGGCATAGGTTTACATAGCGAGTTCTTTACAGTCCAATTTAGTCTTATAACTGATCATTTAACACTACGAGATGTGCATAAAGACTCGTCGTTTCAGATATGCCATGGGCATGATTTCACAGACTTAGGAATATTTAATGAAGCAGATTTAATCACTGTAATGTTTGCAGGTGGTGATTTGAGCTGTACAGTGCTACGTGTTTGAACACCTCTCGACCGTGAATGATCTGCCTACAACTTGAATCGCTGTCCTCTGAAAACCACACATTTCCAAAATGTCAACTTTCAGGGACTAAAAAAAGCTTTGGGACAAAGATGCATCAAAAACCAGAGTTAAAAACCACAACTCAGCATTTTATGGGTGTTATGTGTCGGACTATCTTAGCTGGGAGCAGCAACTTTGTTACAACTTTTACACTTAGGATTTGTCAGGACTAAACGAATGAGATATAACGTGCTCACTGGAGGGGACTGGAGGCAGATTTTGTTACCTTTGGACAGAGCCAGGCTGGCCGTCTCCCCAAATCCACTCTTCATGCTAAAATAAACTGCTAGACTATTCCTTTAAACCTTCAGTTTATCTGAAAAATTAGAAATCACCAAAATGGGAAATGCATGGTTTTCACTGGATAGCAACAATTTCATTTCAGTTAAAAAGCAGCTTTGACATTTGGAGTTGTTCATACTGAGTCTTTCACATTTTCGTCAAGACGTAACAAAATTTCTCCAGATCAGGGTAAGAAATTTCCAAATCATGTAATTATTTCACTTTTACAAATTCTCCAAATAGTCAAGAATGTTGCCCAAACGTTGTCGCAGCACTGTAAGTAGTCACGTCTCCCCTGGGGACAGTGACAGACATAACTCAGATGAAGACTAACTGGATTTAATTTGTGTGCAGGCCAGGAGGACAGACAATACACTGTCAAACAGGGACACGAACCAAATTTCATTCAAACATATTGAATATTTTAAGAAAAATAATCAAAACCCAACACAAAATGAATAAATCTCAGGGACTTTGAGGTTTTATGTTCTGTTTTTAACACTGTCCTCCTGTTAACACAATTGAATCCAGTTAAGAATACTTCATTTCTGTGTCAGTTCAGATCTCGGGGACCATAAGTTAAGTGATAATCATTCAAAAACCCGTTAAAGTGCATCGGTAAACAGGATGAGAACTGGTGGTGGGAGTGTAAACACCGCAGCGCCCATTATTGTGAGAATTAAAAGATGGATTCTGAGTCCTCAAACTCCGCATTTGTTATTCAGTGAACTTACATAAACATGTAACAGCATTTGTACTGCATGGCTGCAGCTACCGCTTTTCAATTTGTTCAGAATAAAAAAGGCCTTAATCCGATGACAGGCCCGTTACACGTTGGACAAAATGCTGTCATTTGAAACACTAATCGAGGCGGATTAAGATGACTCAGATTCCCCCTGTGAAGGCGGATGATTCAGAGGATGAGACAAACATGCATGGTTGATCAGCACACAGAGGCAGAAATAACTATTACTTACAGCTGGTGACATACCCAACTAGGATCAAACCACACCACTAGAATGTGAGTTAGCTACTGAGCCAAATCCATTTCAGACAGCCAAACGCTGAGTGAAACTCCGCCACGAAAAATATTGTGTAGTGGAGGAATGCTTGGCACTGCTTAACAAGAAATGTCTGAAACACCTGTGGCTTGTAGTGAAGAGGAAACACAAATGTAGATATCGATCAATAATCATGCACAACGGTTGTATTCAGTGGGACATGATCCATCTCCAGACTGGACACAACTTTTTTAAATGACCAAGAAGTCCCATGGTGCCTCTGGATTTTCCATGATTGGGTGAGAATTGGGAGATGAGAGTAATGAATATCATGTTCACAGCATGGTTCACAAGAAGGCAAGTCTTCTTTGATTACAAAAAAAAAAAAAAGAAAAAAAAAAGTAGTTAAAAAAAAACAAAAAACAAAACACATTCCCAAAAACAGAGCAAAGCTGAAAGTGTGCTCTGGTAGAAGTCATGGCGTGTTGTCATGACACCGTCTGTACTAACAAAGTCCGGCTGATGCCATGAGGTCAAATAAAGACACAGCAAACGTTTTGTTTCTTCTGCCCCAGACCAGTCCTTGTTCCATCCCATGGAACCAGTCAGTGAAAAAACAAAGCAAACAAACAAACAAACAAACAAACAAACAGGGCTGACTGGTGTGGGGCTTAGTTGCAACCTTACCGGGGCTTGCGGCCTGTCACCATGAGATAGCCGTCATAGAGCAGGGCTGGCAGCGTGTGGCTGACAGTGGTCCAGTACTGATTAGCAAAGGAGTTGGAGCGCAGATTGATATTGGGCCTTCTGAAGGCCTGGTCTAATGGATTGGTCTTGAAGGTCGTGTTTATATAGTACTCTGTAGGAGAGAGATACACATATGACAGGACAAAGGAGGACACAGAGAGGACGAGATGAGGAAGAATGTGCGTTTTCTCCTCCGACTGATACTTGGAAAGATGCAGGCCCTTGACTCCTGCTAGCCTGCGAGCAGCACTATGACATCTGAAGGGCTGCAGATCTTCAAGTATCTGTATTTTAACAACAGATCCAATCACTTAACACTGTTGTGACAATTCAGCAGCTAGCAGAGGTCTTTCAAAGGGCCAACACCTGTGTTGGCTTCCCAAAGGTATCTTCAGACTTAAGTCCACCTTAGTGAATGTATCACCTGGACTGAGATGACCTTAGTGCTGACATTTTGGGAGCCCAACTGAGAATAGTAACATTGCAAGTAGCAAGATGTAAAGAGTGCAGAACCCATCAGTAACCCCGTGCACGTGCAGGAGAGCAGCTGGGTTATACATTCTTCAACTCCAAGCAAAACTGCACACAAGCATAATGTAACACATTAGCATCACAGCTACGATGTTACGCTACTACACTCAAAGAAAAGTGACAGACTAAAGCAGGAGAGATGTGTGTGCGAGAATTTTGGTGTTAAAACAGCAGACGGGCGGCACGTCCGAGTCGGCGATGAGGTTACCTGGGCTCTCGTCCAATCAGCCTGAGGTACAGATCATAGAGGAAGGCCGGAGCCTTGTGGCTCACAGCGATCCAGTACTGATTGATTAGGTGATTGGATGTGAGATTAACATTGGGCCGACGGAAGGCCTGCTCAAGGGGGTTCCTCTTGAATGTGGATATTACATGGTACTCTAAGAGACAGAAGGTTGTTCAACACAAGTCATCAATCAGCAATTAAAGATGCCTTTTGATTCTTCAAGCCTGTCTCAAAGCCTTGGTCCCACTGGCAAAATAAATCCTTAAAAAAAAATGACTATCACTGTGTCCCTCACAAGAGAAACACAATAAACACACTTAGATCCAACACAAAACTACCACAAAACTGCAGCTTACAATGTCTATTGAGTTAAAGGAATGGTTCTGATGTTTCCACAAACCACTCGAACGTCACAAAGGTAATATTTGGAAAAAGAATTTTGACAGTGTGGTCTATCAATGACTGTTCTGGAGCTTTTGATCAAGTTACACGATCTTCCTCAGCTGATGGAGTTGGCACAGTTGACATGGAACTGCAGACAGAGAGAGAGAGAGAGAGAGAGAGAGAGAGAGAGAGAGAGGGAGAGAGAGGGAGACAGACAGAGACAGAGACAGACAGAGACAGAGGGACTGTCTGTTCCATTTCATGCACTCTTCTTTGCCAAAACCTGGCACCTACATTATCCACGACTAGACCACTGACAGCTTGGCTGGAGATTTGCGTGCGTTATGCTAATGTGGCCCAAAGCCACAAGTGTCAAGCGGAGACGAGCAGTGTGCTGCAGAGGACTGGTTTTTCAAGTTTTCAAATTTGCGGTTGGTGTTCAGTCCCAACTGACGTTGACTCAAGTGGCATCACTTGAAGCATCCGACTTCACACAGTTCCCTCTGGAACCACAGAAGGCTTAAAATAACTCTCTTTATGTATGCAATAGAACTCCAAGCCCTGAGAACATGAAAACTGGGCAAACTCCTGCTGAAGAAGATCGTGTGATAGAACCAGAAAGACGGCTACTGATATGGACCTCGTGGTGAGACCATTTTGTCAACAACAGTTTCCCGAGGTCAAGCATCCACTTCTAATCTCAATTGCACATCTTTCTGGGCTACTCTAATGGATGGCATGAGACTGTGAGGTGTTGCTGTTACTCTGTCAATCACTGTATAATGAAACAGAGTGGCACAACTCAAGTTCTGAGGATGGCAGAGGAAAACAGCATCAGTACAACCTTAAACTGACTGTTTATATTGTACTGATTCACTGTTTAAACAAAATGTGTTTTCACCCTGAATCCAACATTAAGTCTGCAACTTTCAGTCTTCCTGAGATCAAGTTTGGGAACCATGCCTGGTTTAGATAAATGATGTTAAGCATCCCTGTGACTCAATAACTTCATTTATAGTGTACAAGCTGTGACTTGATGATTTATGGCTGCACTGGTGCTCCCAGCTTCTACTTTTAGGACACTGCTGCATTGGCAGAATCATCGTTTTACTACAAACCATGAAGTTTTGATAAAAACATGGGATTTTGAAATGCCTGTGGGCAGTGTTCATAATGACCTCCAAACAGTGTGTGACTCCTGTTTAAGAGTAGGAATTCACTTTAAGAACACTCCCTTAATGACCGAGCTACAAACCAGGATCCTTCAAGAACCTCTGAACAAAAGCTCTTGGTTTGGGTGTGGTAGGCAGCGGATCAGATTCCAATCAGGGCATGTCATTAGCTGTCACGTTTAAACATACAAGTGTCCGTTGTCAGGTGCCTTTACAGAGACTGTGTTTAAAACAGAGGCTGTGTGATAAAATAAAGAGACATCATACCGACTTCCCCCCAGTGAAATGGGTTAATCCCGCCGGTCGTGCAGTTGTAAACCAGGATGTTTCTAGACCTGTAATAAGGAAAGAATAGTTCCACTCAATTTTACTTTAAAAAGTACAATCAACGTTTCAAAGCAAGCTGAGGATGTTATGTAAGAATTCATATGATCTCGTGTTTATGTGTGTCTCTTCAACCTGTTGAGCATCTGTGATCCAGAGTACCAAGCTGCAGCCAGCGTGTTGTTGATGACCACGTCCACAGGCACCAGGTCAGCCACTGCATCGTTAGACGCTCTCATTGTACGCAGGATCCCCTTACCAGCCTGGAAAGGGTGAAAGGAGGCCATTAATGCTACTGATCAAGTTTCCTAGTCTTCAGTTTAAGATCCAAAACGGGCCTTTGCTACAAACTACAGCATGACAAAAACTACCAATACGTATACTTCAGTAAAGAAACAGCTGGTTGCACAGATGCTAACGTCAGGCCCATAGTCAAACTGAAATTCATTTCTACCTACAATGGAGCAATGGCTGTTTTTCCCAGCAGAAGAACAAGTTGAGCACGAGGCAGTAGTTTACTCAGACCATACATTTACGTTTATAGGCTCTGTATAGAAGCTATAGTTGGTAAATGTATATGTTCTTATTGAGGGGTGACAAGCTATTCTGTCTATTTAGGGAAAAACGCCTTTCTCACTTTGAAATTACACACAAATTCACTGAAAGCCCAGATGTCCCGGTTTGCCACTAGTACCTAAACACAGCATGCATTTGTGGAAGGAGACCATGAAAAGGGTCTCAAATCTCCACATGCAAGTGTAACCTGATCCGTGCAGGTCAGGCGATCTGTGCACACACATTTAACAGTCTGTAAATAAATACAAAAGAACGTCAAATATTCTGAGATATTTATGCACACAGTAAGTTTATCTGTAAGTGAAAATGATCTGCATTGGATCTTAATCGGAAGGTTGGAAACTTGGGTTGCATTTGTAATCATTTTGAGTGTAATTTCTCTCCATATCTCCAGTGTCCATGGGGAGGACTGACCTCCTACTTAGGAAATATTGTTTGTTTATATTCTTGTTTTATAACTGCAGCATGGGATGGGATGAGAAGGGATGCTGCTTGGCTGCAGTGAGTGCAAGGACAGTGACAGAGGTTAATGACAGTGAAGTGTTTGATGAAAAGCTCTATAGTCAACAACTTCGTGGACTTGGCTCTTGTTAGCCTAATAGCCCCGCAGTTTAGGTTTACAACCCTTCCTATGAGTCCTGCTTTTTACTACACCATGCGAGTACATTTCTCCATGTGTATTTTAGTACAGTACAGTAGTGTACAAGTCAAATTATATAAACCACCAAGCTGTACAATATTACATGGACTCATAAAACAGACCAAGAACAAAAACTCCCATCCACAAGAGAAACTTCTGTCATTTGAAACAGAAAAGAGGTTTGCTTTTAACCTTTCCTTGGGGCTCACAGAACTTTAAATTGTCTAGTGAATGGAGCATTTGGAACAAGCCGTCAATCTGTCATTTAAAAGAAAATTAAACTGCAGTAGACAAAGCATCTCAGGATCTGAGCCAGTAAGACAGTTTCATGTGTATGTGACCTTTCCAGATGCAGCTTTGTGTCATAAATGAAGACAAGAGAAAAGGTGTTGGTGAAATCTACTGGTGGAACAAATTAAAACTACTGAGAACAGACAGGCTTTCATAATGGAGTACACACCACCTCAATGGTTTTCTCTCTTAATACTTACTGCAATGAATATTCCACTAGGTCCATTGTAGTTATCAATCCAGCCCTGAAAGAGAAGTCAGTGGAAGGAGCACAAAATCAGCATTGAAACAACTAGCTGAAAATAAAACTTGTTCTTATCTTTATAAATGACCGAACAAATTCTGAATAATTACTCAATTATTGAAAAAAAAACATGTGCTGTTGCAGTTTCTCAAATGCAAGGCGTTGCTTGACTAAAGCATGCACGACTTATATCATATTGTTAGATGGAACACACACACACGCGCGCACACACACACACACACACACACACACACACACACACACACACACACACACACACACACACACACACACACACACACACACAGTCCCTTTGAGATATGCAGACAGAAGCCGTCTGCATCCCCCAATCTCTCAAACCTAAACCAGACATCCAACAGTCCTCCTGCTTCCCACCGTGATTGGCCGGGAACAAAGGTGTGCAGGGCTTCATTACTCCACATTCCTGACATTCCTGCTCCCACCATGACTGTGTTCACTGCTCAACTGCTCCGAACGCCTCTGTGCTGGCAGCAGCAGAGTGCTTTCAGAGAAGAGACAGGAAGGGTGTGATTGAAACCTGGATTGCATCCTGAAGAATGAACACATCTGTGCTGATAGATGGGCCTTCTCCACTCTATGCTACCTGTTAAGGGAACATTTTATGTACAGTACTAAAGAGGAGGAAGTCATTGTTAATTGATCTCTTGAAACAATCTCCCTGCTTACTATGATAACCACCTCTTGAGGGGTGAAGAAGCACTTCCCTGTCAAGCGCCATTTCAATTCATATAAGACAACATCCTGCCAGGGCCATATATGCTCAGAGGTTCTTGGTAATAATGTCCACCATGAAGGCCAAATCACACACACACACCCACACCCCATCACTGAGTTTCCACGTTGGGTTTTCCTTCGTCTCTATGCATTATTCCAGACAAACGGACACTTTGGAGCAGATTTACTCTGTCTGGTGGTAGCAGCTCCACAACAGCAACAAGGGACTCCTCCACAAATTCTCCTTCTGAATGAGGTTTCAGCCCCTTCGCTCGCTCACCACAAAACTCGTCTGCATAACCCTGTCTGTGTCAGATTATGGTCTGTGTGTCCAAAGCTGCTTCCACTGAAAAGCCTTAACTCTATCCAAGTGCATTTGTCTCATCCAGTTTAACATTGTAGCTGTAATGACTCTTGAGATTAGCCGTCTTCATCACTGTGACCGTGTCTAAACAAACTAACTTGGACACACTGGCTTGTCTTTTACTTCAACAAAAAAATAATCATTTGTCCATTTGTCTTGGTAAGGGCGACAACCCACATCTCATGAGATGTGATTTGTATTTGTTTCCTTTGCTCTTTCTTGGTACAATTTATAAAGCATCCAAAATGAATCTGGTGTGCAGTGAATTTCTTTTCAACAGTAATTCTTTCCCCAATTTAAATACCATGAAAAAGCAATGTGGCATTAATAGCAGGAACCACTCACAGGGAAGGGCTCTTTCCAGCTTGCTCCTACTATGGATGGTCTGACGATGGCTACATTGAGGTCTCCTGCCTCCTGCTGCACCAAATACTCAGCCAAGGCTTTGGTGTAGGTGTAGGTGTTGGGACGCTCACCGATCAGCTTGGGAGTCAGAGCAGACACCAGTTCGTCATCCATCCAGCTGGACAAAAAAAACAAAACAAAATGACCAGATTAGTCTAAATTTTTGCATTTATTTATCCACCTACAGCACTAGTACAGAACAATGAAGATTCGTCTTCAATCCCTTGAAAGAAACATAGAAAAAACTAAGTCTACAGCTGTGCTAGAAGCTCCGTGAGGATGGACTTACGATAACATACATGATATGTTAACATGCCGCTGTTACGCAGGTATAATGCTTACCATGCTCGCAATTATAGTTGCAAACTAACATCTGCTAATTAGTCATGGGCAAACTTCAGCTGAGGCTGATGGAAATGGCATTAGTTCCATCATCTGAGAAACATGAATGTTTGTACAAAATGTGGAGCAAATCCATCTGGTAGATGTTCAGATTATAAGTAAACTATCATTACAAGTATGTGTACTAAATTTCTAGGATATCTGTACCAAAAATAACTAAGACAAGCAAACTTACTTGCAGCTTCTCCAAGCTACCTTGTAGAAATACTGTAGAATTCTATATAAAAATGCACAATGCTGCAACTTTTCCCGTCGCATAATTGTGCTTTTGATGGATAGTTTAGAGCAAAATTATTGACAATGTTTTCAAAAGAGCTGCCATGTTCCTCCAAACTCAAAATGGGAAGCAGTGACCAATGACAGTCAAGCTAGTGGTGAGTTTGTCCATTGTCCAACTGTATACTCTCACTTTCAATTTGTCCTTTAAAATGGAAACATCCAAAGTCTGAGCCTTGGATCAAAATGTCAATTTAGACTTTGCTAGGTCATTTATCACAATACCAAATATTTAAACCACACACAGGGTGTGTTTTGTTTCCATAGGCTGGACAGAGTCAACTGAGCTTTCAAAGAACTCCCAAACACAAGGAAACGCCAAAGGTTAAATGGACTGAGTTATGTTAGGCTGGGTTGCCAGGGAAACCATTAACTTTTTCACTTTACATGTGAGTACATATACACTGTGCAGTTATAAACAAGCACAAAATCAACCTGAACCTCCCTGGATGTAAAACTTGAAAAGGTCCACATCAAAGCAAAGCAAGGCAAAAGAACATCACGTCACTCCACAGCCAAGCAACCCTGCATCAACTAAGTTTGTATCTCACTCCAAAAGGTACATCTTCTTTAAGGTCCAGTCAAACCTAGGCATTTTGTGTCTGTACACATCCATCCAAGTTCCCTCAAAAGCTCGATGCTACTACTACATACGATCTGTGAGAATCATCCCACTAATCTCTACTCACTCTGCAAGCTTCTAATGCTTTACTAATCTCTCTCAGCAGCTAAGACTGGCAGCATCTACAACATTAGTGCTACTAAGCAGCCATTTACTCCATGGCCATGGCTAAGCTGGCATGCTCAGTGCTTCACTGACATTAATCTTGATAATGCCTTCCTACTTGCTTTTTATGCATCTAGCAATTTGACAAAGTAAAGACTCCTTTTAAAAACCTCAACCCTAATCCCACACTACTGTGCTAATGACAAAGAGAGACCATCCCCACATCTGCATACATAAACAAGGCCATCCTAATTCAACCGACACCACCAACAACAGTTTGTTGACTGTGCAGCAGCTGTTCATTGGAAACTGTCCAGGTAAACTTACTCAAGAGAATCGATGAGTCTACGGTAGTCTACGGGGGGAGTGTAGACGATTTCCTCAATGAGCTCTCTGTCACAGTTGGCGTAAGCTGTGGAGACATGAACGAAGATCTGCAGGTTCTCCACCTTGTGGGCCAGTGTCATCATCTTCTGGGTGGCCAGGACATTCAACTGCATTGCATCTCTGAGAAGGGGAAAAGGAATAGAGAGTAAAGTTGGACTTACCTCAGTGAATGAAATTAACGGACCAAACACAGTAAGAACATGTGACTAAACATGCGTACTCAACTTCAATACTTTTATGGCACCAACCAAATTGCATCAATACAATCCAGTATCAAAACAAGCCTTATCATTCAGTAGCTAATTTCAGTATCTAAGGTGTAAATCTAATCAGCCTCAGTGAGCAAAGAAGTGTGCAGTACGCTTGTAGTAAGATCTAATAACAATGGTGACTGGGTGTATAGCCTTACACGGTGTAGAGGCGTGCAAAAAAAACCAAAATGTTAGATCCAGAGATAGAGTTCACTGTATGTTTTTACTGCCAGTTGCTTATCTGCACAGATAACTCAGAGTGGAAATAGTTTCTCAAGCTCCTCCGACATCTTTCAACAGCTTCCTCTTTTGAAGCAAGTAATTGTACAACAACACATAGTGCAAATTTAAATTGTTATCAAAGTCAACATACCTGTTCGGGTATTGACTATTTTTTTTTTTTTTTTTAAACAACCCTGTCCAAGATAAGCAGTGGGTAAGATATTTTTGTTTAGTCACTTCTTATTTGCAACTGGGGACTTCAGAGAGTGTTTTGGTGTTTGGTGGTTTTGGGGGGAGGTCGAAAAATGTGAGATGAACAGAGAGATACCAATCTCATTTTTTGAGCTGAGATGCTACAGCCTAGCGAGCCTACTGGTACCCCTACAGCTTACTAATTAACATGTTATATCTGATTTGTACAGTAATCACAACATATGAAGTCACATTGTGGAACTATTTCATGGTGAACAACAGCTGGGGGCAGCGACTGTGTGCAGCATGGTGCTGTCGTCACAGTGAGGTTGCTACCATCAGGCTTGTACAAAAAACTGTGTTTACGGACTGACTCTGGCAACCAATGCTATCGCCAGACATGCTGCACAGAAGGACTCTGAACACTGCTTGTCTAGAAATAGATCCAGCATGCAACTCCCCTCTGAAACCAGTTTTACATTTCTCTTTGTATATGGTTAAACAAATGAGATACAACATGTGAATCAGTGAGCGTGCTTGTAGGCATATTGTTGGTCTTTGGATGGAGCTGGGTTAGCTGCTTCCACATGCTTTTAGTCATTAAGCTGCGCTCGGCTCATCACATCCTGACTCTAGCTCCATCCTTGATGCACAGACATGAGATTGATATTGATTTTCTAACATCACTCTTGAAAGGAAAGCAAAAATACTTTTTTTTTCCAAAGTGCTGAATTCTCACATGAAGAAACGTTGTGTGTACATAAAGTTGTATCTTACCACAGGAACACAAAATGACCTCAGATCAAAGGTGTGGCATCAAATTTAAGTGCCCAGAAACATGAAGGACAACACAACTGCCTTTAAAAATGAGTAGTTTCTCACCCTGAGCACAATCTAACATGTTAGCAGCAATGAGCAGAGATAATTAGCTGCTAACATGCTGCCACTGCACTAGCACACAAAATCAGGGAGAAACACACTGATAAACACGGCTGACTTACAAAGTGCCACTCGAGAGAAACAGGCAGGAAATGAATGTACTGTACATACTCCCAAGAAATTCATGAAAACAATAAAGACCAAGAAATTGAGTAAAACAGCAAGACAACTCACTTGAGTGGCTCAGTAAAGCGGACGGTGGCGGCACAGTGGAAAATGATGTTAACGTTTTCAGCCAGGATGCTCTGATCCTCTTTGCTCAGATCCAGCTCCGGCTGTGTGAGGTCACTGTTCACTGCTATGATCTTCTCTGCAAAGTCCGGCTGCTCTTCTTGCAATCTTTCAAACAGCTGAGCGTGGAAACCAAATGAAAATGATGCCCAAGTTACAGTACACAGTAAACTGTAAGCACAGTTAAAACTTGCAAAGCATAAATCATTGGACTGTTATTCAGTGTGTAGTTAAATATCTTTTCACAAAAGACGAGTTTCTATTCCCTTGCTTACTGCTGGCGGTGTCGGTGGTGCATGGCTGATGGCAGAGTGCCCTACTTTTCATCCATTCCTCCTGCAACAGATCTCAGCTCTCTGTATTCCTCTTTCTCGATGCCTCCTCTTATATACAAACTGGTGATGTAAGCATCTGCTGCCTACAGTCTCCTTAAGGAACCCCTTCCAATGAAAATCAAGTCTTTAAACCTTTTTTTCCACAGCATTGTTTTGAACAACGTACCCAAAAACAGATGGGTTTTGCCACAAAACTTACATCTAAGTCTGACGCTGTTCCATCATTTTATCCTGGGGACACAGCGAGTACGAGCTAACATGTTGCTCAACAATGTTAGCCAACGTTACATGATGACTGATGTCAAATACTGACAGGACTTTTTATGGCTCAGGGATGTTGATACAGAGATTACAACAAACATGACTCAAAATAGTTCAGATAGCTGAGTAGCTTAATTAGATGATGGCTTCATTCATTATGATCATTCTGACAGAAAACCTCTCATGACTTTGGGGTTGTTCATGAAGAAAACATGATAAAGGTTGTCCTCATTAGCTGCTAGTATGGGTAAGGTGAGGGCATTCAAGTGCTTTTGGCACGTGGGAGAAGTTTTCCTTCAGGGCTTTCTGCCAGAAAGAGACACCAGAGGCTGAGCAGGTATGTCTGAGCTGCAGGCGAATGGTGGAGGGGTGGGTGGAGATGGAGGTGGGGACTATTTGCATATTCATAGATCCGCACATACTGAATGAAAGCAAAGGCGTAGAGTTACATCTAAGCAAATATAAAGCATGAAAGGATTTTAGCCTCCATGGAAGAAAAATTCTGATGAACAGAGATTTGTTTTGAGTGTTTAATCAGCACCAGGAGGGGAACTTTCAAATCAGCAGCCAGTTGAACAAACGCTTGATCAGAAGCATCAAATGTAAAGTCAATGGAAAGTTGAAACTAGTTTAAACCCCCCAATTGACTTAATTAAGATGACTGTAATCAAAGCATTGTCACAGAAAATGTCAAAGGTCAAAATTTCTGTTACTGCGAAGCGCTAAGCTAAGAGTACAATAAGAACTAAATGTCCTCTGGCTCTACAACAACATGGACTGACGCACACCAGCTCAAGAGGTGAAGATTTTAAGTGGCATCTGAACTCCGTGCAGGTACCAGCTTGTGTGTGGTGCCTAACTCCTGCACTCTACTCAAACTGAGACATGGCCGGTGCAACAGGCCCTCAAGCCCATCAGGTCATGCCATCCCAGTCTTTTAGCCCACTTCTCACCTTGCAGTTGATGACGTCAGCGAGGCGGGCCTGAGGGCTTTGACCAGCTTTTGACCTGACCATCACATAGACAGCTTTGACTCTTGGGCAGGACCTCAGCAGCTTCTCCAGCAACACCTTTAAAAATGACCAAGTAAGAGATAAAATCAGCTTTTATTCATTGGACTGCTCAATTGAGGCACTGCACACTTCTTTTAAAGCAACTTCCTTTTGCTGGTTGCAGAAGTGTAGCCTCATGTGTTTTGTCAAGAATGCTTCTTCCTCCATGACATCAGAACAGCCACACGGAAACAAATGAAAGTCAGATCAGTAGAGGAAGGCAGTAAAAGGACACCCATGCTCACGTGCTCTGCTACATTTATCAAATGTTCTCACCAAAAAACAGATTCTTGTTCTTACTCATGCCTTCACAGCACAAACACACAATGAAAGCCTTGAGTCAAGATGAAAATGTGACCAACAGACTCCACTAAAAGGATTTCCTCTCATCTTGCTTGGTAGCTCGCATTTTAGGGTTCAGGTACGTCCTGTGTTGGCTACTTGTCCATTCAACTAGCACTGTACCTTGCCGATGAAACCTGTTACACCAGTGATCAGCACACTTTTCCCTGCATAGTATTCTGGGATGGTCACCATGATGCCTGCCGTTTCAGTGTGCTCCTCGACACCACTCCGCCTACACAGAAAGGGGAAAAAAAAAAAAGACAAAAAAAGGGGAGGTAATATTGTGAGACTGACAAATGAACAGAAACAATCTGTGAAGGAAATATTACTGTGTTGCACTTCTCCTTACAAACTTTTTATTCTTTATTAGATATGAAAGAAGTCAGTAAGTCAGTAAGGCGGTCTTATCCGAAATGACTAAACACACAGTTCAAGGTCTGCTTCCGAATGTTTACAGCCAGGAGAAAAATCAGACATCAAAATCCATGACAGGATCAAAATTATGACTCAAACACTGAATAGAATTAGACTAAAACTGAGTCCCACTGACTAAATAAAGAGTGAAGCAAAGCAAAAAGGCTAAAATGTGACTTTAAACCAAGCACAATTTTCAGTAAGCGAGTAAAACCAAATTTTATATTTTGTAAAAATGAACACTGCACGGGTTAAATAAAGATCCAGCGTAAAGGGAAGTCGACTCTGCAGCTCGGAGGGAAGTCCAGTTTTGTGCAGACCACAGTGTTTGAAGAGTTGCTCAAAGTTGTCAGACATGTCTTACATACAGCTCAGCCATTTTTACCCACGAGAGTTGATACTTTATACTTTGATTAAGCGATTAATCCCTCCATTCCTTTCCATAATCGAAAGGTGACATCTTCAAATTTATAAAATATGCAAATTTGAGAAGCTGCAACCAATTAAGATTTGCTTAAAAAGTGACAACTGATTATCAAAACAGATAAGAGCAGATTTATTTGCTGTTTCTTAATGAACCTCTCCAGTTCCACATGTGTGGCAAACAAAGCACATTATATTGTGATGTGTTGACTCTGCACTACTGTATGTGGTCAAATGATGTTGGTTTTTCAGCAGAATGACACAGTGGAGCTGATAACAGGCCATTCAGGAGATAACTCAGCTAATCATTAACTCGTGGAACTTTCTTTTATCACCTGCCGTGTGAATGAAATGTATTACAACAGTTATCCAAACACTGTGATGCCCAAATCTGCCATTCAAAGTCATACCAGAAGTGTACTGCCACAACTTAATGCTGCCTTTTAACGCTGCTGTTACACTGAAGTGAAACATGTTACTGAAAGAACCCATGAACGACAACCAAATCATTACACAGACTTCCTATAAACTTTTATTCTGGCTTGCAAGAACAAAGTGCAGGAATTTGCAATGATAAAAAAAAATGGCACAACATGGCAAATATAATAAAATATAGTTATCTTTTCACAATGCCTTTACTGACAGACAGGTACGAACTGGAATATAGATAAATGATGAATGACAAGACAACGCTCTGCAGCTGCTGCAGAAACACTGCTTCTTTGAGGTCATGAATCATTTTGTTCTGTACACGCAACTCCTGACCCATTAGCTGGTGTCAACATTTCACAGGATTTCCAAAGACTTCTGTGCAATTCAAATACTTCAGTCCATCTGAAACCAAGAGTTTCAGTCACCTGGGATTATCTGTGCTACACTCTGACTAGGATTTTAAAAAAGGCAGATAGGGATGAAAACATGTTTGGTATTTATGCTGCAACAATAATCCAGAACAAACTGCTGCAGACTTTACAGCACTAATGGTGCTGAATGGTGATTCTCTTGTTAAACTTGCTTGATTTTTGGTAGCATCACTGCTCACGTCGTCACAGATAAACCAGTTTTTCAGCTTTGCATGCAGTCAGATTTGGGAGCACATGATATTACAGCATGTACAGTGTCAACTGGAGGGTGGACGTCAAGATTACAATTAAACCTTCATTCTTGTGATTTTGAGAACCAGTAGCTTGAAAAAAAAAAAGGGGGGGGGGGTTTTACAAGCTTGTGTGAAGAGCTTGGCTGACAGAATCTTGAACAGAAGCCAAGTCCCATCACCACCAGTCTGACTACAAAAATAAAAGTTTTTTCCACTGACAGTGAATTCTGCCACCATACAGAGCTTTTGTCCTACACAGCAGTAGATCAACACCACGAAATAACACTGACATCACATCTGACTCAAGAGAGGACACTAATGGAATATACTGCACTAATATTAACTACGCTCTGAATACCCGCTCAGACTCTGGCCAATGCTGCAGATGTAGTTTGCTGCATCGCATCCGCTGCCAAGTGGCCGGTTCCAGCTGTACGCCTGTCAGACCCCGACTGTGACTACGGCCAAGCTGCACACTGACTCAAAGCTGCCTGTGAATACGTACAGTACTCACACAAAAGAACAGAAAATAATTTTTTAAAAAAAGGCAAGAGAAATACATTTCAGTGCCAACATTCAAAAAGTGTCCAATGAGGGATGTTTGTGTGACATTATGACTACAGAATGAGACCACATGCACATACGGCCAATGAAAATGTGTGTTTAAGATAGAAACATCTCAGAGAACTCTCAATTGTGGAATAACAGATTCACTGATGCACTGATGTTTGGGATTGTTGCAAATAAATCTAAATAAAACAAATCAGAAATAAGTATTCATTCACCCTCGTAGTTCATATTAAGATTAGGGATGCACCAACCGACTCGCCTGGTCACTTCGCCTTAGTGCCTAAGGAGCTTCCTGAGTTCTTGTTTAATATCAACAGCAGAGGTGGAAAGCTGTTAGGCCACAACTTGTGCAAGAATTCAACCATGCGAGTGTTATACCTGCCAGAGAAAGAGTGTAAAGTCAGGGTGTGTGTGTGCCTGCACAACCTGGTATTAACACACAGTCAGTGTAAACGCGACAGCAGACGTTGCGCTGCCTGTTTCTGGTATTTTACACTGATTATGTCAACAATATCCCAGACAGAATGAGACTAACACAAAATAGACTAATCAGGTGTATTTCAGGGTCCATTTGTTGTTCAGAATAAGCACTGGGCTGCAGCAATGAGCACACACCATATCAATGTTTGTCTTTTGTCTAGATGTCTATGCAGTTTGATCTACTTGTGTGCGACTACAAACTTTGTAGTATTTTATGTCTTATGTCACATGTATTTTGTGTCCATGTATGACAGGTACACTGAACAAAATGTCCGACAAAAGGTTTTCAGATGCCAGAAGCCAGTCTGGAGTGAAAACTAGGCTGCAGATACAAACTCCAATACAGCTGAGGGGTGACAGCATCTTTGGCTGGGATCAAGAATTATTCCAAGCCATCGAGGTAATGCTGCATCAAAGGCAGCACCACACCAAGGCTCACGTCTGCTCCTGCTTCCTTGTAGGGTTGTTCTGGTAGCAGTATCCGAAATGCCTCCAGTACAGCCTGAAATGCCGGATCAGGTATTGGCGAGTAAGCAAGTTTGTGCACCGATTCGACGTCACACAATTTATTAGCCCCGAGGATGGTCCCCATTGCTTCTCAGGAGCGTTCTGTACAGCTGTACGCAACTTAACAGAAGCAGCCAATATCTATAAATGGCAAGCGACTTGTGTAACTTTGAGCATGTGTCAGCAAACTTACATTTGTCCTTTGCGTATCGGTCGGCTGACGGGGAAATGCACCTGGTTAAAAAGGCCAAAAAAACAAAACATAATATAAAACAGCAGTTTGCTTTTGCTGTAAATCAATTCTTCCTTGATGCTCTGAAGCAGCAGCCGGTGCAACAAGTTGCACTGCGCTGGCACTGGGAACGACTGCTTCAGAGCAGCAAAGACGAATGGATTTCTGGTGGTGTAAGGTTAGCCGGACCGAGCAGAAAGTCACCAATTTATTTTACAAAACTGTGGCTGTACTTTTAAGGAAGTGTTATGTATTCCTAGATTTACTTGCTTATTTATTTCAGTTATGACTGTCAAGATAATAAAAGAAAGTTCTATGGTATGCATTTTCTCTGTATTTGTTCATGCTTGACAAAGGGTTTAATCTGGGCAGGACATACAGCGATGACAGCAATCACATCACACCCATACAGGGTTAGTAGAATACAGCTGTTAAAAAATATGTGTATATATATATATATATATATATATATATATATATATATATACACCTATTTATTTATTTATTAATTATTTTAAATAATGCACTGGTAACAGATGGGTACTCATGATTGGCAGACATACAAAGTTCAGGTATATGGAAAGACGTATCAGAACATCTACTTCCTTATCAACAAATGAAGCTTGTCCATTTTTGAGGAAACGCACAAGATGTAATCTTCTGGATCTTTTTCTGAAGTTCTGGAAAACAAATTTTGATAGACCAAACTGGTGCCCTGTTTAAGTCACTGCATCTCTGTGCATGTCAGGGCGAACAATGCAGAACTGGGACAAAAGACAACAGCTAAAAGCAGCTTCCCCTCTGCAGCACTCCCTGAACAGAGAACCTGGCACTCTCCTATATGAACGTCCTTGAAAGCTGATCGGCCAACGCTGAAAAAGTAAAATCTTGTTTTGCACGTATGCTAACAGGCCTGCTGTGGCCTTTTGATCAAAGTGTCTGTGAAAGCGACTTTAGCTTACAGTAAGTCAGACAGCAAGCTGATCCCCGATGCCACATCTTGACTCTGAATAATTGATCAGACACATTAGAAACCTTAAATGGGGCACCTGTGGCTGAGGTTAAACGGTTTACAGACGGCTGAAACTTTAAGGTTTGACAACAAACACTCAGGAGCAACCTCTGTCTGACTAATCCCACTGCAAAGCAAAGGAAAATCTTAGCGTTTAAAGCTTTCCAGACTTTGTGACAAAGGCATTTACTTACATCTCTATATCAAACATGACATTAAGACCCTGCTTTCACCTCTTCTACATGGTTTATCCTTCGTCAACAGCCATCCAACCCCTACAGCAAAGAGATTTACCCGGTCGATGAAATATATGGACTGAAAGGCAACAGAGTCAGACCGTAGTGATGGACAACTGTCCCAGAAACACTGACATGAAGGCACATCTGTCCACGCTACTGCTTATTCCAACAGGAAATGTCAACTTCATGCTTATGATGCCACAACGCACTCAAGTGATTGTTTTTCTCCTTTTTTTATACTCCTGCAAATGTTTAAGAGAGAATGTCACAAAATATAAGATATATTAACATAAAAAAGTTCAATGGAAAACACTTTAACTATAGCACAGTAATGCAGCGTCTGTATTTGGGCTGCTCTGAACGCGCCGATGTGGTCCGTTGCCCTCATCCACAGACCCTCTGCCTGCTGTTTGACAGCATTCTGGCAGGTGATACAGAGGTTTTCGTGGTGTTTCAGCCTCATGTGGGGGCCGGTCTGTGGCATCATTTTCAAAGTACAGTTTCCTGCTCTGTCACACTTTTCATAACTAAACCACATCCACGCAGCAGAAAAGCCTGCTCTTTCAGTCTGAGCTCTTTGCTTTGTCTTGACTGGTTGGAGTCCTTCCCTTGTTTGGAATTACCCCGACTGTCCTCCATGTTTTTATTTCCTGTTGCATCCACATGTGCAATAACACAAAGCCTCATTCAAATGACCAAATATTTCATATCACGCGTGCGTCGCACTGGACTGACTAGTTTAAGTTTGCCGTTTGGATGTTGATGTTACCTTTTCTACGAATTTCTAATGTGTCTTTGGCAAATGTTATTTTTGTGCAGGTTTATAGTTTTCACCATTAGTGAGGTGGCTGTTACAGCCCATGGCACCAGCTGTAACTACTACTACTGTGTTGAATGTCATTATAATTCAGTACAACAGACTGTGTGTCTGCTGTCATGAAGAAAGTAACCAGCAATTAGCCCATTTTATTTACAGTACTTGTGATTGCGTTATTTAATTAGTTACCATCAAAAGTTGTGGAATTACAGTAACACCCAACTCTGATGATCAGAAACACAAACTGCCTCTAATACTGTGTTTAAAGTCCACAACACATCAGAAATATGTCTGAAAATGGGAAATCATTATGAGGGCACCATTTCCTCATCACCCCACAAACCACCAGCGAGCACATTACTGCAATTAGAGCCATCCCGCACGATGATATCCATCAGGCAAAACGCACAACGAGAGCACACTTCAGCTCCAGCAGCCTAAACTATGAGGCGACGGATCCCGTGATTCTCCGTCCGCACAGCTGCCTCACATCATTATCAGTCACCGTCCATTTGCTCAGTGGGCGACGCTGAAAACCACACCGACTGTTGGGCTTTGACAGCCTTTGACGTGATTACTGCAGGAGGAAATGAAAAGTGAGACAGCTCAGCTAACCCTCGCCACAAATGAAAAGTACCGGAGCAGCCGACCTTCCTCATTAAAGTGCTTCAACAAACTGCCAGTGGCGGGGAGGGCACAAGAAGAAGCGCTGACAATTACGTTCAAGTTTAACGCAACAGCTCCATGGTGGCTTGGCGGGGAGCAGTGGTGACTGGCTGACGTTTCTGTCTCTGTGGTGGAGGGGTGGGGGTTTACGCTCAAAGCCCACGAAGTCTAACTTAGTCCAGACATCTGCGTTCATCTTAGAGCAACACTCCAGTTGGTGTTGCGCCAGCCCTCCCTCCTCTTTGGTGCATCTCTTCCTACACGATGTCACAGCAGCATTTGGCGCTTTGAAACCCGGCAACGAGCGCCACAGTGACACGAGTACACGGCACACACGGCTCGTGGACGTAAGTCAAAGGGGGTACGTACCCGAAATGTCGACGTTTTCCCCGACTCTTCAACTTGTCTGCTGTGTGGCGGAGCAGCGGCGTGTACCGCTACAGGCGACAGTGTGGAGACTCAGCAGGAAGCCAGCAGCCAGGGCGGATAAATGAGCCGCCGTGACGTCAGAGGGACGGCAGGCTCCGGCACAGCTAGGGCGCAGACAGAGGTCTCACTCCTCCGCGTTTCACCGAGCCTCAGCTAAGCCAGCCCCTGGCGAGCCAAGAGGCGCCGAAGCAGCTCCACAGGTATTTTCGGAGGCATGTCAGAAGTCCGAGTGGGCGTGAAGCCTGTAGTGAACATGTCAGCTTTAGTGATAGTGAGCCGCGTGTCCAGAACATGCAGTCGCTTAGTTTAAAGTCAGATCTTGTCATTTCTGTGAGAAGGAATTACACATTCTTCCCCTGAACGATAAGAAGACCCACCCCTACTGAATTCAAGACACTAAAGCGTTTTGCAGCTACAGCCTTACTGAGCTGGTGAAGCGTAAACCAAGCTTTAAGCAAGAGCTTGTGGTGGCTATAATTTTGGCCAGTGTTGGCAAACTTTAGACAGATGTTGCTACCTGACACGATTCAGCCAGCTTGCAGACTTTCTGACTCTTCTTTCTGCTTGTGTTATGGTTAATCTACGTTTCAGCTGCAGTTATCATGGCTTCTGTGTCCATAGCAGATTTAATCCTCTGCACTTGGTCCCGTCATGCAGCATGGGAAATCCACTCCATTCCTGGTTATCACTGCCTTAGTCACAGGCAATCATGGCCAGATTGACCTGTTAGCTGCCCCAGGTCAAACATCTGCTGATGGGCTCCTATTTACCTCATGCTGAAACAATACAAACTGGCCCCAGGTGAAACTAATGCCTTAAAATTGGATTAATAGTGGACCCAATTTAGTTGGTTGTTGCACATTCCCATACAAATTTGCAATAAAATTACCAAAGCCCCATGACTTGCACCACACTAAACCTGGGACATTTGAAGCCCCCAGGGGTTTTGGGTGCGGTTGTGCTTGCTGATACGCACCGTTGGAAATCCAGACTTGAGAGCAAGGGTGGTTTTATACCTAATAAATACTTTTCAGGCAGGGGAAACCAGCACATCCAGAGGAAACCCACCTAAACAGGGGGCATTTTCACACAATAGGTCTTGTTTAGGATTTTACACCCTTGATTCCAAAAAAGTGAGGAAACATACCTAAAACAAAATGTGGTGATTTGCTCATCTTTTGTCACATATACTCAATTGACAGTACAGCAGCACAAAGGTGATATATTTAATGACTGACCTCATCAACTTCATCGATTTTTGTAAACATATATTTATTCTGAATTTGGTGCAGCAACACATTTCAAACAAGTTGGGACAGGAGCAACAAAAGACTGGCCCTGAAAAGCCCAGTCTGTGCTGACGGTGTCTGCTCAGCTCTGACAGGCCTGAGCAGGCACCACCCACCATGTTTCCTCACCGGCACTGCAGATGTTTTTGTTTTTGGATGACACCGGTGATTGTATAGTTGTGATATAACAACCTCAAAAAAGTCCTGACAGATCATGTTAAGGCAAAGTTTCTGAATACGTGTTGATGGAGTGTTTTGATACTTTCTTTATATAGCACCTCGGCATACTTTATAATCAAAAAAGATATGGGTATGTCACTTTCTACAATATGGGACCTTCAAAGCTCTGGCTAATGAGTTACTATAGAAAAAGGTTGATGGGTACTGTGGTACTACCTAAACTGACAGAAATAGCATAATTTGTTTGGAACAAGTTTAAACAGGTTTAACATTTAATAGCAGAATCATCCACTCCCACCCCAACCTCAGGAGCTGAGGGCAGAGAGAGGGACGTCACAAAACTTCAAAAATGCACAGCAGTTCAGATTAGTTGTAATAAGCCATACCCATTTTAATCAGTCATTACCAAATTTTATGCATCAGCTGAGTCATGCCCCTGGATCATGTTAAGTGAATTCCCTATGAATCCAAGCGGCCAAGTTCAAGGTATAAAATCTTTGCATTTGTGGCGTCCTCTAGTGGGAGAATATCCCAAGACTGCAGAGCAAAGCTTGGACCAGGCATCCAAACATGTGCACCAAGGGTGGTTACAGTAGTTTAAGCCAAATTTGATTTATGAGCGTTAATGTGAAATTGAACTTGAAGACACAGCTCTGAAAATGTATTATTTCAAAATAGACTGATGTACTAAAATTTCCTCTAACTCTGCAAAGTCCATAGATGATCCTGACTCGGTTTGGGGACAACTGGCTCAAGTTTCTGATGAGATGTCAAAAACAGGACAAAATGACTGCATTTCGTTGTCACTACTGCATTTCGTTGTCTCTGTGTTGCACTCTGATGATGACAATAAAGTTGAATCTAATCTAAAACAAAGAGAATGATAAAAGCAATAAGAAAGAAGAAGAAGATGAAGAAGAAAAACGATAGGGCTCCAGCAGAAAGCATCATTGGTTGAAAGAAAAGGAAAAAGGAAAGAAAAGCAGCCTATAATTTTGCATCAGAGTGTGGACCGACACATTTAGATATTCAGTCTCTCTGTGGAAAAACACTGAAGATGAATCTCAAGATGCAAGTGAAAGACCTTTTTGTTTCCTTCAGTTTTACTCTTCGCATGTGTATGTGTGTGTGAGTGTGTGTGTTTCAGTCTGTCCTGGGATCATGTGGCTATCAGCCTCATCCTGAATATTTCCTTCACGTGTCTCTCTGACTTTGCGTGTATGTGTGCTATTTCTCAAGTTCCGCTTCCTGACACACAGAAAAGCGATAAAAGCTTGCCCTCTAGTGGTCAAAGCTGTGATTTGCTGTAGTCCTCCATTGCAAAAAGAAATTAAACCCATCTGTGAATATGAAAATATCACAATAGTGCTTTTCTTGGTTCTCAGTCAAAACGAAAAACAGCTCTTTTATTTGCTTCATGATATGTAATACACATTGGTAATAAGGCATAAATAACACAGTGCAAGTCCTTTCCTGAAACAACATCCTACTCCTTTAAAAAGTGTTGGTCAGCAGGTGGGCTGTTGTTTGATGAGTGCTCAGTATGGATGTTAATATAGCTCCCGGACAGGATTACGTATAACTTCCTCATGTTCTGTCCATCTCCAGTACTACTCTCCACAAACAGATCCACGTCTGTGTGTGAGGAAAAAAAAAAAAGGAATTTAGAAAAACCAAACATTTGCAGTAAAGCTATGGATTTTAAGTGTAAATGTAAAGTAAACTGCTTGCTCTCACCCATGAGGTTGGCACTGGAGGTTATCAGCACACGGGCAGTGGTCACGGGGACCCTCCTGGTCCCAAGCCAGCATGTCCATCAGCAGGTTGGGGTGGTTCCAACAGGATTCCCCCTTCTCTGGTTTGGGGTTACACACTGGAAACAACAGCTCTGGAGAAAGTACCAGAGAGAAAACAAATGACACTGTCTTTGCTTTGCCTGTTCAGCCACAGTGGCCACTGTGTCACTGCTGATATTAACTGCCCAGCTCTTGTAGTTACACACAAAGCAAACATATGAGGCCCATGTCAGATGTTCAGGCCCAGTTTTGCAGAAATTAAGAACGCACAAGAAAAATTTTCCATGAATGTCTCCATTCAGTTTTGTTTTAATCTTCTTGGACAGAGTTTGAAGCATCTGGAACTCAGCTGCAAGCTGAATTACTAACAGATGACATAAATCAGTGAGAAAGGAGCTAATTTGGAATTTATTTATGTGAAACAAAACTGTTTATTATTTTAATCAGTCAGACCAGTTTTACTGCATGTACGCCATTTCATCCGACTGCAGTAAAGAGAAAAAATATCAGTCAGCATTAAAGAGTGCACATGGTCCTCCACTATTACTCCTCTCTGATGTTTTCTTAAGCATTTTCATTGCTTAATCATTTCATTGCTTTCATTGCTCTTTAGCATTATCCAACACTCCTCACTTGACGGCCTTCATACAGTACATTTGACCATGAGCTGTATATGGAGAAAGACTATACAATGTGTTTGATTTCAGTTGAACTGAAGCTAGAGAGAAATAAGGAAATGTGGTTGGTTGAACACAATGCTGCAGTGATGCACAGGTGTACTCCAGACAATATTTTTTTCCCTAGGATGGCAACGGACTCATCTAATCATGGAGAATGACTACCCCATGCCCCTAAGTCTAAACTTTTGGGTGTGACGTCAATAAAGTTTGTTTGCTATGACTAAATAAATATCATGACTCCTCCACTGTCATCCTTGAAAAAAAAACAAACAAAAAACAAAATGCATACTCCATAAAAATGAGATAAAGTTGGATTACAGAGAAAAGGACAGGAAAAATTCAAGCTTCCTTGAGGGACATGCACAAAGAGTATGAGCTAAAATGATTTGACCTGAGCTCAACAGATTTGACTTAAAACAACATACCCTACAGCGTGTATCTGAGCTCTTATACTAAATATGTGAAGTGTGGCTTTAACTGAGTCAGGTTAAGTTCTTGTTTTCCGGGTCGGCCTCTGAGGGCGTCATGTTGTATCTCACCTCGTTGAAAGGCACAGCAGAGGTCCGGCCTGCAGTCACTCTGACCCTGACAGATAGTTCCCTCTGTTCCTTCGGTGGCATTGACTGTACACTGGCCCCACACACACAGCTGATCTGAGCAACACTCCTCATCTTGAGTGCAGGGCTACATGGGGACACACATTCAGATATGCAAACAAGTATGTAAAGCAGACATGGTCTGTTGCTGTCCTTCATGGTTCATGTACTTTTGTGCTATCATCTATTACTTCATGGATCCTTTTTGGTTTTTTATGTGTGGCTTTATAACACTTAGATATTTCTGACCTTTGACTTATTAATGCTGCTCCACTGTACAGGATTAACACTTCAGCTAACATTGTTATTCTGATTTTCTGTGTGTTGAGACATTTTATCATGATAATCCATGTTGATATGACTTTGGCATTATACAGCAGTGTGTCACATTGTGTGCAAACTCTGCTGCTGGGTTTCTGTACAGAACAGAGGGAATTTGCTTTGTGGCACAGAGCAGAAACGATGCCAAGATAAAGTCTTCATTGTTAGTTTTCACCAGCAGACTTTCACTCTTTATCCTTTTAGGCAACCTTTTGCCAAAGACACTAATTGTGACCAGATGCAAACAATTTGTGAGAAATGTGATAGAGTTGATGCTTGCACAAAATTATGTGGTTTTTAGCAGCTAAATGCTCCATTAATTTCACTAGCCAGACGCTAACTGTGTCTGTTTGTCGTTAAGAGCTTGGCAGGTAGCGAACTGTAGGGCACGGTCAGTTTATCAGAGATGTTGGGGTAGCTAGCTTACATGAAACCAAAACAATGCGCTGAAAGCCGTTAAAACAGCACGAGTCAGGTGATTATTGTCCGCGGGCTCGTCACTGTTAGCGACACTGTTCACATTAAACATAGCCATTTGATCCATTGTGGAAATGAAAACACTGAGCAGAGCAGCTTTAACTGAACAAGTAACCACAAAAGAACACAGTGT